>NW_022589706.1:25785021-26050852 GCF_004348235.1 Phoca vitulina
AAAGAAAGAAAGAAAGAAAGAAAGAAAGAAAGAAAGAAAGAAAGAAAAAGAACTCATGAAAATTTTCTTTCTAAGCTTTAGATCCAATGTGCATCAAGATACTGTTGTTGGGAAGGTCAGGCATAAACAAATGATAGCAAAGTGTATTTGAGATGTTGAGGATCCACATATTAAACTGCCACAGTTCATAACACATATTAGTGTATCCCAAAATGAGTTCCTTGAAATGCTAGTTTATGAAATAGTCAAAAGAAAAAATAGGAACTTTTTACTTTGATTAATAAATTTGGGAAATATTTCAAATAATTGCCCCCCTCCTCCTTTGTAGTTTTGTAATATACATTACCCTGTGGAGCATTGGAAAATAAAATAATTCAACATTTTTAACTCAGAATTGCATATTTTTTCTGTCCATAGAATTTTTTTTTAGAATACCTATTAATTAACCATAAGAACCAAGCTTCACAGACTCTACAAGCTTGATGGGGCACGGGGTAGAAGTGATATGATTTTAGCAAGAGCAAGATCATTGTAGACTCAAGTGATTTAAGAATGTTTCAGGTTCAAGTTGGAATGTGAGCCTGGCAATACAGAGAATAGAATTTAGATAGACAAAAAGAAAAGAGAAAAGCATTTCACAGATAACAAAATGTTAGTCACAGAAATGGGCTTAATTTGGTAAATATGTGGTTCAATTGTGTCTTGATATCAAATCTCAAAATCTTGCCAATTTTTCTTTAGGATGCTTAGTAAGAACTACAGAATTATTTTTCTTTGAAGTTTCATGGAAAAGTTGAGAATTTAACTTACATTTGAGGAGGAGTTGGCTGGGTGGGTGGTGTGGAGAAGAGAAGGAAAATGTAAAGGTTTCTGAGAGGGAGGGGAAAATGGAGAGGCAAATTGGCATTCATTGACACTTCTCCCCTCAGGCTTTTCTGTATATTTTATCATTAAACTTTTCAACAGCAATCCTCTAGTGGTTATTACTATATCCCTTTTACAAATAAGTAACCTGGGGCTCAGAGAGCTTATGTAATGTGTCCAATAGCACACAGAAGAGTTTCAGTCAGAATCTAAAATACTCTTTCCATTATACCACACTGCCCCCCAAATTCAAATGGAAATTAAAACCACATACACTGTTCTGTCTTTTGTTGTCACCACCATCATCCCCTCATTGTACTCTCAATAACTTCTGTCACACACGCACATACATCACCCCCTCCCATGCCTCATCTCCACACAGACACACAGAAAATGTACTCTTCATCTTTCTGAATATACTTGTGCTATCCTGCATGGTAGCCACAAGGCACATGTGGCTGTCGAACACTTAAAAAGTGGTTAGTCCAAACTGAGATTTGAGTGTAAAAACACATCAGATTCCAAAAACTTAGACCCCCCAAAAAAAAAAAAGTGAAGTATCTCATTAATAACTTTTATATTGATGACATATTTAAAGGATAATCATTTTAACATATTGAGTTAAGTATATCATTCTTAAAGTTAATCTCACCTGTTCCTCTTTCCTTTTTCAAGTACCTACTAGAAAATTTTACATTACACGTGCAGCTTATATTTGTGGCTCAAATTATATTTTGATTGCACAGTCTGGTATGTAACATAAACATTTTTTTTTTTTTGTCCTTTTAAATACTGTGCTTGAAATTCTCAAGACTTCTCCCATGATTAGGATTAATCCCTTGAAATGCAAGTCCTCTTAAGTGAATGAATTTATCAGAAATTAGCCCAGTCATCTGGAAAGGCCCCAAATGAATGGGGCTGAGGCAGGGGAAAAAAAAAAAGATTCAGACAGAATCCAGTCCAGGTAGAGAAAGTGGGGGAAATGAACAGATGCTGGGGTTGGTGCTACAGGAAGTTTCGCAGGTGACCAGAGAATGAGGGGCTCAGGAAGTTGGAAAGATACTGCAAAATAGAAGAACTGCCACCCTGACAGGGTACCCAGGATGGGTCCTAAACACCCATTTGTATGAGTTCTCTTTTTTTTTAATTTTTAAAATTTTTTTTATTTAAAGATTTTTATTTACTTGAAAGAGAGAGAGCACAAGCATGGGGAGCAGCAGAGGGAGATGGAGAAGCAGGCTCCTGGCTGAGCAGAGAGCCCGACTCGGGGCTCGATCCCATTGATCATGACCCAAGTCAAGGTCATTGATCATGACCCAACTCATGACTAACCAACTGAGCCATCCAGGTGCCCCTGCATGAGTTCTTTTTTAAAAACTAAACCCCACATCAAAAACTAATGATGTACTCTATGTTGGCTAACTGAACATAATAATAATAAAAAAAAATCTAAACTTTGTTATGTAAAAATTATGATCTTAGCACCAAAGATACGCTCTGATCAATCCCAACACTCCAAGTAAGGTCTCAGCACTGCAGTCCTGTCAGGGCTTTCTGGTAGCCCTCAGATTCATCAAGTACTGTTGATTCTGGTGGAGTTGGACTTGAGGGAGAGCTGCCACACTCACACCCTTGACAAATTACCAGCCCAGTGAAGCTGTTGGCTCAGTGTCTCTGGGCTTAGAAGAGAAAGGACGAATAATGTCAAACAGTGGACTCTTATCTCAGTTACTTTGAAGAAAACGATCACTATTCCTGGTATAGAGGTCTCCCTTCCCAACAGTTTTCAATTAGTTGCTTCATTATACCTCTAAGCTTATCCCTGATGTGGAAATATTTTCCTGGGATCTGTTACAACCACGTTATCTGAGGCAATTTGAATACTCTTTTGACGGAAGTTGAGAAATTGAGTGTGTGCTTTAATTGCTGTTTTAAAATGCTAAAATGTGTAGCAAGTGGTGAAGAAAATGGCACTATTTTAGATTCTTTTGTTTTATGTGACTTAGCATTTAGAGATCATTGTTATGTGTCCTCTCAAGTAAGGAAGATTCAAAGTACAAAATGTGATTTTTAAAGGGGGGCTAGGGGGTGGGAACAGTTCCAGAATCTTATCTTTTGAAATATTGTGTTTATGTAAATGACAGTGTGTTTTGTGTGTTGTCAAAATGAAATTACTGTAACTCCATGAAGTGGTGAGGAAATACTGGGATAAGGGCCTCAGCCCCATGACTATTAACTGTGTCACCTTGGGTCACATACTTTACGACGTTTGTTTCTCTCCTATAAAATGAGGATAATTAAATCTTCTTCCTGAGGTTGGGGTGAAGAAAGCAAAATCAATGGACTGTAAGTCACAACAATTACCACCTGGAACAGAATAGCCGCCAGCGCTCTCGCTGTACTCCTTCCATTTTTAAAGCAAGGGGCATTACCTCCTTCACTCAAGGAGCTTCAATCATGAATCAGAACATCTTAGAACAATTCAAAGCCCTCTTGGTAAATTCCCAAGTCTGTTTTTCCAGCCACAGAGCATCCCTCCCTGGAAGGCCACTCCATCCCTGTTCCTCAAAGGCACTCCTTTTGCTTCTCTCTTGCTTGCATAATAAGAAAATGACAGGGGCACCTGAGTGACTCAGTCGGTTAAGTAACTGCCTTCAAATCAGGTCATGATCTCAGGGTCCCCCTGCTCAGCGGTGAGTCTGCTTCTCCTTCTTCCTCTGCCCCCCTGCTCATGCCTGCGCATGTGCTCTCTCTCTCTCACTCTCAAATAAATAAATAAAACCTTAAAAAAAAAGAAAATGACAATGTTCTTTATCCCAGATGAGTGATCAGTTTTACTTTTTCAACATTTGCATTTCTATCTCTATCCAGTAGCCCTTCCTTAAAAAAGCAGTCTTCATTTTGCACTTGAGTCCTAACTAGGGAGCCTCTCAAGACAATGAGATGACAGCACCCGAGATTTTGTCTCCGCTTCCAAGACTGTGGCATCTTGCTCTCCTGGAAAGTTACAGGACCACTGATTTCAGTTCATTAATCAGGAAAAGCTTTCAAACAGGCAGACCCTTCCAAAAACGGATCCAGCAGCCTCAGGAGGTAGTAAGTTTCCCATCATGGGAAATGGTCTGGCAGGTGTTAGAAGACAACTTGTTTATTCACTGAGTAAATATTTAATGAGTCTCTACCTCATACCTGTGATGGGGTGCTGGGGGTAGAAAGTGAGTAAGACAGACAAGGTCCCTGACTCAGGGTGCTTTTAATCTAGTAGAGGAGACAAATGCAAAAGCAAATAATATTATATTTTGCTAAATGTATAATAGCAATAATCGTTAGATTATAGAAACACATAGGAGGGCAACTAACACCTAATGAAAACCTTTTATAGAAATGAACATCCAAGTAAGATCTAAAGGAAATATGAAGGTAAAAGGAGCAAAAGAAAACATGTTCAGACAAAGACACAGCACTAGACAAGTCTAGAGTGGAGAGAAAATAAGGCTCCAACAAACTAACTGTAAGTATGAAGAGGACAAAGGAGAGGGGGTGGACAGAAAGGAACCTGGAAAGAAAAGCAGGAACCTGAACAAGGAAATTTAAAGAATCATCATATACACATGTCGAAGAGCTTGGATTTTATCCCCACTGAAGCCAGGATGCACTGGCGGTTTTCCACAGATCCCGTGTCTGGGAGTCTGGCTGCAGCCCTGACCTCCAGGTGTTGGATGGAGATCTACCTGGTCTGTGTCCTTCCACCTCCAGTCCAGGGGAGGGCTCTCTCTGAGAGGGGTGTGGGCATCTCTAACCTGGGCATGTGAAGGGGAAAAGAAAGTTCTAAACTTTCTGAGTTTTGCTTCTTCCATTATCATTTCTCTTAAAAAGCCAGAGGGAAGGAAAATCTCCAAGCAACCCTTACAAGACCCATAGAAAAATGAGTGCCCCATCAACCAGAGATCCATTTAGTGATTACCATTGAGCAAGGAATTTTTTACAAAGAATCTGTTGGCACTCAAAGATAAATGTACACTACTAGCAAAAGAAAAATTTAAAAAAGCATGTGAGACAAATATTACAGAAGGAAAAAAATCCCATATTACTGACCTTTCCAGGAACAGGTAAATTTCCTCCCCCACCCCCCACCTCCATAGTCACAAAAGACATAAAAAATTTCTAGTAGAGACAATGACTCAATCTTTTTTTCTGTAAATAACTAATTTCTCATTAGCATAATAATAGTTAACAATTGAGCATTTACTGTGTGCCAGAAAGACATTAAGTGTTTTACGTGCATTGCTTTATTTAATCCTCACATGACTGAGAGGTAGGTAGGTGGGTATCATCATTATTCCCATATTATAGATAGGAAAACTGAGGCTAAGAGGTTGAGTAATTCACTCACCATTGCAAAGCTCATAGTGATGGAATCAGGGATTCAGACTCAGAATCACAACCACTACACAAGCGTTTTAAGAGGCAGAGTTCAGGGGCGCCTGGGTGGCTCAGTCTGTTAAGCGTCTACCTTCAGCTCAGATCATGATCCCGGGGGCCTGGGATGGAGCCTTGCATTGGATTCCCTGCTCAACAGAGAGCCTGCTTCTCCCTCTCCTCCCCACTCATGCTCTCTCTCACTATCTCTGTCTCTCTCTCTCTCAAATAAATAAATAAAATCTTAAAAAAAAAAAAAAAAGAGGCAGAATTCATACTACCTGCATCAGCAACTTCTAGAGAACTGGTTAAAAGTACTAATTCTTCAGGCCCACTCCAGGCCTATGGAATTAGAAATTTTCCGCAGGAGTGGGGTCTAGGAGTCATATTTTAATCAGGTATCTGGGGTGATTCTTAGGGACACTGAAGTTGGAGAAACACTCCACTCCCTACACCAGGCAAAAGATGACTGAAGTAACTGCCCCAGCCTTCCAGGGGAAAAATGGTCTAAGGGAGAAACATCAACTTTTGGTTTCTTTGAGTGTGATTGCTCCCAACAGCGAAACTGTCAAATTGGTAAAGTGAAATCTAGATCCCACCTGCCTCAGGGCTTTTTCTCTAATTAAAGCCGGGGCCGCTCCCCACGGTCAGCACCCCCCGGGTACCCCTGCCCTTGAGCCTGGCGCAGCCTTTCCTGACCGCCATAATGGATGGCACTTGGATGAAGTCCCTCCGCTCCCAGCTCTGCCCCTTACAAACTACGTAAAAAGGGAAGAGTTATTTAAGTTCTCTGGGCCTCGGTTTGGTTATTTGTAAAATGGGAACAATAATTCTCAGGAAACAGCTTTACAACAAAAAATAGATTAAATTTTATCTGATGCTTGTAAAATTTATCTAGCCTAAAACCTGATGCCTAAGAGCTTCTCAAGAAATGGTGATGGCAATTTCTATAAATAGCCCAACACCCTGGGATACTCCTTTGATTTTTTGTCTAATCTCAGGATAATGGGCAAAAAGCCTTGCCCTTTTAGTTGGACAGATGTGGGTTCGAGTCCAGACTCGGTCAGTCCGTGGGAGACCCTGGGCAAGTTACTTAAACTCAGTAACTTTCATCATCTCACTCATTACACAGGACAGATACCTACTTCTTAGTTCTTTTAAGAATTAAAAGAAATAAAGTATGCAAAGTTCTCATACACGGTAAGCTCTCAATATCTGTCATCTTCTTCCCACTTTAAAGCCAACTTACCTTGATTTCTCAACAATCTCAGAAAGCACTTTGCTATAATTTAACTTTGTGTATTTTATTGAATTCTAATTAATTCCTTTTAAATCAGCAAGATAGTACTTCAGTAATTTCTCATTAATTTATTGACTGGCACCCAAACATTATCCAAATACTAGATACGGAGCATTTCCTAGTCTTTCCTTATTAGTCCAAAGGATTTGGCCAGAATTTTTTCCCTTAGAGTCCATGTAGCTCAAGCCGCTTCTCTTCCAGGCAAGATATTGGCAGCCAAAAGAGGGGAAGTGACAGAAAATCCAGGTCAGCTGCAAAGATGATTAAATAGTTGGAAAATGATGTTTGTGAAAAAATTAATTTTAAAAAGGAGAAATTGTTTGTTCCTGAGATACTGAGGACAATTTAGTGATGGTCATCAAGCGCACCAATGTTTATGCTCCAAGGAAAGTTGCTCCTCAGTTACCTTCCATTTCCACAAAAGACAAGGTGCTCTGGGGGCGCCTGGGTGGCTCAGTCGGTTAAGCGGCTGCCTTCGGCTCGGGTCATGATCCCTGGGTCCTGGGATCGAGCTCCACGTCCGGCTCCCTGCTCAGTGGAGAGCCTGCTTCTCCCTCTCTCTGCCTGCCTCTCTGCCTACTTGTGCTTTCTCTCTCTGTGTCAAATAAATAAATAAAATCTTTAAAAAAAAACAAGACAAGGGGCTCTGGACCGAATCACAGCAGGAAAGATTTAGAGCAAATATAAGAAAGATGATGGCAACAACAGAGCTGACAGTTCCTCTTATTTGTTTTCTATTATCCTTTATAAATCTCCCAGAATCATGATTCAAATGTCAGGCTTTGGCCACATGTAATTACTTCTCTAAGCTTCATTCATTCACTCAACACACAATTGAGGAGCACTTTTTGTGCACCAAGGACTGTGCTGGGTTCTAGGAATATAAGAACCACATGGACATGATCCCTAACTTTGTGGCATTATGGTCCAACTGGAGTACGTGTTACATACAGGGTCCTTATAAAGGCAGATCTAAAGTGTAATGGTCATTTCTTTGTTCAGGAACTTTGGAGATTCCTACATCACCCTGTAGGTAAAGATACTAAATTCCAAATTCCTTAGTATGTCATGCAAATCCCTTCAAGGATCTTACCTCTTTCTAGTCTCATCTCTCAGCATTCCTATAGCATGCCCCAAATACACCCAGTTCCCTAAATATACCTTTGTGAAGAGATGCTTTTGTACCTCAGGGGGTTTTCCCATGCTATTTCTTCTGTTTGGCATGCTCTGCTCCCCACCATCACTGAACCCCTGGAAATAGAGCAGTCCTCCTAGTAAGTAATTGACACATTGTGAGTTCTGTGTATCAGTATCCCTGATAGATTGTGAGCCCCGAGAAAGTAGGCATCATGGAACATCACTAAGTGGTCTAGTGGATAGCAAAGTGGCTCACATTATATCATCAATATGTGGATGATTGATACAGGAAGGAAGGAAGGGATAGAGAGAGGGAGGGAGGAGAGAGGAAGAAGGAAGGAAGGAAGGAAGGAAGGAAGGAAGGAAGGAAGGAAGGAAGGAAGGAAGGTCCATGTGATGGGGTAATACTTCTAAGTCTTAACTATAGTTCTCTCCAAAGGCCTCTTTCCACTTCCTGTACAATCCTTCCACCCCTACCTCTGCCCTGAACTTGTAACCCACTATTGAAATTGAAACAAAAATAAGATCAGCTTGAGTCAGAACTCAAAGGAAGGACCTTCCTTTGACAGCACCTGGAAGCTGAGGCAGACTGACTCAGTTCTAAGTTGTCATGCTTCCTCACATGCAAGGAGGACCAACTGCACAGATGCCCAGGGAGCATCTGTTTGCAGATATCTGGTCTGGGCACTGGAGATACTGTCCTGGCTTCTGCCCACCATGAGAATCCTGGACTTCTACAACCCAGAGATCTTATATGAGGGGCAGGGACACTTGTGGCATGAGAGTGGTGTGAAATAATCCAAAACTGTCCATCCTGGGTTGAACTCAAAACATTTAACAGGAACACAATTACTAAGACTTTTTGGATGGTCATCAGGGTCCCCTTTAGCGATATCCTGCAATGGATTGTAAGAAAGGTGGGAGTTCAGACCTACGAAAACAAGACAGGCATCAGGAAAGTTCATTTGGATCCTGTTTTAGTTTCCTAGGGCTGCTCTAACAATTACCACAAACTGGGTGGCTTACAACAGCTGTAAGAACTGACATGACATCTACTATCTCACCATTCTAGAGGCTAGAAGTCTGATGTCAAGGAGACAGCAGGGCCAGGCTCCCTCTGAAGGCTCCAGGAGAAATACTTCCCCACCTCTTTTAGCTTCTGGTTGTTCCTGGCAATTTTTGGAGTTTGTTGGTAGTGGCAACATTAACACCAATCCCAGCCTCCAAATTACCTGTCGGTCTTCTTTGTGTCCTCGTGTCTCTGTCTCTTCCCATAAGGACACTGGTGATTGGATTTAGGGCCCACCCTAATCCATTATGACCTCATCTTAACTTTTATCTTAATTACATGTGTGTAGACCCTATATCCAAGGTCACATTCACAGGTACCAGGAGTTAAGACTAGAATATATTTTTGGGAGAACATAATTCAACCTACAGCAGAACCCTAAATGTTATTTCTTACCACAGCCTTCAGTGAAGTGGCAATTTAGATGCTGCTATGTGATAACTTACTCTCAACATGTTTTTATTCAACTATTGGGAAAATCACATCCAAAAAATTGACCCAACTACATTCGAATTTCCTAATTAGTGTTCTGCAGAATACTGTTTCTGAAGATGTAATTAACAGTGTCATGACTTGAGGGTTATATATCTATTAGGGCCCCAATCAGAGAAGCAAAACCAATAGGTAATATAAATCACAGGTTATATATCATACATATATGTCATATATATATATCATGTACATATATAAATATTGTATATCATATATAATATCACATATATATTGTCAAAAGTTAAGAAATGGCCAAAGTAAAACCAATGAATCACTGAAGTAGTAATTAGTAACAATTTATTGTGCACACACCAAAAAGGCACTTCTAAACTGGGGGCATTCAAGCCAAAACATGGAATGAGATTCAGGGATATATTGTTATAGAGCTGCTTATATAGTGAGAAAGTAGTGACTGTATTGTTCTTCACAGTGATTGGTTATAATATTAAATTTTCTTAAATGATAGGGAATTGGTCAGTGGTTACCGCATATCAACCTTGGGAAACAGTTCAAGTTTTCCTTATGATTTCCAGAGGCCAAAGCAAGAAATGACCCTGGTTGAGTTCGTCTTGCAAAATAAGCTAAACACAGCTTTGTTTGTATGACTAAACTGGTTTTGTCTGCTCAGGGAATTCTCAGATTGGTCTCCATTTATTTTTGCTTTTAAAAATATCATATAGTATATATACAGGGGATTTTATATTATGTAATTTGGGAACTTTTAAAGAAATCTCTGGAAAGTCATTGTTTTTTTGTCTGTTGTTGAAGCTTGAAGTCCAACTAAGAAGGAAAGATTAAAGTCAAGTGGGTGAGAATAAGGATAAGGTAAAATCCAAGAGCACAGCTAGAACCCAGGTCAGTTCTCACCACCTCTGACCTCGATGGCATGGGCATCCTATAGGAGAAGCTGATGTTCTTCATCTGGGAGTGAAACGTACACCTGGCTTCAGCGCTGGAGAAGCTGAGGAGGATTCACGAAATGGCGGAGAAGTTGCAGGCGCCGCTGCTGCCCCACATCAGTGCGGTGAGTCAGCAGGTAATCAACCACGTGAGAGCTACAAACCGCTGTGCTCCATTTCCACCTGGTCTCTGGAGGCCTCCCCTAAGGGAAAACACACAGAGAAGGGAATTCTGGGGAATGTAGTTCAGCCTAGCCAAGCTGACACATTACAAAGCCATCACAGGTTCCAGAGCTAACTGGTTAAAACCCACAACCTGCCCTATCTCTTGCAGAGACTCAGAAGCGCATTACTGTATCAAAGGCACAGCCAGACGCTCAAGTTTAAAAATGAATATTTAACTTTGGGGGCGCCTGGGTGGCTCAGTCAGTTAAGCGTCTGCCTTCGGCTCAGGTCATGATCCCAGGGTTCTGGGATCGAGCCCCGCATCGGGCTCTCTGCTCAGCTCGAAGCCTGTTTCTCCCTCTCCCTCTGCCTGCTGCTCCCCCTGCTTGTGCTCTCTCTCTCTCTCTGCCAAATGAATGAATAAAATCTTTAAAAAAATAAAATAATAAAATAAATAAAAATGAATATTTAACTTTGAAGTAGCATTTCCCACACTTGGAATTGCTAATTTTAGAGATTATGAACTTATTGTGGAAACTCAATGATTATTTACTGGTATGATGTCTGTTTTTTGGGGACGTTTCTATGACTAAATCCCAGAAAAAACTCTGTAATGAGATGTGTTTCTTCAGAGTGTCAGTGTAAGTGCAGGTACGAAGCAGAGCACTGTTCTTACCAATGTGTTCAATCAAGGAGAGAGACACGGAATTTATGCAGCAGTCTGAAGAAATTTAGACCTTTCCAAATAACACTGAATAACCTGCTTTAAGTGTTGTGGCTCTATTTTATTTTCATTAAAGGCCTAACAATAAGGAAAGCTCATTTGATTTCGTATTTGAAAGTGACTGTAATAAAACCTCCCACAGAAGCAACACATGCACACACATCTCATAACATATAGTCATTGTGTCATACATTTTTAAAACTAGATTATAAAAATAGCTACCATCTGAGGCAGCGTAGTAACAGTTAAGAACATGGACTCTGAAACCAGAATGCTAACCTTGTAACTCAGTTCTACCACTTACTAGCTGTGTGACATTGGGTAGGTTACTTACCTGCCCTGAGCCTCAGTTTACTTATATGTAAAGTGGGGATGGTAGTTAATATTTCCCCCTTCATAAGTTATAAGGAGTATTAAAGGATGTAATATTTGTAAAGTGTTTTAAACACTGCTTGGCACATTGTGAATGGTGTGTGTGTGTGTGTGTGTGTGTGTGTGTGTGTGTGTGTGTACAGCTCCTCACAGTAATCCCTGCAGGGCCTATACTATTATCCCAATTTTACAGATGAGGAAACCAAGTCAAAGAGAGGAAAAGCTGTTCTCTCTCAGGTCACACGGTGTGAGACCGAGCCGGGACAAAACGCTAAATCACTCTGACTCTGACACATGGTCTCATTCCACGAGGACATGGCACCTCCCGAGCAAAGCTTTACGGCTCTCTGCGATTTCTTCCTGAAAGTCTCAAAAGACAAAATCAAATTGACTAGGTCCAGAAATGGAATGAGTCCCTCTCCCCAGGGGTGCTAAAGTTGTTGCTGTCACTCATTCTTGACCTAGACTAGATATGAATGCAGAACTTAGAATGCAAGGCTCCATGGGTTATTTTGCCCTGAGCTTACATGGTCCCTAGAAAGTTCTCTAAATACTTCCAATCAAGGGCTCAGAAAAATTTTTAAAAATAACTTTGCACATACAATTAGAAACTGGCGTGTGGGAAATTAAGTATGAAATGAAACTGTGATTTTCAGGGACTACTTGGAGGGAGGTGCTTTGAAGAAAACACCTCACACTCTCAAAACCCACACAAGGGGTCCGACGTGACTGTTGACGGCAGGCTCACGTGAGCTCGAGGGCAGAGACTCTGAGCCAAGACCCTCCTCTTGCCACTGGTCAGAGACAGACCAGGCTGGAAGGGTCTGAGGCAGGTGTATTATGATTATGTGTTATTATGGTTATAGAGACTACTACAGGAATGTAAGTCAGGAAAATATTTTAAAAGCAAGTATGAAATAATCCCTTTCACATAAGAACCATATATCTGTATATGTTTGAGAAACAGATCAAAAATAAATTTCCACACGTGTCTATAATCGTTCATGTAATTTGAATGATGGATGCCTTCTGGACACCAGATCATGGTTTCTCCATAGGCTGCGAAATAGTGAAAGAGAAAAGAGGTTTATCCACACTTTGGGAAGCTTCTCTGATTCCTGCTGCCTGCACTGATCTCTCACATCCCTGGACCCCTGCTGCCAATACAGTCAGCCCCACATGTTTTAAGTCTGTGGTTTGTCTACTTATTAAGTGACTGACCTAAGCAAGTTTACTAACTTCTCTCATCCTATTTCCTCAGTGTCAAAATGAGAAAACTAATACCAGTCTCACAGAGTTACAATGAGAATGAACTTCGATAACTACAAAGGCACTTTCAGCAGTGTTTGGCACGGAATGAGTGCTCAGTCAATGGTAGTGGTCCTTGGGCTCTCCGCTTCCCTACTTCCTCACAGGCCGTGGTATGTGATGTGAGCACTGGGGGATATTCATGCCAAGAGACCAGCAGGCAAAGAAAGGAGTTGTCATTTTGGCAGAGCTGGGATCTTGATCATCAGGAGAAAGCTGTCACACAAAGGAGGCAGGAAAAAAATAGATTTAGCACCCAGATGGCCACAGGGATGTTTCTTGGCACCTTCCTGCCCCATTTTGATGGTAAATGGACAAAAACAACAGCCTTGGCCTGAGGTGGGCATGGAGACCAGAGATGAAGATCTGGTTGCCCACCAGGTAGGCCACCTAGACCAGGAGCCGTGCAGTCTGAGGGTGAGGGGTCTTTGGAATGTGTGGTAGAGAGGGAGATGACAAGTATGGTTCTGGCCTTGAAACAGCTGTAGTGGTAAGAACTCGAGTTCATCCCGCTAACATTCCTCTCATATGTTTCCCATGGAAAAGAGTTCTGGATGAATCCTGGAGGCATTCATCCCAGATGGGACACATCTTCTGTGTGAAGCAAGTGGATCCAAGTGCTACATGGATGACGTGTGGTGGGCACTGTGATGTGCTACCTGACCCCCAGGACTGAAACATGCCCACTCTCACAGCTGCTGGGAATGTTGGTGGCCAATATTGGTGGCCAATTTCTCCCCACCTAATCACTTTCTGGGGTTTTCCCTCCACAAAAGGGCTTACCTTATCCACACTGACCTCTGTTTTATGCAGGGGTAAAAGAGGTCTGATTGCCTTACCTCCATTCAGAACAATCTGAATGGCCATCTCAGCACCAGAGCTCCCTGTGGGCCTCTGTTGAAATTGCACTTTTGACTTCTTCTGCCCAGTTGTGCCTTCCTCATTTGTTTGTAGTGGTGTTCCTGAGATCAAGCCCCGAAGCACCTCCTGCATGATCTTTTTCATCTCACAGTCTATTTCCCTAGGCCCCTTACCTGAGATGAGAGCTAACATCTATGGAATGTTTATTATGTGCCAAATACTTTACAGATGTTGACTCATTCAATGTTCACCAGAAAACAATAATATCCCCATATGACAGATGGAAACTTTAGGTTTAGAGAAGCTAAATGACTTACATGAAGCCTAATATAATGATTTGAAAATTAAATTTGGGACAAATATGTACTTTGATCAGATTGATCTCATGGAAATTTGGAATTCCACTGAGGTGTTCATTACCAGCAAGTATATCTGATGATCCCTGGCATGTAGCAAATTGTACCCACTGAGGTTCCATCACATAACACATGTTTCTGAGACATGGAGCCTATCCAGTAGCCACATCTCAATGGGGCTTTATTGTACCCTAATTCCAAAGATCATTTTTTGTATTATGACCAAGTTCCAGTTTACAAGGTTGGCAAAAAGTAAAAGAAAAAAAAAAAGATGTTAATATTTATTGACTGTCTGCTTTGCCCTGTACTAGTGTTTTTCAAATTTCTTTTACCTCATCCCATAGTAAGAAATACGTTTTTCATGGGAACCTGGTTTATACATGTGTGTGTATGTGTATGTGTGTGTGTGTATGAAACTGAAGCAAGAACTTCATTAATGTGACACACTCTGATATTTTCTATCCTATTTGCATGTTTTTAAGCTGGTGGCTATCTACTATATTGATTTCATATGAAATGATAATGAAGAACAGTTTGAAAACACCCCCAATACTAAGACTCTTCACATGTATTTACTAATTTAGCACCTTCCAAACATATTATTGTCATCCCATTTTTTAATGAGGTCCATGCTTTAATAACTATCCTAAGACACTACAACTTATAAATGACAGAGCTGGAATTTAAACAAATTAAACTACTAAATTATTTTACATATTTTTCAACTTCTTGGTCAGTATGCCAAAGGCAAAAGAGAGAGAGAGAGAGAGAACAGGAGAAAAAATAAGGAAATATAGGTGTTCTCTCCATTCACTTTCTTTTGTCTCTGGTATACCAGCTTCAAGATCAGGGCACCTGGGTGGCTCAGTTGGTTAATCGGGTGCCTTCGGCTCAGGTCATGATCCCGGGGTCCTGGGATCGAGTCCCACATCGGGCTCCCTGCTCCGCGGGGAGCCTGCTTCTCCCTCTCCCTCTGCCTGCCTCTCTGCCTACTTGTGCTCTCTATCTCTCTGTCAAATAAATAAATAAAATCTTTTAAAAAAAAAAAAAAAAAGATCCGTTCTAGGAAAGAGGCCAGAGCTAGCAAGATGCCCAAACTCAATGCAGATGGAGAAACTGAAGGCAAATGGTGGCCACCTTGCCATTCCTCATGAGATTTCATGGACCTGAGTGTATAGCTCAAGAAAACGTGTCTGTGTCTTCCCACGTAGACAGTGTGTTTTCTAATCCTTGTGCAGCAAGGCATAGAGGTAAGGACGATGTTGTTTCTCATCATCCTAGTTTCAAGCACCATTTCTTTCACTTCTTGAGAAGTAAAGGAACTGTCAAGTCAATCATTGCTCCTATTGACTTTTTTCCGGAAATCAATAAAGTGAGAAAATTTGCCCTGATGTAACTTAAGCACTTTATTCACTCTGGATTCTCATGGATAAATGCAAGTGAATTGTGATATATTTTCTGAGCTATCCAAGTTGTAGTGTTTGTTAGCATTTAAGGAAAAAGATGAGTTGAGGGACAAAATTCCCTTAATCTGTCCTCAACTTCTTTAGCAACACAATCCTCACAGCCAACACACTGATGTGAGATGCACAGAGCATCTTCCTCTCCATGCAATTTTTTTGTTTTCTACTGTTCCTCAAAAACATACATATTACAATGAAAACATAGACCATGGTGATTAACAGGAGCTATAAACTTATGTCTTTTCTAGTGGAGTGGTGGGTCAGAAACCCGTGTACATGGATCATGTGAGAAAGAAAGCAATTTTTAACAAGCATTTACAAAACGATCTTCAGGGGGCACCTATGTGGCTAAGTCAGTTAAGCGTCTGCCTTCAGCTCAGATCATGATCTCAAGGTCCTAGGATTGAGCCCCGCATCAGGCTCCCTGCTCAGCCAGGAGTCTGCTTCTCTCCTTCTCCCCTGCCCCTCTACCCCACTGGTGTGTTCTCATTCTCTTGCTCGATCTCTCTTTCAAATAAATAAATAATATCTTTATAAAACAGCAACAAAAACAACCACACAAAAATGATCTTCAGCTTTAATGTTGTCCTCATCTAAATCCCAACCAAAATCATATAAAACTGGCAAACAGATTTTTAAAATTAAATGAAAATGTGAAGGGCAAGAACAATCAAATCATTCCTAAAGAAGAAAAAATGTATGTGTGTGTTGTCAGTGAGTGGACACTTGTTCTTGAACATTGCTGTGTATTTGATAATAAAGAACACTGAGGCCTAGGTGTGTTGCAGTAAGACCCATGCCTCAGTATTTTTACCAAGATTCCCAGGTGATTTTAATACCTCCCCCCCAAATTTGACAATCACTGCCCTAGCAGACAACAAGACAAATGACAAAACTATAGCAATTAAACAAAGTGGTACTTGCTTAGGAAAAGATGAAGAGACTGATGGAACAGGAGAGCTTGGAAACACATAGGGCTATATGCATGGGTGATATATAAAGGTGGTGGATTGCAGGCATTGGAAAAGAAGAGTACTCAAAAATAATGCTAGAAAAATGGTTTCTATAGTAAAATAAAATTAGATTCCAAAGATCAACAAAATTAAAGAGAATTAAAGGCAAATATTAAAAAGCCAAAACTTTAGAACTTTTAGAAGAAAGCGAAGGAGAATAACTTTATGACCTATAGCACCTTAGACTAAAGGATTTCTCAAGGAAAGGTTTATAAAGCACAAATGATAAGGAAAATATTTTTAACTTCTTCCATTTAACTGTTTATCTATAAGAAATCAGAAGCTTCTCAGGGCACCTGAGTGGCTCAGTCAGTTAAGTGTCTGCCTTTGGCTCGGTTCATGATCTCAGGGTCCTGGAACCAAGCTCTGTGTTGGTCTCCCCATGCTCAGCAGGGAGCCTGCTTCTCCCTCTCCCTCTGCTCCTCCCCCTGCTCGCTCTCTCTCTCTTTCAAATAAATAAATATTTAAAAAAAAAAGAAAGAAATCAGAAATTTCTAGATTATTGCTCAACCCAAATGAAAATACTCAAATAAATTGGAGGCTAATGAATATAGTTGTCATTCCTAACAAAGGTTTAAAATGTTTATTCTCTATTGGGGAGGGCACATTCTGCATGGAGCACTGGGTGTTATGCACAAACAATGAATCATGGAACACTATATCTAAAACTAATGATGTAATGTATGGGGATTAACATAACAATAAAAAATTAAAAATAAATAAAATAAATAAATAAAATGTTTATTCTCTAATTGTATAAATAAATGTCCAAAAGTTCAATATATATGATACATTTATACTAATAGGATGCTGGTTGAATTTCTTTTCCATACTTAATGTTTCATATTAGATTTTATTTGAACAAAATGTCTTCCATGAATTTAAACTGCATGTTAACAGTCAAGCAAACCCAAGCCCAAAGACAAATTAGCTTGCTTAATTAGTCAAAACCAACTTTCCTGGTGGAATAAAACCACTAAATAACGTTCTAGAATATTAGTTTTCCTTAAAGCCCTCTCTTTTATCATCTTGACGCTGTTATTAATAACCACAACATTAAAAGCTTGAGAGTAAAATGATCATGTCTTAAGTGGTGAATTTGGATTGTGATCATAGATTTCATGGATAAGTACAGTCATTTAATTGCCAACAAAATAGATTTGTAGAAGTCATTAAGGTTTTGTGGCAAGAAATAAACCACCCATGTCTCCTTATTTACTTCCCCATATAAAATTTGATTATTATTGGGGTTTAAAATGAGTCAAATCAATTACCTTTTCCTTCCCTCTAGATTCTGTGCAAACTGATAACTATACACAGGAAACATCGAGATCAAAATATCAACATGATTACTGGTAAAGCTGGACCATAAAAGGCAATTTGGATATAAGACCCCAAACTATGCCTCCCTAAATTTATCCTTACCCAGTCTCAGGCATCAATAAGGCATAGAAGTCCTGTTGCAGGGAGCTTCTCCACGGAAGGAAGAAGAGGAAACCCACAGACCGCTGGAAGGCAGGCTGATCCCAGAGCAAAGGCAAGATGCAAGACAATGTTCATGCATTGGTATTTTTTCCATTCTTCCTTTTTGGGGGGATATAGAATACAAGTAAGCTCCAAAATATTTATTCACCACTTCTTTTGAAGAATGAAACTGAAGACACTTCATGGAAGCACAAGACTAATAAAATAGGGTGCCCTTTTATCAGTTGGGGTCGTAGCAGGAATCCAATGGCCTAGTTCAAATGGACCAGCTGCTCACAACGCTATGGGCAGTGCTACAGGAAAGTGATAAAGGGCAGTGACGCTCCCCAAAGCTAGAAACTGCTGTTGCATGCCCTCCTCTAAGGCCTGAAGGGCAAAGGGAAGAGTGGGGAAGAAGTGGTTATCAGAACATGGCAAAAGCTGTGGGTGTAGGAGAGAGGAACAAAGCAACTGCCATACCATGGTCAGGCAGAGAAGGAACCAGAGAAACAAACTCCCCAACCTGTCTTTCTCTTCTCCAGGTGCCACCCCCACCCTTCCCAAGGAGAGCATGGTTGATGCAGTCGAGAACTCAGTCAGGCTTCCAGGATCCAGGGCAGAGTGGAAAGCAGTGGAAGGTATATCTGAAGTGTCAGAGAATATCAACACATCCCCAAACGTATGTGAATACTACCCACAAAAGGGAATTGAAGCTGCAATGCCTAAATAACATCATAACAACCTGTCTTCCGTACTTCAGTACTTAACCTGTCTTCCGTACTTCAGTACTTCAGTACTCAACCTGTGTTCCGTACTTCAGTACTCAACCTGTCTTCAGTACTTCAGTACTCAGCCTGTGTTCCATACTTCAGTACTCAACCTGTCTTCAGTACTTCAGTACTCAACCTGTCTTCAGTGCTTATTAAGGGAAAATGTTTATTGGGTCTTTATACTCCAAGGAGGAGAGGGATCAGATTAATCACAAAAAAGCACTTTATTAACAGGGTTTTTGTAAATTATCAAAATATGATTGAGATTTCTGATAAATTTTTAACATCATCATATGTAAGAGATCTTATATCATATCTACGAGCATTTATAAAATTCATGAGACAATCATGGAGGTATTTCAATGCAAATGAAACTATATAAAAGTAGTATGGGAACCAGTTTTTATTACACATGTAAATGTGTAAAGACAAAGAGTTTCTTCCTGCAGAAGAAGATCATAGTGGTCAGGGACGCTTTCAAACACATGGAATTGCCTTCCAAATTTGAGGTCACTTTGACCCAGCTCAGTTTTCTTTTCAAAGGATGTCAAGTCCACTTAGAAATACCACTACTTAGGCTTGGATCGCACTTTTTCATTTCAGCACTCCAGAAGTATTTAGCTAAAAGCCAGACTTCTGCCAATATTTTACCAACATTTTTCAATAGTTAAAATTTTCCTTGTTAGGTGATTCATCTTTTAGAAAACATCAAAAGAAGAAAACAAAATTTCCCCTAACAGATTAGGAATAATAAAGGATCTAATTTTTCTTTCTTTTAGATGAAATCTACACAAACATAAATTCCCAAGGAAGCACAGATCATTCCCACCCTTTACCCTCGCAGCTATATTCTATCTCATGGATCACCAAAACATCAACTGAAGCAGCAGCTGAATGATCCACTATACCTCTTTCTGTGATCCCCTGTGGTTTCAGCTTATGTGCCATTTGTTTTCTTCGTGGCCCTGTCTAAAAAAACAATGCAGGATGTATTCATTTTGGAAAATTGTGCCTCTAGAAGTTCCTAATTCAGTGATCATCTAATTTTTTGAGGCACTATATATTTTTTCAGTCTCTAAAAGGACATCAAGTATTGTATGAAGTGATCCACAGGTAAATTTGAGTTGAGAATTTCACAACCCAGCTTGAGATAAAAGCAGTAACAACAAATGCCTATGGTCTTAAAGCTAAAGTCAAGAATCACTGTGGTTCATTCAATAAACTTTTATGTTTCTACAATATGCTAGGTGGACTTCCGGTCACAGAGAATTAAGAGGAAAGAAGGATAGATAGGAAAAGACCCAACCTACCAGGAGAGACAAACTTGTATAAATAATTAGAATACACTGGGTTGAACTCCAGGAGTAGACCTACCTATTTTCAATACCTCTTTTCTTTTTTAATAAGAAAGAGACTCTTGATTTCAATTGTAATAGTAATGTGATCAACTAAAAATGTTCAATTTCCTGGACTCCCCTGCATGTAATATAGTTTTGCCAGATAAAGCCAGATATCCATGAAGACGTTATCTTATTCCAGAATAAGGAGTCAAAATATCTCTAAAAACACAACTTAGCTCTTTGCCCCTTTGTCCATCCCTCTCTCCTTCTCAAGAAAATAAGATACCAGAAAATGCAGCAGCCACCAGGTGACTGGAGGCAACAAGCCTGAAGACAAAATCCTACATCAAAAGATGGCAGGGTAGAAATATGGAAAATCCTTGCATAAGCCTGGGTGGCCTCCCTCAAGAATGCGTGTTGCACAAGACATACTGCAACCTGTTTAAACCATGTTCAACAGCGGCAGACTGTACCGGAAGAATGCCTCATCCTATAAAACACAAAAGGGGAAGCAAAGAGAACTTCTCACAAGACACACTGGCATTTGAAATTTGAGTGCCAGCTAGGCAGAAGGAAGGTGGAGGCAATAGAGTCTAGGGACTAAGGGAACATGGAATCAGAATGCTTGAGTTTATGACAAGTTTCTGCAATGTACCTACACTTGTGTATATTTAATCTCTCTATACCTCAGTTTCCTCATTTGTGGGAGGAATGAGGAGTAGATAGTAGTGCTATCTACTTCATAGCACAGTTTTAAGTATAAAACAGTTAAAACTGTGACACTATGAAACAATACTGGGCACATCATTAGCAGACACATGAAAAGATGCTCAGCATCACTGATGATCAGGGAAATGTCAATCAAAACCACAATGAGATATCACCTCACAGTTGTCAGAACGGCTAAAATCAAAAACACAAGAAACAAGTGTTGGCGAGGATGTGGAGAAAAAGGAACCCTCCTACACTGTTGGTAGAAGTGGAAGTGGGTGCAGCCACTGTGGAAAACAGTATGGAGGTTCCCCAAAAAGTTAAAAATAGAACTACCCTGAGATCCAGTAATGGCACTACTGGGTATTTATCTCCAAAATACAAAAACACTAATTCAAGGGATACATGCACCCCTATGTTTATTGCAACATCATTTACAATAGCCAAACTATGGAAGCAGCCCAAGTGTTCACTGATTGATGAATGGATAAAGAAGATGTGGGGGGTGAATATATATATATATATATATATATATATATATATATATATATATAAAATATTTTTTATATATATTTATATATATATATAATGGAATGTCATGCGGCCATAAAAAAGAGCAAAATCTTGCCACTTGCAACAACGTGGTAGGAGCTAAGAGAGCATAATGCTAAGCAAAATAAGTCAGTCAGAGAGAGACAAATGCCATCTGAGTTCACTCATGTGGAATTTAAGAAATGAAACAAACAAGCAAAGGGGAAAAAAAGAGAAAGACAAACCAAGAAACAAACTCTTAACTATAGAGAACAAACTGAGAGTTACCAGAGGGGAGGTGGGTGGGGGGATGAGTGAAATAGGTGATGGGGATTAAAGAGTATACTTATCATGATGAGCACTGGGTAATGTATAGAATTGTTGAATCATTATATGGTACTTTAAAACTAATATAACACTGTATGTTAACTATATTGGAATTAAACTTAAAAACTTGATACAGAAACTACTGGGCCCATCATACGGCAGGTGCACGTGGGAGTACAGGGGGACCAGGCTACTGTCCTCTTAGCTGAACACCCAAAAGCAGTTGTACATTGTACATACTGGCCATCTATTATCAAATATTTTTTAGATAGATCTGTATTATCAGTTAATTTACTTAGGATTAAGAAGGGCTGATCAGAAAATGTTCCTTTTCTTGGGATTGAACTGAGCAATAGGCAAGTTGAAAATTTTTGCAGCCATCAGATATGGGCCATAGATGGATGCCTGAATAGACCTGCTTTTCCATTTGATGATTATTTATCATCTACATGTAGCTTTCCTCTCTGTCACCTCTATTCTATCAGACAGTTCCAGTTAGATTGATCACTCCATATTCAATTATTTCCTCCACCTAACCAAAGATTTTTCTAACTCACCCTAACTTCTGATTTCTTCCTGAAAACACTCCCAAGCTCATGTGACTTTATTTTAAAATGTACCCAGGATTTTGTTTTTATCCAGGTGTGATGAGGCCAACAGATCAGGAGACAACAGTCATTGAAAAGTGTTTTTCACAATTCCCAACAGAATGGAGCACACCACACCATGCAGGGTCCCATGGGGAAACATGAGGGTCAGTCGGAAGGTGGAAGGAGTGAGGTGAAATCATGGGCAAAAGCCTTTATTGTGGTTTTGTGGGAAGGAGTGGGTAGGGCAGGGTAAATAGTTTAGGATTGCATAGTTTGAATAATTTCTATGGGCTCTGGGCTCTAGAGGTTGTCCCTAATGCTCTGGTACTGGGCCCTGGGATGATTAGAGCGCAGGGATATTGCCTCCTGAAGTGTAGAAGGCAGAGGAGCTGGTTCAGAGTATGGGCTCTGGATTGGTTGGTTTGCATGTTCTGGGCATGCTCATAGACAAGTTGTTAACTACCTCTAGGAATTAGCTAGACCTGGGAGGGACATTCTCTTCCTGGTCAGTGAGGCCCCCAAACTATCAAAGTCTTATAGGATACAGAGAATAAAAACATGATTGATACAGTCTTGGGTTCCAGTTTTGTGTTTGTTGATTTACAGTATTCAATTGTATGTTAAATTCTTTTCTGTGCCATGTAAATGTTTAGTTCTCAGAATCTTACAAATAAATAAGCCACTCACTGTTAAAAACATTTTTTTTCAAAGCGAAATTACACAAGCGTTCAGATTGTTCTGGCTGGACTGTTCTGGGGTCTTCATTTTCCAGGTAATTGTTATGGCTTTAGACTGAAGAGGCAGGCATAGTCAGTTAAGTTTCTGAATAAAGAGATACTTTCCAGTTTGCGCTAAAACAAGATTAAGTGTAGTGTCTCCACAATTACTACAATTAGTCTAACGTATGTAATTATTCTGTATCATACACACACCCAAATACCAATCATCTCAGCGTCTCCAAATAACTGCCTCTTCTTTTAGAAACCATACTGTATTTTGGGAGGTTGGGGAAAGAGTATAGCAAATCCTAATGGGCAATACAAGTGGTTTTTTTTCAATAAAATGTCATATTTTTTTTCAGACGTCACTTAGTCTCCACATCCTCTAGACTTGTAAACACCCTGTGTATAAGAAACATGTCTACCTTATGTTCATCCCTAGTATATAACCCAAGGCTGGCACATAACAGAAGCTCAATAAATATTTGTCAGAAGAATGAATAGTGAAGAAATTCCTGTAGATAATGAATAAATTAGTGTAACATAAAGTAATGTAAATATAAACATGAGCATATTTTCTGTCTGTGAGAAAAAAAATCTCTCTGGAATTCTACTGAACTGAATTGTGAAAGTTCACTTCTCGGTTTCCTGCAGGCACAGGAAGACACGTCAAGAACAGTCACATTAACCAATATAGTACTCTATGAATCACTGGCCTTAAATTTTTCCTACCCAAACTCCAAAAACCCCCAAATTCCAAACTCGTATTAACTTGACCTTGCTTTGTATAACTCAGTAGAATTTTAAAGCTCTGTTAATACATGATCTCATTTAATCTTCTCAACCACCTTGAAAGGTAATTAGGACAGGCCCATCAGCCCAGGTACTTACACAATCATGAGCTCCAGAGATTTTGAACCTAAAAAAAAAGAAAAGAAAAGAAGAAAAATTCAATGTCGAGTGAGTGGGAATTGGGCACTTCATTAGGCTACTGCACTCAGAAATCTAAAAAACAGAAGAGGCAGCTCAAATTATTCTGTCCACCATATCTTATATAAAAAAGATGTGAGCTCTAAAGTTTAAATTATATACCCAAACAGCCAGTGAGCACCAGGCCAGTGACTAAAGTTCAAATTATTTTCTTTTTCTCAAACTGCCTGGTTGAAAGTAATCTGTTAGAATTATTAATCCAATAATAAAATCACTGACCTTAAGTTCCTTGAAGTCATTCCTTTAAGTATTTAGCATTTTATGCCTTCATTCTCTGTGTCTCTCTCAGCTTAGGGGATTCCTTACAGGCCCATGCCCTTGGTTTTTCTCTACTTTCCATAACTTGTGAAAAGCAATCTAATAAACTCATTCACTGGCTCTCCAGCGATTAAAGCCTTCTTTTGCAGCATTTGCCAATCTCTGTGACATAAACACTCCCTCCGTGCTCAATTTCAAGGATAGATGTTTGTAACAATAAGATTACAAAATTCCTGATAATTTAACAAAGTGACTAAATCAGTGATGAAGATTATTTATTACCCTTCTAAAAGGCATTCATATTTACTATGGCAGTGCTACTCCCCAAAGTATGGCCCAACCCCCCAAGTATGGAGCATCATCACAACACCTGGCAGATGGTTAGAAACGTAAATTCTTGCGCCCTGCTTCAAACCTAAATCAGAAACTCTGTGGGGCTCAGGAATCTATTTTAACAAGCATTCAGGTTATCCTTGTGCATACAAAAGTCTGAGAAGCACTTTATTAGTTTGCTAGGGCTACCATAGCACAGTATATCATAGACTAAACAGCTTAAAAAACAAATCTATTTCTTCACAGATCTGGAAGCTAGAAGGCCATGATCTTGGTAACAGCAGGCTTGGTTCCATTCAGACGTGTCTTTCCTTGGCTGTCATCTCCTTTCATCTTCACAAGTGTCTTTTCTCAGAGTCTGTCTGAACCCTAATCTCTTTTTATAAGGACAATATTCAGGTTGGATTAGGGCTTACACTAATGACCTCATTGAACTTTAGTTACTCCCCACATTCAGACATCCTGGGGCTTAGTACTTCAACATAGGAATCTGGGGGGATGCAATTCAATCCATAAGAGTGTCCAATAAATATTTGTTTCAATAAATAAATGAATGAATAACTTTAAGACAGGAGGGAGATACAGAACCAAATTATTGAAAGGCAAGGACCCTCGATACTAATCTAATTACTCCCAATTATGGGCCTCATCTAGTTAGCAGGCAGAGAATGGTAGTTGTTATCAAAAGCACTCAGTAGGGACGCCTGAGTGGTGCAATCGGTTGGGTGTCCCACTCTTGGTTTCAGCTCGTCATGATCTCGGTGTTGTGGGATCAAGCCCTGCGTGATAAAATTATATTCTTGAACTTCTCCAGCATATTCCTCAAAATTGTTGCTGTGAACATATATTAAATCTTTGCATGTAGAGAATCATTCTAAGTCTTGCTGCCATTCCTTTGAACATGTTCATATTTTATACATGAGAAGGGCAAATGTAAAAAGAATCATTTATCTTAAAAAATTAAGGTAAAAGTAGCAAATATCACCCTATGATCCCAAAATTTGTCAGATGGCTTCAAAGAGAAAAAAAATAACACATCATCATTAGCAAACTCCCTAGGCAGAAGTTCTGACATATCGCCTTTGATTAAATCTAAGCTATCACATGTTTTTTGTAACTAGATCTGACAGATAGTTCCCATGGCATATCAACCCAAAACTATTCAAATACTGCTTGCAGTGTAACTTGCTTTTCTGAATTTAGGGCACCAATTTTCTCAAACAAGTAGGATAAAAGGTTTTCTGATTCTCCCTAGGAATTCCTGGAAAAAAAAAAAAAAAAGAAGAAGAACTATAGCATCCCAGAGGTGGAAGGGACGTTGGTGTTCATGTAGTTCAATTTTCCATATAATTGGGAAATCCCTCTGTATTATCCCTGACAAACTGTCTCCAGCCTTTGCTTATGCACTCCCTACAACAATGTGCCTTCCGCCTTTGCTGGATCCCACTGGCCCTCTTCTAGCACTAAGCTGCTGACTCTCACAAACTGTAAGTCAGATGCTTGAACTCCACTTTCAGAAACCTTTTATTTCTTTTCTTCTGAATTAGAAAAAAAAAAAATCACCAAATACTCTTCAAATAAATTTTTAATGCCTCTTTACCCTCAACATAGAAACACATTTATGGGGGCGCCTGGGTGGCTCAGTCGGTTAAGCATTTGCCTTCGGCTCAGGTCCTTGATCCTGGGATCAAGCCGCGCATCTGGCTCCCTGCTCCGCAGGAAGCCTGCTTCTCCCTCTTCCACTCCCCCTGCTTGTGTTCTCTCTCTCACTGTCTCCCTCTCTGTCAAATAAATAAATAAATAAATAAATCTTTAAAAAAAAACATATTTATGATGCAACCATTAAAAAATGAAAATTAAAAAATAACCCAAAAAAATCCTTGCCTCAAACCTATGCTCTCTCGGCTATTGCCTTACCTCTCTTCTTCCATAATATCAAGTTTCTAGAAAAGAATATTGTACAGGTGGTTTTACTTTATCTTCCACTAACTTTGGAAGCAATTGGGCTTCCATCCTTACAACATCACTAAAACCATTACTTTCAGTCCTTATCACTGTACATTTCTACAATATCTGAACACTCCTGATTGCTCATTTCTTTGAAAAATTCCCTCTCTCATGTTTTCTCTGACACTATTCTTTATCCATCCTTTATCTATCTAACCTATGTCTCCGGCAAATCCATTGTGTTATCTTTCTTGGACTTACCTTGCTTGCTCACTCCTTTATACGTACCTGGGTTTCTCTCTTCTGTTTTCTTATTTTTAATCCAAAAAGAAAAAAGGAAAATGCCCTTCAGGATGTCTGTGAACGCCCCCCCCAAAAAAAAAATTATATCCAAAATGTTGTGTCTATATGTGTGTGCATAGTCTAGGACTAAGAGTACTTGGTGAGGGCTCAAAGGCTTCTTGAAGTTCTAGTGTTCCCTGCATAAGCACATCTTCTCCTATGACATCAGCTGCCTCTTTTACACACCACTAGGCAGCTCCACTGATATTTTTAAATGCCTTAAACACAGCAAGAGCAAATCACTATTTTACCACCACTACTAAATTTGTCTTTCATACCTTATCTTCCATCTTTATAAATTCCAACACTATTCATTCAATTGTCCAAAACATAAACCAAAACTAATTCATAGCACTCCCTTCCACTCTCCAAACACAATTGGTGGTGAAATCCTCTCAATGATAGCCCTCTAACAGCTTCAGAATTGCTCCCTCCCCTCTATACAGCTGCCTTAGTTCAGGATACCATCATTTCTCAACCCAATTAGCCTAACATTCCTAACTGTTCTTCCTTTTCCAAAAATTTCTTCTCTCTAGTCCATTTCTATACTTCTGCTGAGGATTTTATGCCAAAGTCCAAATCTGATCCAGGCACTTAGCTATTTAAATTCCCTTCATAATTTACAACTGTATTCAGGGTAAAAATCTATAGGTCATAGAATAGTATGCAATGCTTTTCATTGCTTCTGCCTGAATGTCCAGCTCATCTCTTGCCTCTCACATCTTCTTACCTCTTGCATCCCTCCTTCTGGTGCCCCCTTCCCTCCAGTGTTCCCTGCTACCCTCTCCATCCCCAGTTGTATAGCTAACTCATACATGTTCTTCAAAACTCAGCTCAGATACATTCATATATTCATTCAGCAAATGTTTCTTAGGCATAATCTCTTTTCCTCAACATTACATAGATGCTGAAGACATAGTATTAATAAGATAAATATAACCCCCCCTTCCTAGAACTTACCTTCCATTTGGAAAAAGATTCATACCAATAAAATTAAAACAATAAGTGCGTAACTAATTGTTTTACTAGAACTACAATAGTTGATTTTAGAAGTAAATATAAATTATGCTGAGGATATGAATATGGTTCTGACCTAGACTGTGGTATCAAGGGAAACTTCCCTGCGGAAGTCATACTTAAGCTGAGACCTGAAAGATTTATGGGTATTCCTGAGGGAAAGAGGGAAAAGATTCCAGGTGAAGGGAACAGCATGTGCACTGGGCAGAGCTCTTGAAGCAAAAATGTTCATGTTGTATTGGAGGAAATGAAAGAGGACCAGTATGGCTGTAATCCAGGGTGTAAGATATAGAGCAACACAAATTGAACCTAGACACATAGCAGGGGCCAGATTATACTGAGAATTTTGGAATCTTATTAATGGTTTAAGTCTTATTGTAAGAATAATAGGTAGCCCCCAAAAGGTTTTAAATAGGCAAGTGACATGATTAGATATGCTTTTTTATCACTCTGACTTCTGTCACAGAATGGATGGGCTAAGTGGAAACAATAAATGCAGAGGGAGCTTTTAGGAAATTAGTGCAATAGTTCAAGCAAGGTGTGATGGTGCCTTATACTAAAGTTAGTGATGTTGCAATTTAGAATATAGAAAAATACGAACATGTTTTGGAAAGTAAAAGTAATAGGACTTGATGAAGGATTCATATGGCAGTTAAGGAAGGATATTAAGGGTGACACCAATGTTTCTAACTTGTACAACTAGAAGGATAATTATGCCATTCGTGGATAGAGGCAACACTGAAAGAGGAACAAGTTTCAGGGTACAGTCCTTAGTATAGTTTCCACTGTGTTAAGCTTGGAAGTCACGTTAATCCTGGAGGCGACATTAAGTAAGCGAACCTGGAAGGCAAAAGTAGTAACCTCAAAGTTAGAGACATTAATATGAGTCAATATATAAGTGGTAATTACGTTTGGAGATGTCATCATCCCAGAATATCAAATTATTAATAATAAGATTAATAATAATAATAGCTAACATTTATCAAGATTTTACTACATGCCTATCACTTTCTTAATGGCTTAGCAGATATTAATTCGTTAAATTCTCACAAAAGCCTATTGGTAGGTGTGACTATCATCCGCATTTTACAGATAAGAAATGCAAGGCTCAGACAGATTGAGTGAATTGATTCAAGTCACAGAGTGAGTTAAGTGACAGACTGTGGATTCAAATATAGGCAATGTCAGCTTTTTAGGTGGGCAAGGTGGTGGAATAGAAAATCCAAGACCTCCTTCCCCGACAGAAGCACTAACTTAACAATGACATATGGACCCAAATACCTTTACGAGAAGCCCGGAATCTAGTGAAGTTTCAGTGGCCAAAACCAAGAACAGCAACACTGAAATGGGTAAGAAGGGCAATTTCACTTTACTCACATTAGCCCCTTCCCCAAGCCAGCACATCTCAGACCTGAAAGGGATGCTGCAGCTGGCATGGGATCAACTGGGAGAAAGGACTGAAGCTCAGGCTTCTCCCCCAGGAGGGAGAGAGAGGAGTGAAGATACTTCCAAAGTCCCAGCCTTAAGTGCACCATCTGAGGGACTGCCTGCTGTCTCCCCTCACTCAGAGTGCTGACACAATGGGCAGCAAAGTTGCAGGATACAAACTCAATGTCCAAAAATCCATTGTTTTTCTGTATACTAACAACAAACTACCCAAAAAAGGAAATTAAGAAAACAATACCATTTACAGTAGCACCCAAAAGAATAAAATATTGGGAATAAATTTAACCAAAGATGTGAAAGACTTGCACGTTGAAAATGATAAAATATTGATGAAAGAAATTAAAGAAGACAATTTAATAAAAGGAAAGACATCCCTGTTCGTGAATTGGAAGACTTAATACTGTTAAAAAGTCCATACTACCCAAAGCAATATGATCCCTATCAAAATCTCAATGGCATTTTTTCACAGAAATAGAAAAACAATCCTAAAATTCAGATGGAGACAGAAATGACCCTAAATAGCCAAAGCAATCTTAAGCAACAAGAGCAAAGATGGCGGCATCACACTTCCTGGTTTCAAAAATATATTACAAATCTACAGTAATTAAGACAATACAAATCTGGTGTAAAAAAACAGAAATATAGACCAATGGAACAGAATAGAGAGTCCAGAAATCAATTCATACATATACAGCATATATAGTATACTGATCTTCAACAAGGGTACCAAGAACACACAATAGGGAAAAGATAGTCTTTTCAACAACTCATGTTGGGAAAACTAGATATCCACATATAAAAAGAATGAAACTAGACTCTTATCTAACACCATACACAAAACTAAACTAAAAATGGACCCAAGACTCCCAAAAGAAAACATAGGGGAAAATCTTCATGATGCTGGTCTTGGCAGTGATTTCTTGGATATGATACCAAAAACATAAGCACAAAAAGCAAGCATAGAAAAGTGGGACTATCAAACTAAAAAAACTTTTGCACAGCAAAGGAAATAATCAAAAGAGTAAAAAAGCAATCTATAGAATGAAAAAAATTTAAACCATATATTTGATAAAGAGTCAATATTTTCAATATTTAAGGAACTCCTACAACTTAATAGCAAAAAGTAGTAATAACTCAATTACAAAATGGGCGAAGGACTTTAATAGACATGTCTACAAAGAAGACATAAAATGGCCAATAAGTATATGAAAAGATGCTCAACATGACTAATCATCAGGGAAATGCAAATCATAACCACAGTGAGATATTGCCTCATACCTGTTGGGATGGCTATTATCAGAAAAAAATAGTAATAATAAGTTAAGTGTTGGCAAGGATATAAAGAAATGGCAACCCTTGTACAACGTTGGCAGGGATATAAAATGGTGCAGCCATAATTAAAAACAATATGGAGTTTCCGAAAAAATTAAAAATATACCTACCATATGATCCAGCAATCCCACTTCTGAGTAGACAGCCAAACAATTGAAATCAAGGTCTCAAAGAAATATCTGCTTTCTCATGTTCATTTCAGCATTACTCACAATAGTCAAGATACGACAACAGCCTAAAGATCCATTGATGAATGAACGGATAATGAAAAATGGTAGATATATATAGCAGAATACTACTAAACCTTAAAAAAGAAGGAAAACCTGTCATAGGCAGCACATAGGTAAACCTGGAGGACATTATGCTGAGTGAAATAAGCCAATCACAGAGAGAAAAATACTGCATGATTTACTTATATAAGGTATCTAAAATAGTCAAACTCCTAGAAACAGAATAGCATGGTAGTTGCTAGTGACAAGAGGAGAGAGAAATGGGGAGTTGCTGCTCAATGTGTATAGAGTCCCAGTCATGCAAGATAAATAAGTCCTAGAGATCTGCTGTACAACTACTATTTTGTGTAGTAGTTTCCAGTCACTGAATTTGTGATAAATTAAACCTTTAAAGCTTTTTCACATAAATTATTGACAAACGGTGTTTCACCTGCCTGTATTTATCTAATTATAAATTTAACCCCTGAAAACAATGTTAGGATTGCAACAGTTATATTTCATGGCCCTGCTTTTGCCCTGCTGCCAAATTACCAAGTTCACTTTGAATCTTCATGATAGTTGGCATTAAAGAGGATCCAATCCATGCACCCTTATTTACACTTCTCCATTCTGATCCAACGGAGGAATTAGATTTGAAAAACTAATGCAGATGGTAAATTAAAATAACACTTTGACTTATGATAAATTATTGTGAATGTGACTTAAGTATAAAGCAACAATGGCATCCTGATAATGTACCCCAGAATGACACAGTGGGCCACCCCATCTTAGGCAGCTCTCTGTAAAGGCGTCTGCCCCTGTAAAGTTTCCAGAACAACAAAGCAGAGTTGAATGCATCCTTCCAAAGACATCTGAGCTGCTAATCGGAGAGGAAGAAGTGGTAGGGTCCTCCCAGCCAGGTTCTTTCCCAAACTCAGAAATCTTCACAGAGGAGACTAAGGGGTGAACAAAAAGGAAAGCACAGAATGCTGCAAATCTGATGTCCCTTTCCAAAGAAGAAAAGACATGTCAATGTAAAAATAGACAATATTTGTCCATAAATAGATAACTAATAATATTTGCTTAGTTTATCCTACAGGACTGATGTGATGATTAAATGAGACAATGAAAGCCAAAATTCTTTGGAAAAGATAGGACACTGTTCTTGCATAAGATAGATTTATCTCATTTATACCCAGGCAATCCTGAGTTTGAGTCCCACCCCTGCAGGCAAATAACTGTGGGACCTTAGGCAAGCTGTTCAACTTCTCGAGTCACTCATCTAGAAAATAATATTCATCTCAGAGAGTTTGTGAGACTTAAAAAAATGGTATGTGTGAAATTTGACATATGATGCTTATAATATGGGAAGCCCAGCAGTTTCGTAACAGTAGTTATAGTGTAGCCCTGGTAGTAGTAGTTTCTATTACTATAAAGGTAAGGTATTCATCCTATCAGAGCAAAGTTTTCAAAGATTATAGAGACATTAGCAAAGGTATCATGCTCTTCTATATCCTGCTATTTTCACTCAATGCATAAAGAGAAGGGTCTATGTTATCTTTTTTAACTACTGCCTAATATTCCAATTGAATGATAACATCATAACTTAATTATTAAAACCTCATTTAAGTGGATATAAATAAAGATGTCATGAACCAACATGTACACACATCAATTACTTTTTAAATACAGAGGTATTAGGATCAGTCTTCTAAGTCTTGCATTTTTGATACTTCCCATTATTACACATATATACTGAAGATATCCTAGATTTTTTCAAGCCCAAACTGGGATCTCTCTCTTCTTATGAAGCCTTCTCTAACTATAAAACTCACAGCTCTCTTTCCCTGAATCAAGCAATGTAGCTCTTGGTTATAAACTCTCATTTATTGTTCTGTTTTTCATATATTAACAGGTTTGACATTCCAACTATTTTGTAAATGCCTGGAAATTATAAATATACACATATTTTTCTTTTATCTGACTCAAACACACTAAGGATATTAAACTAACATTAGGTCCAATTAGTGTAAAACCATTTTCCCAATCTGGTACTCTTTCTTTGCCTCTCTGCCCTTTTCCCCTGCTTATTAGTGCATTCTCTGACAAAGAAAAGGTAAGGAAATTTTCAAAGCTCTAAGACAAAAGGTTATTTTAAAGGTTAACCCATCAATAATAGGCTGAAGTGCATTTACTGCAAGTTTATTCTCAGCTCTTTGGGAGAGAGATTTGTACATATACTCACAACAGATGTAAAGAGAACCAGATCAGCCATGCAACCCTCCAGAGGCTGCTGGCAATTGTTGGCCAGATTTGCTGCCAGGTAAGTGAGCTCATTGCAGACTTGAGGAAGCATGATGAGAATGTCCCTACACTGTCGGGAGTACACACTTCCATATGGACAATTTTGAACACTGGATGGGAGCATAGGTTCTCAAATTTGACTAAAGTTCAAGATTCTAGGAATCATGGTCCAAATTTACCCTGTTCTCCCAAGCATGATGTAGAGTTACAAGTAATTCACATGTGGGATTAGCTCTACAGATTAAAATATTATGTCATAAAGTTTCAAAGATAAACTCCTAAAATAACTTTGCTTAAAGTAATGCTATGATGTGGAAGAAATGGCTAAAATTTAAAAATTATGCCTGAACTAGATTATTCAATATTTTAAGAGTTTTTTGCACCAGTCCTTCACATGTATTGGAAATGCAAGAAGCTAAATTTGTGTATTTTACTGGGCCTATTTTTCAAATTAAGAAGACCATGAGATGCTTTTATTTTTGCCTACAGTATAGTTTAAATAAGGTTTGTGGGCTTTTCGGTGGTACAAGTACCCTAGCTGATTGCTTCTATATTCAGGAAATAGTGTATTTAAAGTTGGTCCTTCTGTGGAGACAACTGCTGATAAGCAAAGCTGTTTCCTTGGAAACATCTAAGCAGCATCTGACAGCCTGCTGAACATTCGAAATTCACAACAATTGATCTTGGTAGCCTCTCCCTAGACAAGCTAACTTATGAGGAGGGAGTGGTAAGCTGGGGTGAGGAACCAAATTTGAATAATAATTGGACAGCAAATTTCTTACTGTCAGTATTCTTCAAAGATTCTATTCTGGCTCATTTTATTATCTTAGAATTCATTCAGTGACTGAAACACTGTATTTAAAATTCAATATATATCAAACTTTTAATTTGGGAGGTGGTATTTTCTGGTTTATACTTTTAAAATATGAATTTCTAGAATAGCTACTGAGGACTTCATCTCCCTTAAATTGCAAGCCAATTAGAGGTCAATCAGGGCTGACCTTGGGCATACTGAAACAGAAAGTGTTTTCCACTGTCACTTACCTACCCTGTCTGAGAATAAAAACTGAGGAATTGTTGGGACAGCAGAAAGAATCATAACTCACCCCAAAGCAAGTATTATGTATCTACATAGTGCTATTGTAAAGAAACAAGCAAAAGCATATATTTGAACATGTTTATCATATGTTTTTATTCATATAAAACTCTAGGGTACTGTCCAGCCATTTGTGTTCTAACAAACCCTTCAGGGAATTCTGATGTAAACTAAATTTTGAAAACCACTGTTCTAGCACATGAATTGTGGGATGGATACATACACTTGAAGATGGTCCTCATATGCTTCTGCGACCATTTCAGACATGCTGATGACCCACAATAAACATTATGAAGGTGCCAGAATTGCCTTGACAGAGTATTGAAAAAGGGGTTAGTAGGCTCAGAGCAGTGGACAAACAAGAGTGCATTATTATGTGAGACCAGAGAACCTACAAGCCGCATGATCCCAAGGGAGTGAGAAAAAAACAAGTTACTTCACTGAATCAATAGGGAATGCATTAATGAGGGAGCACAGGCATTGCTGAGAATCTGTAGAAAGTCTGTCTTCTGTAGCCTAGGTCAATGGGAGGTATGTTGTGATGGAGCTGGGCTCGCTACTGTCAATGGGGCAATATGGATGATAGTATTCTAATCCATCAGAGGCTGAGTATTCCACATCATCATAGACACAATGGATATAATTACTACAACAGGCAAAAGCTAGGATGGCAACAAGGGGCTAACGGACCATTGAGTTCCTAAAAGCAAGATAAGCTGAGCAGTCAACAAGGACAGCTTGACTTATATAAGTGGAAGTGGTCAAAAGCTGATGATCAGTTGCCCCATGGAAGAGTCATGATCCCTCTTCCACTTCCTGACTGGAGCCAGTTTGCAGGTCCAGAGCCCATCCATCGAAGGGAAATTTGGAACGTTAAAAAAGGACCCTGCGACGCCACAGAAGGTATATATGATTAGGATTCCCAAAATCTTTCCCCAAAACAATATATAGCCATGTACAAGATGAACCAAGCAAGGGAAAGGAAAATAGCCAGTTCTTTCAAGGACTGCTGGATACAAGACCTGAGTGGTTATAACAAGGGAGCTAAAATTACATCATGACCCATCTGTTAAAATGGAGACATGAAGGAGACTATACATGGAGTCTCAGCCCATGCCCACATCACAGTAGGTGGAATAATTCCAAGGATGCATACTGTTGTCAAATCCCTAGTCCCTGAGTGCATACCTAGGATGGATAATTGTAGTTGCTGTATAACTTTCTCATAGATTCCCGATCAGCACAGTAAGATTCACCATGATAGCAATGGCCAAACCCTTGCAATAGTCCCCTTTTATCAGCCAAGATAGTAAATCAAAAGCAATACCAAATACCAGGTGGATTATCAAAGATTAGTACCACTCAGAAATTTAAAGGATGCACAGTGTAGCCCCTGCATAAACCCAGGAGATCACAGCCGATAGCCAGAGACTACCATAAACTTAACTACGTGGTCACCCTAATTGCAGCTGGTGTGCCAGATGTGATGTCCTCCACAGAACAGACCATATGGCCTTTGGCACCACTATGTGCCAAATGATCTGGTAAATGCATTATTTTCAAAGACCATCAGGAAGGAGAATCAAAAGAAGTTCTCATTAGCATCCGTCCATAGCAGTTCACATTCATTCTCTTGCCTCAACTATGGTCCTTCCTCACTGTCCAAATATCATCTGAAGAGAACTCTATCATTTCAACCCTAGGCAAAACATCACACTGGTCTACTATAATGCACCAAGATATATACCTTTCTATTGGCTAAAAAATGTAATCAAAACATAGTACTTGAGCCCTAAGATCTTGGACAATAACCAACTAATTCAAGAGACATAAATGAGTGAGAATATTTCAAAAGGACATTTGTGATCGACTCAACAATATTGGCTGCCCTTCTCTGTGAGGATTCTCACTTTAGAGACCTTAGATGAGACAATTTGAGCTACGACTTTTCCACTGGAAACTTCAAGAGCCAGTAGGGGCTTCCCTATGTACTCTTTCACCCTGCCACAACAATTGGCACTGTTCCAGATAGAAACTGATCCATTCTCCTGGATCCCAGAACGAAGGTGATGTGGAGCAGAGTCATGATGGATGTTGTTCATAATGGACATTGTTGTTGCAAATCAGAGAGATTTTTAAGTTTATCTGTTATGCTGCATAACCTAGCCTCTCTTGGCCAAATCAACATCCTTCTGTGATGAAGGTGACAAAGAGAATGCTGCTCCCTAATAGGAGTGAAATGAGATACCTACAAGAAAACTTCCCAGCTCTACCCACCATATAATGTGATTAGTTCTGATAAAAATAAGGACTTCCCTATATGTCAACTAAAGAGATGATTGATATAAAATGAATTATAATGTGCCATGAAAGTCTGTTGAAGTGATAGATGAGGTCGCAAAGTCATTACAAACAAAAAGGAGCAACACTCCCGGAATCTACAAAGAGTAGAGTTGAGGGGAGATATTGTTAGTTCTCCCAAAAACATGACTTGGGGAAAAAGGTGCTTTATCTGGCTGACAAAGAACATATGTCAATACTTTGAAGATTTTCCATTTAATAGGAAACTGTGATTCACTAGGCTCCCATAATCTGGTGAAAACAACCCTTAAAACAATCTTATTCTGTTTTCTCTTATTATATATTTCCAACATTACTTTCCAAATTAACATCTATAGTTTCTGTTGATCATTAGAGAGAGAATACACTGATGAACCAACGAGAACATTCTGATCACTTGGCAGTCATGTCTCATTACTAATTAATGATTAGCATTCTGATCGAAATGAGGAAAAGCTTCTTAAAAAATAGTAAAATGCATTATGTATTTGGCTTTTACTCTTTCATTATCTTCAGCCTTGGCAATCTGATTGCAAACAATTTATCATATAAGGAAAACACTCAAATTTGTGTCTCCAACACTGACAACTTGTCCATGCTCTAGTCCTCGCTGATGTCTTTGATGTTTTGTCAACACCTCAAATACATATAAGCAAATTTCATGTAAGCTAAATAGAATCATTTATCTCCCCACCCAAAACCCATGCTTCTCCTCTTTCTTTTCCTGTCATTGGCATTAACCAAATAATAATCTTCCTCTCCTCTCCCTCCCTATTTCCTCTTATCCAAAATGGTAATTGCCTCTTTCCCCACCACCCCTGCCCACTTTTGTCTCACCTAGATTTTTTTCACTCCCAAATCCTCAGATGTCCTCACCAGTTCTATCATCAGTCTCAAGAGTTCAGAAGTATGTTAATAGTTTCTAGCTACCTCTCCTTTTATAATACATTGGGCCTTAAAATTAATGCTCTTTCCAAACCCAGGGCCTGTACCCAGGCATGATTGCTGAGTCTTTAGATTTCTTTCCTACCAATCAGACCTAGGACTCAGACATAAAATACTAATCCCTGAACATATATGTGACCTACAGGTCAAGTAAAAGAACTTCTACTCTTCTCAATGGTCTCACCCTATAGGACTGGAGCCCATCCTAACCTCAGTTCCAGTGAAATGGGTCCTGATACATTACTGGGGTCTTCTCTTCTCATTTCCCTTCCCTGGGCCTCAGTTCTTTCCCCATTCCTCTGCTATGTATTTATACATCAGCCAGAATCTCACCATTGTCCTTGCCATATCTTGATTTCATATTGTTAGAGCCAGTCCACATGCTTGGGTGCTCTGACAATAGGCACCACTTCTGATATCATTTTAAGACTATTGTTTCACCTGATAGGCCTCAAAGATCTCCAGTTTTTCACTGTGTTGATTTTCTATGGCTGCTATAGCACGTTACTACAAACTCCGCAGTTCAAAACAACATCTGTATATTACCTCACAGTTCTGTTGCTTTCAAGTCCAGGTTGGCTTGACTGGAATTCACAGGCTGAAATCAAAGTTTTGACTGGCTAGACTCATCAGAAAATTCTGGAGAAAATCCACTACCCAGTGCATTCAGGATATTGGTAGAATTCAGTTCCTTGCGGTTGTAGGACTAAGGTCCCAGTCTCCTTGCTGGCTGTTACCTGGAAACCACCCTTAACTCAGAAGCTCCCTGCATTCTTCCTCACATTGCCCTCTCTCTCTTCCTAGCCGTGGAACAGTGAGTACTTTTCACATCTCAGATCTCTCTGACTTCCCTTCTACCACATCTCTCGTGTCTCCTTTTCTGCCTTTGTCTTGTGTATTCCTCTTCTGTTGATGGACCTGGAAAATCCAGAATAATCTCCCTATCTTAAAGTCAGCTGATAAGCATCCTTAATTCCATCTATAAACTCCGCTCACAGAAGTGCCTAAACTAGGTGCCAAAGAGTGTATAGATTACTGTATGATGGGATAGCCAGGGGATGGGAATCTTGGGGGGACATCTCTAGAATTCTGCCTACCACCAATACTCTCCAGAAACATTGAACCAGAAAGACTCAGGAGCCTACAACCATGCACGGTGAGGACAGGGAGAAGGCAGGAGATGGAAAACAGGAAGCTAGGAAAGGTCATCTCCTGAATGATCCCAGACACCTCCATCCACTCAGCTCCCAGAACACTGGAAGTTAGGCTTTGCCACCCCAGGCAAAGGACTGGAGAATTTCTCCCTGGAGAAACTAACGGGCACAACAGAAAAGACCTGCTGATGTTTGAAGGGTCCCCAGTGAGCTAGTTATTCCCCACCAATCACTCTACAGGGAAGCTCAACAGGCAACAGCCCTGGCCATGCACCCAGAGTATCCAAACAATTTGTTAAATCTCTCTGTCAAATATCATCACAAGGATGACGGGTATTAAGGAGGGCATGTGTTGTGATGAAGACTGGGTGTTATACTGCAACTAATGAATCCTTGAACACTACATCAAAAACTAATGATGTACTATATGTTGGCTAACTGAAGATAATAATAAAAAAGAATATTTTATAGCTGAAACAACATTGAAAATAAATAAATAAATAAATAAATAAATAAATAAATAAATAAAGTTTAAAAATGATATAGCCTTCAGGACCTAGCTCACATCTCTCTTTTCTAATAACCTCCCTGCCCTCTTTAGGTACAAGGAACATTTCCCCGAGTGCCACTAGCACTGTAATTCCTGTCTGTAATTCCCTTTTATGAGTTCTATCACTTCATTTCTATCAATGCCATACCCCTCCTTCACTAAGCTGTAAGCTTCTAAATATCTATTTAACATGTACTTCAAAAATTTCTCATCCTGTTCTTTGAACAGTAACATCAAGAAACATTTCCTGAATCACATACTGTAAAAAAAAAAAAAAAAAAAAAAATTCAACGATGTGCCTTTTATCCTGCATTAGATTGTGAGTTCCTTGAGCGCAAGCACCTTCTCACATTCCTTTTCTTCCCCAGCTTATAGCACTGTGCATGGCACTCATGGGATATCTGTAAATGAATGGGTTCACAAAAAAATATGTGTCTAGTGATCTGCTGTTTCCTGGAGATTCACATTCAATTTCATTTGCTCCTCACACCTCTGGTATGTGGGCAGATCAGTTGTCATATATCTGCTCACATCTATTGAACACTGTTTTAAGCCTCACAGCACATTACAATAGAGACAAATTTATTACCATCCCATTTACAGTTAGGAACTTAGGTGCAGAAAGGTTAAGGTTAAAGGTTAAAAAGAAGTAAGTTGAGATTTGAATATTGACAGCCTGAATCCTGAGCTTTTGTTATTTACCAATATCCTCCACCGATTCACTATTCAAAATACAAAACAAAACAAACATTCCATTTTATAGGAAACTGAGATCAGTTGGCAAGTATTCTAACTCAGGATCTTGAGTCATCTCTCTCGTCATTGTTTCCCATAGATCCTTAGTGTATCAATGAACAAATAAAGATGAGATCTACGAACACAGAGATTTTGTCTATTGTGTTCATTGCTATAATCCAGCACCCAAACGAGTGCACTTTGTAGATGTTTGTCAATGATTTGAATAAATGGTCATTTGATAGTGAATAACATTAGTAAATATCTCTTGGATCAAATCAACTCTGAATAAATTGGCCATCAAGTTTCTAGATCTTGTAAGGTGAGAAATACACTCTCAAAGCCCACAAAATTACAACAATCCAGGATACTTGGAATAAATAGTTCCTTACCAGGACAGGTTTCTAGGAAGAGGGTGAATATGCAACCACAGAAGCATCATCGTGCTGTAGTTATGATAAACTTTATACAAAGAAGGGGAAAATACATGCACATTTATTACAAAGTGGGAAATAAAGTAATTATCTGGAAATTTAGAGGGAATGAAAAATCATTTGCCTCAAATATAGTGATTTCCTAGGTAAAAGTCCTCTCATTATCTTTTAAAAATTATCTGATTGGTGTATCATTCCTCTTCTATGTGTGTAGAAGAGCCCAGGCTGGAGGTTTGCTCCCATTCAGAGTCCCTTCCTTCTCTGCGTCACCCCTTCCCATGCAAGTGATAACTGACTTCAAGCAGCTTTATCATCCATGCAGCTTCTACAACTGGTCTTCTCTCACTGTTCCTATGGAAGGGACCTGACCTCTGCCCAATGCCCCCGTAATATTGGCATTGTCTCCTTCTATATCCTGTTTCTGCTCTTTGAGTCCTGCAGTGATAGAATATGATTCTTTTGTAGCACTAAAATGCACCTAATCAAATAGGGATCTATTTTATAATACAAGTAACAGGTGTATGAAATAACCTCACCCTCTAAGGTGAGGTGCCTTTTCCACAATGCTCCCTAGCTTCTCCATCAACACAGCATTCTCCATTTAGCAACTTATGAGAGAAAATGGCCACAGAGCTTCATAGTGTGAAAGTTACTGCAACTTCTTATGCTCTCTCTTACCTACAGCACATTCTTTAAAGGTCTGTGCTAACCAATTGCCAGGCTGTCAGCAGGCTGCCTGGCTAAGATGAATTTTGTAGGCTTAGTCACTAACCTCAATCTCTTTCTCTCATAAGCTAGCCCAACTACAAATTCTTTTTAACTGATAAACTATAAATATCTATATTTTGCAAAAAGGCTTCTAATGTAGTTATCTTTATGTTAAAGAAATTTATGGAAATACAGAAATACAAACCTTTTTAAAATCATGGCCAATTATAAAATTTCCCAATGGTGCACATCCTTTACCTGCCAGAATTTTTTGTTTCTATTTATTCTATTCATGGAGGAAAGAAACAACTGCACTGATGCCCTTTACCCTCCCTAAGGGAAATGTGATGCCCAAGAAAGAAAAAAAAAAATTCTTTAAGAAGAGAAATTCTATATCAGAAGCTCAGCTGTAATTTAAGGTTCACCAAGATGCTCACATATTTTTGAAACCTTATTGACAAAAGTGGGGACTAAATCTAACAAAGAAACTCCCACATACTTTTAAATCTTAATATTTGTTTTGTTCCACTTAATCATTGTTGGCTTTTGCAAGGGGCATTGGCTATTTCTAGTTTATGTTTAAATATCTAGAGGGAATAGAATGCAAAGTGCAAAGCACTTGGGTATTTTTTTCATCCATTTCTCAAGTTTTCCTACAAGCGAGAAAACAGGGAGGGTCTACATTTTTTTGAAAAGCATGACATCACCAGAGAAACAGAAGTTCACCATTCAGTAAGACCAGCTTTGTGCCAGACACTGGGTTGAGCTCTGGGGATATAAAACTGAGTACAACGTGGTCCCTGTGCATGATCTAGAGGAAAAGATGCCACTCAGCTCTGTCACAATGCAATGAATACCCTAGAATCACTTCCAAAGGAACACAGAAGAAACAGCTCTTGCTCTTCCCAGATGGTTGAGAGGCAACAGCAAAGAGGCAGTGCGGCTTTCGCCCTGGAGAATGAGTATGATTCTCCCAAGCAGTGGGACAGTCCTTCTCAAACCCAAATCCAAAAAGAAAAGAAGTTAAGAAGGAATGAATGAAAGGAAGGAGGAATGGAGAAAGGGGGAGGGGAATATTTTGCTTTTATCTAAATTGCCTACTCGTTCAAGGCTGATTTGCTCATAATAAAATCACATGATTGGAATTTGGAAAATATTCTGTCAAACTGACCACTCAATATCACCTAATCAGCTAATATCATCAATAGAAAATGATGCTGAAGAAAAAAAAAACTCATCTTAAACAGTCTTATTTTTATTTCCCGTGAATGCAGTCGACCTGCTATTTGATATATTTTTTATAAAGATGCCCTTACAGAAGGATCTGGCGAGCTATTCCAATGATATCACAAGATGAGTGGTCCCGGTGAAACAAGATGATGGCTGGAGTTGGTCTCTCCACCCCAGAGGCTCTGATGATTTTCTGACGATTCCTCTGACTCATAGCACCAAAATAATTCAAGCTTTGATATTTATTTATAACCTCAAAGATACCTTGAAGACTCATAATGTAGACTACTCTATTATTTTAGTAATTATGGCAATCAGAACTAACCTTAAATGTCCAGCATGGCAGCTCAAAACTGAAATCTACAAGGGCGGGAAGAGGAAAGTCGTAAGAGGAAATAAAACAAGGATTGGACCAGTTTGGCTTTTTACCATCCCTGATTATGCCGCTGCTCCAGTTACATTCTGCCATCAGTGATTGGAAGAGTAGAAAAGTCAGTCATACAGTGACCTAGTTAACATCCCCAGCTAGACCAGGTCGAATGAGAAGGTCGTGCATGATGGTGAGATCCATGTTTCCACTAACTTTCTGCAGTTATCGCTTGAATAAACAGAAACAAACGCCTTCACAGAGGCTACTACTGCACATTAATTATTTATATAAAAATTTGGTAATTGTGAATATAATATATGATCACTGAAGAAATTTTGGAAAACATATAAAAGGAAACAAGAAAATATCCAGAGATACTGAAGGTAACTGCAGAAAGATTGTATCCTGTTATTTTATTACAGGAAAATATTATTTGGAAATGTAATTTTATTTTTAATTTTTTAATTTTATTTTATTTAAATTCAATTAATTAACACATAGTATATTATTAGTTTCAGAGATAGAGTTCAGTGATTCAGCAGTTGCGTGTAACACCCAAGAGGTGGGTGGGGGAATGGAAATGTAATTTTAATGACTATAGTTTTTATGTGTTATTCCATAATCTATGTTTATATTCTCTTACTTTTAAAAATTAAGATGATTTCCAAACTTTTTCTATAGTAACTTGTGCTAAAATGAATGTCCTAATTGTAACCACCTATATATTGACCTTTGTCTGCATCTCTACTTGTTTCTTTGTGATAGATTCCTAAAAGTAAAATTACTAAATAAAACAATAGGGGCACCTGGGTGGCTCAGGCGTTAAGCGTCTGGCTTCGCCTCAGGTTATGATCCCAGGGTCCTGGGATTGAGCCCCGCATCGGGCTCCCTGCTCGTCGGGAAGCCTGATTCTCCCTCTCCCACTCTCCCTACTTGTGTTCCCTCTCTCGCTGTCTCTCTCGCTATTAAAAAATAAATAAAATCTTTAAAAAAAAACACAATAGAAAACTTTATTCTTCTTAATACTATAGCCAAACTGCTTTGTACGGTGTTATCAGTTAACGATGTACCGCTTAATGCTTCAACCACTGTAAAATAGTATAGTCTCTACAAAACCTCACCAGCATTAAATAATACCTTTTTTTATTTTTTGCTGATTTGATAAATGAAAATTTATGATTTTTACATATGCACTGCCATGATTAATAGTGGATTGAAAATTTTCTTGTAGCTATTCACCATTAGCATTTCTATCATATTTGCCCATCTTTTAAGGTCTTTGTATTTTAGTCCCTGATTTGTAAAAGTTCTATATATTAGGAACTGTAACATTCATATTTCTTACGGGTATCTCAGTTTGTAATTTGTCTTTAATTTTGGTTATTATGAAATGTGAAGTCTATGATAATTTTATATAAAAATCAAGTATGTTGATTTTTTAAATCAAATTTTCCAATGATTTTATGAATGGAAAGTCTTCCCATCTTGAAATCAGGCTAAAACATTAGGGAAAAAAAACATAAGTGATGATCTTCTTTATAATTAACTCTTTGATCTAGTGAAACTGAGAATCTTAGCCATTTAACAGGATTTTAATACATAACCCTTATTATCATAATTTAAATATTTGGTCTTAAGATATCTTGTTTTATGTTTTTATTTCCTATGCTTTCTTGCTATTCTTTTGTTTCTATAGAATTTTTTTCTACTTCAATCATTTGAAAGTTACAAATTGTGCTTATTTTTTGTTTACAGATTTTACCATTAAGGTATCCCCTAACTTTCTTTAGCCATTATTTCCAGGTTAACACCATTAAGAATGAAACAGCATTTTTTACTATCCACTATACAAACTAGGGATTTTAGCCTCCTGTAACTTTCCCTCCCACCCCATCTAAATTTCCAGCATACTTTAGAACAACTTGAAGTTGAAATTACATTTTTTAGTATTATATAACTCTGTTTCAAGAATATATTTGCATTCAGTTTTTCAACCTTAATCTATACCATGAGAATTCACTCAGTGATTATGACAAGAAGTTATACTGATTAGGTAGCCTTTATTATAATGATTAGATATTCCATATATTTTTAAGTATCATTTATTCAGATTGACTACATATGCCTTTTTAAATCTACTTTTTTAATGTTTTCTTCCACTGATTCACAAGCACTTCTCAACTGGCAACCAAGCTTAGAGGGGATGGCTATCCTACTGATGGTTTCAGATCTATTCTTTGTGCCATCTGGGTGTCAGATAGGAAGAGGAAAAGCTCAGGACCAACACAGGAACAGTCAGAATGCTATGTCTCTCCATTCAAGTTTGAAACTCTCAACACCCACACCAACATAATCCTTTCCTAAGATTTAACACCTGTTATTTTTAGAAATTATTTAGAGTTATGTTTTCATTGTGCTTTTTCTGAATTCTCTTAGCTCTGTATATCTTTGTTTCTCAGTAAAAGGTGCTAGCAATCTAAAAGTCATAAAATTTATTTCATTGTTCCCTCAAGGGGAAAACCAGTTTTGTGTTATTAAATAAAAGGCAAGCTATGGAAAGAGTGACTCTATTTCCAAATATAATTTCAGATGTTCCTTGCTTTGCTTCACTCCTGGCCAGCAGCATAGGTTTTTTGTGGGTGTTTGTTTGTTTGTTTGTTTGTTTTAGAAATCAAGTTACACATTAAATGTACTGAAGAAGTTTGCTATTTTATCACATGATGAATTCTTTTCTATAAGTATCATCAAACCCTTTCTAACCTGTTTTATATATGTGAACTTCCCTAATATCAAGATAACTTAGTTTCAAACCAGTATGTTCTTCCTCTTCTATATATGTTACATATTACAAACGAGAAGAAGCATAGTAATTCCCCTAAACGAAAGGAAGAAACAATTGTATTATATCTTCAAATCTTCTCTGGGCTAAAAAAGTTTTTGACTGTCAAGGTAGAGATAAAGTGGGGATTGACTTAAATACATGAAATAAAGAATCCAAAAGATAGAGTCTTGGGGAAAGGTGCAAGATGAGGGGTGGGGTAGAACATCTTAGGGATGGGGTAGAACATCTTACCCAAGCAATGCATGAGACAAATATAACAAGTCTTGAAGAGGTATCCAAGGCACAGCTATGAACAGTATTCCAAATCAGAGGTCACACATGTCAAACAAGGCACTAGGAGAAGGATAGGAGACAAAATATAGAGCCAAAATGACATTAGGCCCAAGAAACTGGCAAAAATGAAGATGAAGATTAGTCTAACGGTGCAATGCATGAACTACAGCTATGATGAGTGGTCCCAGTGAAACAAGATAAACATAATGTTCAATGAGAAAAGCATATCAAAAGCCTATATGCAGTATGGCTCCATTGATATTTGCAAAATATACAAAATTAAGAATATACATGGTGGGAGTATTTACACCATGGAAATCAACAAATGCTATCCCTCTCCAGAAGGAAATTCTTTTCTTTATTGCTTAAGAGTCAGTTGTTAAACATTTGCCAACACATCAATGTGTCCACCCAGTTCTGTATCACCTCCAAGTGGAGATGGAATCCATCATTTGGAAGGGCATCTCCGTCTCTATAGGTGTAGAACTGTCAACGTCTAGTGCGTTGGGGTCCCTGGGTAAGGGTCGCGAAATCACCAGGACACAGGGGATGCAGAGCAAAGGCAGCACTTGCAACTGCATACTGCCGTTTATTTCTTGACATCTTATATACTCTTTACAATCAAAATATATTGTTACTGATTAACAATGTAAGCATTAAGATATCCCGATACTTCTTTACGCAAGAAAGGACAAAAACAAATCAACTCCGGTTGCACCGGAATAATTACATATCTTAAGTAAATCTTATTCTCTGATCAGCTTTTGTGCAAAGGTACTTCATGACCCATTCCCCGAAACTACATAGAGATAGAATCAAATCCTATGCAGGAATGCTGGGATCAGACAACACCCCGCATATACATTTGAAGCAGGATGTTATCTGATCATTACACTCCCGCACACGGAGCCATTCTCTCTGGTGAGCGTCACAAGGAACAATTTATTAGAAACATCAGGAGCCATTTCTCAGCTGACCGGATGCCTGAGGCATAGGCACACAACAAGGCGAGGGAGACTTTTCCCCCTCTCAGACCTGGGCGTTCCCGACCTTACCCTGCGTGCGCCACAGCACACAAACAATCACGGCCACAGAGGGCTCACATGCCTGTGTTGGCCTCAATTCCTTCTTTTTTCCTTTGTTTAAAAAGTAACGCCCACCAGAGAGTGGCAATAGATTTTCGGGAAGGTCGAACAAAACATACATACATGCACAGAAAACAGCATATAACAAAAATTAATGAAATTTTGATTCCTCCAGCGGTATGCCCTAAGCTCTGAATAATTCCCTTCGGGTCTAGTCCTTCAAATTGCTTCAAGATTTTCTGTCCCTCCCCAGCAAGCTTTTTAATATGCCCCCAAGTGGGTAAAGCAAGAGGCGGAGGCCGCCAATGATGACGCCTATCCAAATGTAAGTGAGCCATAGCTTGCAGGAGAGATTCATCAGCTTGTAACAACGATTCATGCACTCTCGGGGCCCCCATGCGTCGCCTGACAGCCGTCCGAATTGGTCCGCGACCGGATCCACCTTGCTGGGAGCCAGGAACAGGTTTGTCCATTTTCTGTGGAAACATAAGCATACCCTTTCCCTCTATAAAGCAACAATCCTGGCTGCCATTCTGCATCCGCAGCGGGCTTAAACCATATATGTTCATTCAAGGGGAGAGGAGCCGTCTCTCCCTCTATGAACTGTTTTTCTGCTCTCGAGAGAATATCTCCCTGCGGAAGATTCAAGAAATTCAATGTAAACAATACTTGTGACAAAATGGAACGTGCATTAGATTGAGTAAATGATAATATATGATCTGTTTTCCTCCTTTTTAATTTTTTAATTTGCAATTTTAAAGTACTGTGTGCACGCTCCACAATGGCCTGTCCTTGGGGATTATATTCAATGCCTGTTTTATGCATTATACCAGATTGCAAGCAAAAAGCTTGAAATTTTTTACTTTTATATGCTGGCCCATTATCTGTCTTGATACTGGAAGGTAAACCCATCACAGCAAACGTTTCTAATAAATGAATAATAACATGTTGTGTAGTTTCACCCATTTGTGCTGTGGCCCATATAAATTGAGAATAAGTATCTATTACAACATGTACATAAGATAATCGACCAAATTGTGCCACATGAGTAACATCCATTTGCCAAAGTTCGTTGGCATAAGTTCCTCGAGGATTAACCCCAGCTTTTACAGCACGTAAGTGTAAAGGTCTGCAAATAGGACACTGTTTTATAATTTGTTTTGCTTGACGATAAGGAATTTTATATTGAACATGTAATCTACCAGCATTGGTATGCAATAAATTATGTTCCTCGTCTGCAGATGCAAATGACACCAAAGCGTCTACTTGAGCATTGCCATAAGCCAAGGAACCAGGAAGATTAGTATGAGAGCGAATATGAGTTACATAAATACGAGTATTACGATTTCTTAACAAAGTTTGTAAGAGTAAAAATAAACTAAGTAGGTTGGACTTATTAGAACATACCACGGCAGTATATACATTTTTAACGACCCCAACAGCATATGCTGAATCAGCAAGAATATTCACAGCCGAGGGAAAATCTTTTAATACTTGGGCGATGGCAAATAATTCATTTTGTTGGACTGAATTAAAATCTGTATTTTGAACCCAATACCTTTTAGTTGTCCAATATGCACTTTTAGTTTTTGACCCATCTGTAAACACAGTGGGTGCATCAACCAAAGGTTGTTCACTAATTATATCCTGAATAATAAATTCTTGTTTACGAAAACAATCCCATAATTTTCCTTTAGGAAAATGGTAATTAATTTGTCCCACATACCCTGCAAGGGCAATCTGTAATTCCTCTATATTCCGTAACAAAAATGAAAATTGATCTTTAGAAAGAGGAATAATTATATCCATAATATCACATCCGGTCATAATTATAGCTCTATCTCGAGCCTGTTCTATCAAATATGCAATCTGAATACCATAAGGAGTGATATTTTTTGAAAAATGATGTCTAGTATAAATCCATTCAGCAGGCAACTCTTTTTGTCCAATAATAGCTGTGGGATATTGCCATGTATTTAAAATATACATTGTCAAGGGTAAAGAAGGATCAATGCGAGTAAGAAAAGCGGATTTAATTTTTTCTTCCACAAATTGTAATTCCTTTTCTGCTTCCGCAGTAAGCTGTCGGGGACTATGAATATCAGGATTTCCTTGTAATGTATCAAATAAATTATGTAATTGATAAGTAGGGATACCTAAAGATGGCCGTAACCAATTAATATCTCCTAATAATTTTTGAAAATCATTCAAAGTCTTCAAATTATCCCTTCGTATAGCTATTTTTTGTGGTCTAACAGTATTTCTTTCTATCACATATCCTAAATAATTTATAATATTTCCTTTTTGAATTTTTTCTGGAGCAATTACCAATCCAAAAGGAATAAAATACTCTGGCAATAATTTTAAAATTTCTTCTAGCTCATTTTGATGGGGGCTAGCAAACAAAATATCATCCATATAATGAGCTATATACACCTGAGGCCACTTTTGACGCACGGGACGCAAGGCAGCGTCAACATAAAGTTGACACATCGTAGGGGAATTCATCATGCCTTGAGGCAAAACCTTCCATTGAAACCTTTGGTGAGGTCCCTGCCTATTTATAGAAGGAAGTGAAAAGGCAAAACGTTTCCTATCATCTTTATGTACAGGGATAGTGAAAAAACAATCCTGTAGATCAATTACCATTGTATGCCAATCCCTCGGCAACGCAGCCGGTGAAGGTACCCCAGGCTGGAGAGCCCCCATGGGGAACATGGAGTTATTAACTCCACGTAAATCTGTAAGTAAACGCCATTTACCTGAAGTTTTCTTTATGACAAAAATTGGAGAGTTCCACGGAGAAGTGGAATGTTCAATATGTTGTTTTTGTAATTGCTCTCTTACCAATTGGTGTGCAGCAGCCAATTTTTCCTTAGTTAATGGCCATTGTTCAATCCACAAGGGATCTTCGGATTTCCATAATATTTTAATAGGTTCCATCTATAATCAAAATTCCAGGTGAGCTCCCCACTGTTCTAAAACATCACGGCCTAAAATATTTAAAGGGACATCTAAAATATATGGTTTTAACACGGCCAGTTGCCCATCCTGGGAGGTAAATGTTACAAATTGAGTGGCTAAGCCAATACTTCGGACAGGTGCCTTGCCAACTCCTTTTATCTGACAAGGAATCTCATTATAGGGGATATTTTCAGGCCAATCAGCAGTTTTGATAATAGTGATATCTGACCCTGTATCCAACAAGACAGTAATATCTTTCGTATTCAATTTAACTGTCATCAAGGGCTGCATACGAGTTATTTGTGTGGCCCAAAAAACACATTTTGGATCCGTGCTGCCAAACCCTCCATGCCTGACAGCGGTAGTCTGACCTATGGGGAGATAAGGTAATAACAATAACTGGGCAATTCGTTCTCCTGCTTCAAAGGACACATCAACTAGGGAAGACATAAGAACTTGAATTTCTCCTCTGTAATCAGCATCAATTATACCTAAGTGAACAGTCACTCCTTTTGATGTCAAACCAGAGCGACCTGTTAATAGAGCAAAAGTGCCAATTGGTAAGGGTCCATAAATTCCAGTAGGAATTTTCTGAGGTCTATCCCCTCCTTTTAAAGTAAATGGCCTTATGGCTGGTATGTCCACTGCGGCACTGTGTTGGGTAGCTGGGCTAAGGGAGAATATGGTTGGTTTCCCCTGTTCATTTGTCCTGGGCCCGGGGTAGGGCCCGAAATCGAGTTTCCCTGCGGCTTTTCTGCAAAACTTGTATTTAATTTAGTGCGACATTCTCGAGCCCAATGTTTTCCCTTCTTACATCGTGGACAAATTCCAGGTCCGCGCCCTTTGTCAGGTTTCTTTTCTTTACAGTTCCTTTTCAAATGCCCTAATTGACCGCAACCAAAACATTTCATGCTCTCGAGTTGTTTAGATTGCAAGGAATGCCAGGTAGTGGCCATTGTTTCAGCAAACAGCTGCATCTTTCTACTCTCTGATGTAACATCCTTACAGGCCTTCATGAAAGCATTAATATCTCCTGTATCTTTAATAGGCAATATAATTCTTTTACAATCCTCATTAGCATTTTCATATGCCAGCAGTTTTAATAGCTGCTGTCTAGCTTCTTCTCCTATGACAGTTCTCTCCAAGGTTAATTTTAATCGTGATAAGAACTCGACATAAGGCTCATTAGTCTTTTGAATAACCTTAGTCCAAGATCCATAATGTTCTCCTTTTGGGTGAATACGATCCCAAGCTTCTAAACTAATTTCCCGTAATTGATCATGGATTTCTTCAGGGGTAATAACTTGAGCAGCAATATCAGAATATTGACCTATTCCCGCCAACATTTGATAAGTTATAGCCTGGACCCGAGGATTGTTGCTCAAGGCGTTCTTACGAGCCTGCTCCATACAGAGCTCGGAGAACCACATCTGCCATTGCAGATATTCAGGCTCCTTTAAGAGAGCTCTACAAAGGACTCTCCAATCTTCTGGAGCAAAATTATTATAATGTCGAGCTGTACCTATAAGTAGCTCTTTGACATAATGTGATTGCGGTCCACATAAAGTCACTGCCTTTTTTAAACGTGCAATGTCCCCTATATCTATCCCATCATAATAGGGGGCCTGTGCGACTCCCTGGACCGGGGGAGGCCTAATAATCGGAAAGGCAAAGATAGGTCTGTCAGCCTCACTCTCATCGTCATTATCCTTTAACGCATCAAGCTCAGCTAAAGCAGCAGAAAGAAAAGGATTTTTGGGAGAAAAGGCTAGCGCGGGCGGCAAAGGCGGAGCGGAAGGCTTTTTCTTAGATTCCCCCGCCATAGTCATGACCCGCTGAAAAACCTTCCATAAGTGCTCGGTCTCGGGATCCGACGTTACTTTCAGTTTCGATTCATCGCTATCGCACTCATTAGGTTCGCGAGGCAGTGCAAGCTTAAAGGCATCCTTTTCTATTGCCTTTTTCTCATCTGTATCAAGGGGAAGGTCCTGTATCGAAGGAGCCACTTCCTTCTGAAAATTCTCAACCGTGCGATCATCCTCCATTGCTTTTAACACTGTAAATATAATCGACCAGATGGACCAAAATCGTACAGGAATCTTTTCCCCCTGCCTCATGGCCTTTTCTACATTATGGCGGACCCGCCGCCAATTATCCACCTCCAGGGAGCCCTCCTCGGGAAACCAAGGATTCCAGTCTCGAACCACTTTCAAACACATCTCAATATCAGTAGAAGCGACAGTAATGCCATAGACAGCAAGTGAATGCTTCAGCATTCGAACATAAGGAGTAGAGGTTTCTTGTCCCATGACCCTGTATTGTATTAAATTACTCACCCTTCCTGAACGTCCTTCAGGGTCCCTGTTCGGGCGCCAATTGTCAACGTCTAGTGCGTTGGGGTCCCTGGGTAAGGGTCGCGAAATCACCAGGACACAGGGGATGCAGAGCAAAGGCAGCACTTGCAACTGCATACTGCCGTTTATTTCTTGACATCTTATATACTCTTTACAATCAAAATATATTGTTACTGATTAACAATGTAAGCATTAAGATATCCCGATACTTCTTTACGCAAGAAAGGACAAAAACAAATCAACTCCGGTTGCACCGGAATAATTACATATCTTAAGTAAATCTTATTCTCTGATCAGCTTTTGTGCAAAGGTACTTCATGACCCATTCCCCGAAACTACATAGAGATAGAATCAAATCCTATGCAGGAATGCTGGGATCAGACAACACCCCGCATATACATTTGAAGCAGGATGTTATCTGATCATTACACTCCCGCACACGGAGCCATTCTCTCTGGTGAGCGTCACAAGGAACAATTTATTAGAAACATCAGGAGCCATTTCTCAGCTGACCGGATGCCTGAGGCATAGGCACACAACAAGGCGAGGGAGACTTTTCCCCCTCTCAGACCTGGGCGTTCCCGACCTTACCCTGCGTGCGCCACAGCACACAAACAATCACGGCCACAGAGGGCTCACATGCCTGTGTTGGCCTCATAGAACCAAACTTATTGTCTCCCCCCACTCAAGTTTGTGCACCCAATATCCATTTTCCAGTTAATGGCATCACCAGCTGTCTGCTTGCACAACTCTAGAGTTGTTAACACTTCCCCTTCTTCACTCCCACATCTAATCAGTCACCACGTCTTCTACATCTACATTCAAAACGTGTCTCACATTTGTTCTCTCTTATCCTTTCCTCATGCTGCTTCTAGAGGCAAAACAATCTTCGATCTGTACATATGCTTCCAGGGTTGCTATTCAAAATATTTAAAAACTAATTATGACTAGGCTTGACCAATCAGAGCAGAAGTCAGCTGAAATGTGCTGGTTGCTAAATCAGGAGAAGGAACACCTCTGGGTTCCTAGAGGTGCAGCAGGTGGCCAGGGCTGGGGGGGGGGGGACACTCAGGAGCTCAGGAGAGCCACTATTAAGAACTGGTAAAGTGGTATTTCAATATTTTAACAACTTAAAAGCCTTATCAGTGCATACCAGCTGAATTTTTGTCATGAAGGTGGCATATGTACCATGAAGTTACACAGGATAGTTTAAAGAGGTACATATACGAACTTTTTAAAAATAAAATATGTATTTTTATTACATGTCAAAAAAATACAATACACTAAGGCCAAACTTTGAAATATACTTAGTGTAAACTAGATAAATAAGGACTGATAGATGGTAAAGACAGATGATAGATGATAGATAGATATAAGATAAGATAGATAAGATATAGGTAGATAAGATAGGTAGAAAGTACTGGTGACAAAATTTAGGTGAGTGACAGGAGTCTGGAAATTATGGTGCTCTGCCTCCAATTTCTCCCCATTTCAGTTTTTCTTTTTCAGAGCTGCCAGAGTATTTTTTCTAAACACAGATTTGATCCTTTCAACTCCATGGTTTGTTTCACTTTTTTTTATCTGACAAAGACCAGACTCCTTAAAGAGTACAGTAATCTTGCAACTATGGCTTCATAAAATTACTTTAGCCATCCCACCAAAACCTCTGCCTTTTGAGCCACATCCTTCCAAGTCTTGGTTCAGATATTTCCCAGCTGGCAAACCCCAACTTGTTGTTCAGACTTCAGTATAAATGCCACTTTTTCTGTGAGACTTTCCCCAGTGTTTTACATAGAAGGAGAAAGCCATTCTCCGAGGGCCCCTGCATCTCTTAAGCTTTGCAGTGTTGCTGCAAAGACCCTCTCTGGTCTTGTCCTTGGCATGATTCCTTTTTAAGTGTTTTATTTTGTGTGCACCTCAGCTGATCCTGTGAATGAAAGAGCAACGGTTGGAGGAGCTGTCCTCGCTTCACAGACTGTGTCTCCCTCCGACAACACCGGGTGGACATGACCTGACCCACCTCCCAGCCTAATACAGTGAAACTCATTTGGGAGAAACCAGCTTTAACCGTGTAAAAAATCACTGCTTCACTCTGTTAATTTAACCAGGAAAGGAATGACTGTGCCAATAAAACATTTTCTCCCTTAAAAAAAAAAAAAAAGTCATGGCATCGTCCCCTTCCTTTTGACACGGTTCATTCACATCGCCATTTAGAAGGGACTCTGCTCACTCGAGGATCCTTCTTCTTCCAATTGCCTGTTGAGGGCATTTGGTTGCTCATTGACAACCCTCTCCCAAAGAATGGGCACAAAATATTAGAATTCTATATTAATTATGATGCAGTCTAAGCTCTTAGAGCAAAGAGAATACAAAATACATAGGTTCAACAAGATAGAAGTTTCTTTCTTTCTCACATGGAAGCCCAGGAATAGTGGACCAGCTGTGGGAGGGGAGCTCCATGGTCTCCATCTCTGTTTCCAAAGTAGCTGCTCCACTCCCACCATGACATGTGCAAGCAGCAAACAGGAGAGAGGCCAAGTCCAAGCCTGCTTCTTCACTGACAGGGCATTTAGTAGAAGCGGCACACATCACATCTGCTCACATCTCCTTGGCCAGAACTTAGCCAGATGGCCCCGTTGAATCACAGCAGGGCCCTTGAAATTTAATCACTACCTGGTCAGCAATGCGCTCAGTCAAAACCTGAGAGGTTCTATTACTAAAGGAAGATGGGGAGAAATGGAGAATGCACATAAATTATCAGTTGGTTCCTCGAACATGAAACACAAATTTCTCCATTTTACTTACATATTAAGTGTGAAGGTAAAAGGTTTTATGGGAAAACTGTTGGATTGTTGGTCACAGTCAGGTTGCTGGTTACTCCAGAATTTTAGTCTGGAATTTATGGTTTCTTTTATTACTGTTATTATTCCTTCAGCTTATTCCATAAAACCAGGCATATATATGATCACAGTCCCTCAGCCCACATATAAATCTTGCTATTTTATGGGGCCACTCAACTCTGTGGATCCCTTATTTATATGGATGATAAAGTAAATTAAGTGGATCCCTTATTTATATGGATGATAAAGTAAATTAAGTCAACCTTATTCTCTTTATTTTCTACTCCAATAGTATAAGTCTTGCTTCCTAAAAATAAACCCTCTTCCAAAAATACAGTTATCATATCCTTTTTTTAAAATTGTGTGCTTGGCTCTAGAATCATCTACCAGTTCTTACCTTAAATTTTTTTAGCTGACTCAAAGTTTTCACAACTTGACTACAGTTCAGAAAATAATGCACTAAACCTGAGTGGGAAAGTATTGCACTCAAAATCTGCATACAATTTGCTAAGCACCAATTATATTTTTCAAGCAGTGCTCTCTTGGGTATAATAGTAAACTCAATCAAGCTTTTCATCTGCCCTCGAATTAATAAACATTTGCCTTCTGCACTGAGCAAGACTGCAGTGAAGCCAGGGTTAAGGAACCATAATGAGATACAATTATCAACTATAGGTGTTTGGCTTGAAGCAATAACACATTTTGTTTTTGTATGGTAGAAAGATACTTTCATTTATCCTACTGGGGGTTCTTCTTTCTGGACTACTGACTATGAATTACTTGTAGAGGCCAAACATGTCCCTCATTGAATATTTCAGCATAATTGAGAGCTGCCTCAGTGAGCCTGCCTACATTAACAGTGTTCTCCACTGCAAAATTAAATTTAAACTAATAGCTTTTCATGACTCTCTGGATAATCAGAAACGGAGGGCCTACATGTCAAAGATGGCAAACTGGTCTGTTGGTGCCACCACAATGCTTTCTATGCCATATGTGAAGACAACTGCCCAACCCACCCTCTCCCCCTACTTCAAGAGTTGGTGGTCAGCAAATGCTTGTGCTCTGGGACAAAAGTTACTAATGTAAGAGTTTCTCCAGGCTTCCTCCTCAAGCAGCCTACTGCTGAGGATTTGACCTTGACCCTCTCACTTTCTTTGTGTCTTTCACCATCAGAGGAGGAGCATTATGATGCAGAAAAAGGGTTAAGAGGGAAAGGAAGAGAGCACAAGAGCTTGTAGACTTAGGCTAGCAGGGAAATCTCAGGGAATTTTGAAGTTAAGACATATGGGGACAGCTACAGTATATGAATGCAGTGGATGGAACAGAAAATTGGAGATACTTAGAATTGAGTGGGAATTCTAAGAATCATGATGCTTAGGAAATATAAGAATACATATAAAAGACTTGGGTTGCTTTGAAATTACTTTCAGTTGCTGAAATTTTGTCCATTGATTATGAGATTGCCCTGGGATTGAATAGAGTGGGTACTCATTTTAAGGCCTTACACTTGTTTTCCCTCAGTACCCCACATTGCAAGGAGAAAGGAAGAAGCCAATCCTGACATTGTATTTCTCAAATACTGTCACCTCCCCATCTCAGCATTCATCGCTTTTAAAATCACATTTATGGGCAACTAAGAGAACAGAGTCTCTGTTGGTTATATTGACTGTGATGGAGGCATCCATGCTCAACTAGGGTGGTCAAACAGGAAGCAAAGAAGACAGGATCAAGGAAGAGCGAGAGATGCCTCTCTGTTGGTGGGTTAAACCACTGTCAGCCACAGGGCATTTTCACCTTCCTCACATAATCTAGTTAAATGCTCCAATAACTACCCCCTCTCTTAACTATTTCACTTCATTCTTTTGCTGTCTCATGTCTGATCTCTGCAGCATTTTTGAGCAGCCAAAGGGCCCTTGCAACCTCATTAATATGGAGACAGTAGAGCAAAGCAGGCGAGAAGAAACAGGATTCATCATCAAGGAAAACCAAGTTCAAATTGTGGTTTGACTATTTACTTCCTTGGCAAAGTTACTTGGAATTAAGAAGTTGTAGTTTTCTTGTCTATAAAGTGGCAGTAATGATAGAAACCATTGTATAGGGTTATTTTGAAGATTACATGAGATAGAAATTATAAAGTACTCAGCATGACACCTCTATAAGTTCTAAGTAAATGCTAGCCATTCTTATTATCATCAACACATTACCATGCTGTCACTCAGTATGTATTAGCTGTAATTATTATCATTATCGCCATCCTATATCACCCTCCAACTCTTCTTTCTCTCTGCACCCTTGCCTTCCTCAAGGCCATATGCTGAACCTAATCTGCCTGGCCACATGCATGCTATTGCATTTAGGTGTGGCCAGAACCCATCACAACCACCATCTGAGGATTTCAAGATGTTATCCCATCTGATATCCATCCTGACCAGCCAACAGTTTCTCACCTCCATCTCCCTGGTGTCTCCATCTGATCTGAACTCACCCTTCTTCCCTGATACTAGTGAATCCAGCCTCCAATAGACAAAGCAAGGCTAGAGTTTAATCAGAACATTTTCTCCTGCATCCTAACCTTGTATTGGGACACCCCCTCTCAAAGAAAAGTAATTTGAATGCTAACGTTTATCACATAATTTTCTGAGGACTTCTGGGAAGAAAGGAACTGGATTTTTCCTATTAAGTCTGAAATATTTTGATAACATACAACACTTTAAAAAGAGAACTTTTAAAGAAGAACTTTAAAAGAATTATTTTGATCTTGAAAAATCTAAATGCACTTACCCACAATTATGTTCTCATTCCTTGTTCCACTCACTGAATGTCCATAATAATACAATAGAGCACTGTTAAAGAAAGGCACATTTTATTGGCTGATACTTCCACAGTTTGAGCCACTTACCCCATCTGTAATGTGCCAACAACTTCTGCATTGAGTCCACGTGAAAGCCTGGTGCTCTGAGTCATGGTTCAACTCAATTCTGTTTACCAAACTCCCAGAGACTTTTAAAAATCACTTTACTGGAGTTCCAATGATGAGAAAACGAGTTATACAGAAGCCCCTGCTGAGAGAGGGCAGCTGGAAAGTGTCCTGAGCAATTACAGGTCAGCAGCGTTTCTTCCAATTTCATCTTTGGAATCACAGCAGATTCAACATTTGGAGGAGAAAAATAAGAAAGCTCTCAGAAAATCACCCAGTGAGTGAATGAGAATGTCTCCAAAGTTCTACTGCAGTGTGTACCTATGTGTGCATCACACCTGCTTCCACGCCAATTACTAGCAAAGGCCCGCCCTGAACCGATACCAGGTAGGAAACATAAAGGGGTTGTATTGTTTTCTCTACTAGACCTGAAGGATTTTGCTTTTAACACTTATTTTATCAAACCATCTGAACGTCTTTGCCCTGCCATTGTTTTCAACATGAGTCCTTCAGGTTTCAACTGACAATGAAATGGTAGACCTTCAATGTATGTGGAAGACATTAGGGCTGCTCACCGATAGTTATAGGTTCTTCTTTCCAGGTATGCAAGGATATTTTTGTTCTCTACACTCTTGAGGTTAGTCCTGGCCAGGTGATTTGGTTTCCAAGGGAAATACGGGCCGATGTGAAGTGTGTCACTTTGGGCCAGAATATTTAACTGTACTTGATTGAATCTCCAACTCTGCTTCTTTCCCCTGCTGTGGTGATCATGGGAGCACATGTTGAGATGAGATTGCTATAATACCTGGAATGCGGAGCTAACTCATGGCTCCTTAGAGAGTCACCTAAACCACAGCAAGCATACTATAAGCAAGAAATAAACTCCTTTTGTATGTAGCCACTGAAATTTCCAGGTTGCTCCTTTACTGCAGCATAAACCAGCCTATCCTATTGCGACATGTATCAGTTGTGTTTCCCTTTGGCTGAGAGGAGCAGAAAACTCCACTGGGATGGCTTAGACAAACAAGAAGTCTATTTAGCTCACATCATTAGAATGCCCAAGGAAGCAATGCAGGGCTGGTCAGATGGTTCAATGGTATCTTCCAGGCCTAAACTCTTTCCATCTTCCTATCCTGGTTGTGGCATTAGTCTTCATGGTATCATATGGCTTCTGCTCCTCTAGGCATCATGTCCAGTTTGCAAGCAGGAAGAAGAGGTGAGGCATTGTCTTTTACTTTGGGAAAAGAAGGCCTCCTTGGAGATTTCTGCCTTTGTCTCTCTGGCTAGAAATGCATGCTATGGTCAACACTAGCTGCAGGAAGATCTGGGAAGACGTTTCGGCTTCATACTTTCCAAGGTAGAGGAGGGTAGATAATCCATGGGATTAGCTATGTGATTTTGAAGAATATCAGGGCTTCGAAAATTGTTTGGGTTTTTTTGTTTTTTATGCATTACAGAATGACTATCACATCCATTCTCCTCTTCTTTCCCCTTTTTAAAAATTGAGATGTAATTGACATGTAACATTGAGGAAGTTTAAGATGTACACGTGTTGATGTGATATGTTTATATGCTGCAGTGATTACCATCATAGCTATAGCTAATACCTCTACCACAACACACAAGTCCCATTTCTTTTTTGTGGTGAGAACAATTAAGATCTGGTCTCTTAGCAACTTTGAAGTTCATGATACAGTACTGTTGACTATAATCACTATGTTGTTCATTAGATCTCCAGAACCTATGTATCTATTAGTTGCAAGTTTATGCTTTAACATCTCCCCAGTTCCTTCACCCTCCAACCACCACCCTACTGTTTCTACAAGTTGAGCTTTTTTAGATTCTGCATAAAAGTAAATAACATACAGTGTTTGTCTTTCTCTGCTGACTTATCTCACTTAGCATAATGGCCTCAATATTCATCCATGTTGTCTCAAATGGCAGGCTTATTTCATTCTCATGGCTGAATAATGTTCCAGTATATATATTTATGTATATAATATATATATTATATATACAATTATATAATGTATATAAAATATACTATTATATAATGATGGACATTTAGGTTGTTTCCATATCTTGGCTATTGTGAGTAATGCTGCAATGAACATGGGTGTGCAGACAGGCAAATTGTTTTCAAAGAGCTAATAGCTCACCAAACCAAATTTCAAGTACAGTATTAAGAAGGACACTTTATGTAATAATAAATGTTTTGTTATAGCAAAATATACACAGTTCTTCCACTTTTATATGGCTTACTATGTATCCATTGCCCTAGACTCGGGAATGGTGTCATAGAATCACAGATTTCCCCAAAGGGATTAGTAGGATTGAGCCCATCCACCAAACCACCAATTCAGTCTTCATCATCTGGTTCTTTAACATCCCAAGCCTCCAAAGACACACCATCTAATTTTCACGTAAGCCCGAAGCCTGATCAGGTCATGGAATGGGAGATACTTATTCACTCATTCCACAGATATTTACTGAGCTGCTACTCTGGAATAGGCAACTTACTATGTATAATATCTACAGTTATGATAAGTGAGGCATCAGCTTCACCTTCCAGAAATTCATGACCTAGAAACAAATCTAGACTGATGAAGTATCTAAGTACAATGGGACAAGACAATAACAGTGATACTTATAAAATACAGTTATAGCTCTGAGGAGGAAGTACTCAGAGTAGGGAATGCAGAGAGGATGGAGATTGGACAACGTGGTATTTGAACAGGATATTGAAGGACTGAACAGGAACGTGCCAAAATGGGGTGGGGGGGGGTGTTGGGAGAGAGATCCTTCCAATCAAATAGAACAAATATCCATAGTATTTATTCCCAGAATCACAGAAATTGAAGATTCTCCAAGCTTTATATGTTTTATCAACCCTTATTTAATACATTTTTTAAAGTATTGCAGCAATATCATGGGGCAATTATATATGCCTGTTATCACTAGATTTTTTTCCCCAATGAACTTCCCCCAGAGCAATGAGGGAAAGGGGAGATAATTAAAGCAAAATAATATATTCAACCTTCACTTATAAGATACATTGATTTCAAAAAGTCTGCCGTCTCAAATATGCTACTTTGAATAGGAAAGCCAAATGTGCTATTTTTTTTATATGTGATTCCATAAAACAGAATAAAAAATTACAGATTTTTCCACAGGGGCTAAGGAAGGCTTTTGTGAGAGCATGCAATGTTATTGAAAACAGATTTGGTGGTCCTTATATGCCTCAACTTAAAAGTACTGGATCCACATATTGAACCTCACTTTTACTTCCTCTTTCCTCCCTGTATACTAAACACTGGAATATAGGAGGAAAAACCCTACATAATATAAGACTTACCAAATCTTCTTGTTTCATCCAGTTAAATCATGGATGGGTAAAAATGGGCCTATTGCCCACTGCAACTATACACATTTTATTCCTTTGTAACAAGTATGTAGATAGTCTTGGCTTCAGATCCTTTGGGTGAGTGAAAATTCTGAATAAGACAAGTGTCTTGTGAGCTCCATGAAAACATAAACCACATTCTCTTTGCTTTTATATGCTACTATAATAATGTAGTACATGTACCAGCTGCATCGTAAAAACTGATTGGCTAGTTGGTTGAATGAGTTCATAAATAAGAAAGGAGGCTGTGAAGTTCAATATAAAATAGCAGAATGTCATTTATTCCAACGACTTGTATTGTTGCAAAATCTTACAAAAATTACTCATAAATGAAGAAAATATCAGTCTATGTAGCAACAACAAAATTTATTAAGGGCCAGGCAGGCATGGCTCTAAGTACTTTGCATATATTAATCCATTCAGCCTTCCCAGCACCCCATGCAAATATCCTTGATGCTGGCTGAGATTAATCAGCCCAAATCACATGTCTGAGAACAAGAGAACTTTGAATTTCCCAAAGAGGAATTAGGGCTCTGAGTAATAGATGCTTGTGTGGAAGCCAAAAGTGCCCACCACGCTCACAGAATGAGTAACATCACCAAGACTGAGCCCACATCTTCTGTCTCAGACTAATGAGCCCTCACTACACCCTGCAATCTACTTCCCAGAACAAAAATGTATACGATGAGTCACTAATACATTAATGTTCTTTCTTATTCATAAAATAAATATTTCATTCATTCAACCAACATTTACTGAGCAGAATTTTTATTGCTTTCTTTACGTAGATGAGGAAACTATGTCTCACAGGTGTTTCTTCCTGAGGTTACCCCATTCGGCAGAGAGTCTTTTAGAAGAAATTCTTCAGTCTGCTGGAAGCCTCATCTTCTCTCTGTGCGATACTTTGAGGTAATTCCCATTTCAGCTCAAAGGCCTGAGGCACGTGCTTACAAATGTGGGATGGATATTTGTGAAAGATATTATTAGGGAAGGCCCACCACGGCTGGGAGTTCATAATCAGTTCATAGATTAGGCTGCATTCAGCTTAGGGGGTAAGAACATCCTGAAGGCTACCTCAAAATGAAGCAGCTCTGCAGACTTCCTCTTAGTATTCCATACTTAGTATTCCTACCTGTAAACCTCTGTGAGCCATTTCAAGTCGCAATACCATCTGCAGAGGGGACTCCAAGTTTTAAGCCATATACCCTGTCCTCCTCTTTATACACTTTTTACAGTTCTATTTCAAGGTAAGGAAAAGTGCAGTGGGACAAGAATAAATGGGAATGGAATAAAAAGCCTGTTAAAGAAGCCTCACCTCTCTCTTATTTTTAGACCCTGGTCCTTTAACAATTATTCATCACAGCCTAACATGTGGTAAGCCCTGTTCTGCACAGGAAAACAAAAAACAGAGGCAAATTTCTGTGCCTGGGAAACCTATGTTCTAGTGGACTTTATGTTCTAATAACATTTGAGAAAAACTGGCTGAGGCACAGAAAATAATTGAAAAGTTTTATTGGGATACCTGGGGTATGTAGTCGGTAGAGCACCCAACTCTTGGTTGGGCTCAGGTCATGATCTCATGGTCATGAGATGGAGCCCCATGTAAGGCTCCATGCTCAGCGGGGAGTCTGCTGGAGATTCTTCTTCTCCCTTTACCCTTCCCCCTGCTCATTCTCTCTCTCTCTCTCTCAAAATAAGTAAATAAAAATTTTTTTAAAAAAGTTTTATTAAGTCTTTTGTGAAGTCAAACTCAGGTCGTCAACTATGGGTCTTCAGTCTCAAAATGTCATGAACAGGACTCTTCCCCCACCCACACACTAACCAACACCAGCATCCTGATATTCTAAGAGAATGGAAACAGTCATCAAAGCTGATGTACCTTGAATGTTAGGAACTTCAAACTTAGGTGAAGGAAAAATTGGAAAGGAATAGGCTTTTTGGTCAACACTATGCCAACTCAAGAATTAGACATAAAGAGTCTGAAATCAGCAAGTCAAATTTGAAGCATTTTAGAGGAGAAAAAGATGGGGTCCTAGACCCCCATGGAAAGACGTCACCCAATAAAGGAAAACTAAGTGGTGCAGGATATTATGTAAAAATAACACTTGACGAATTAGATTTCAGGGAAGTTTTTGGCTCAGTGTCTGTTAATGCTCCCTAACAGCCTCTGTCTAGACATCGAGAGCTGGTCAATTGTCCAGTGAGGCCAACATAGGCATGTGAGCCCTCTGTGGCCGGAATTGTTTGTGTGCTGTGGCGCACACAGGGTAAGGTCGGGAACGCCCAGGCCTGAGAGGGGGAAAAGTCTCCCTCGCCTTGTTGTGTGCCTATGCCTCAGGCATCCGGTCAGCTGAGAAATGGCTCCTGATGTTTCTAATAAATTGTTCCTTGTGACGCTCACCAGAGAGAATGGCTCCGTGTGCGGGAGTGTAATGATCAGATAACATCCTGCTTCAAATGTATATGCGGGGTGTTGTCTGATCCCAGCATTCCTGCATAGGATTTGATTCTATCTCTATGTAGTTTCGGGGAATGGGTCATGAAGTACCTTTGCACAAAAGCTGATCAGAGAATGAGATTTACTTAAGATATGTAATTATTCCGGTGCAACCGGAGTTGATTTGTTTTTGTCCTTTCTTGCGTAAAGAAGTATCGGGATATCTTAATGCTTACATTGTCAATCAGTAACAATATATTTTGATTGTAAAGAGTATATAAGATGTCAAGAAATAAACGGCAGTATGCAGTTGCAAGTGCTGCCTTTGCTCTGCATCCCCTGTGTCCTGGTGATTTCGCGACCCTTACCCAGGGACCCCAACGCACTAGACGTTGACAGTCCAGACCCTGTCAGAATCTTATTCTTATTCTGAACAGATGCCTCATTATGCAGAGTAATTTAGCATTATCAATGAAGGAATTAACCAAATGACTCACAGAATTTATAATGAGCTCAGGAGCTCTCACCTGTTACACCTACAAACAAGACCTCAAGTTGGGGTACAGGTTTGCTAATGACCACATATTAATTAATCGCCAGGGACACAATTTCGTGGTTTTAGACCTGGAAGATAAAAAAAAAAAGTCCTTTAATTTCTGTGAAACCAAAGGGTAAAGTCTACTGTGATTCATTAAATACAGTCTCAAAGTAATAGCAATTCAGTCATGCACCATCTGCTGAGAAGTTATCGTAATTTGAAAAGAGGGAATATGCAGTGCAGTATATTCAGGAACATGTAAATCCAAAATAGATCGATGTTGTTAGGTGTTTGGGGTTTTTTCCAGCAAATTTCTAAAAGGTAAGAAGGAGAAGAAAATCTAACATTTACTAAGTGACTCTCATCTGATAGGTATCTTACCACATTTAATCTTTGCAGAAATCCTGAGTTTCATATCATTATAAATCCACTTTGCAGATAAGGAAACTAAGACTCAGAGAGGTAAGGTAACTTGAATAACTTCCCCTTGGTCACACAGTCAAAAAGGTAGTAAAGCCAAGATATGAAACCAAGTCTTAGCTCTTCAGGTGCTTATGGCTGTGCATAAAACTGCTTGCACTCTGAGGGTTCCCCTATGGGTGGCAGTTATAATCCCTACCTGTGATGGATTTATGGTTCGGTGAAGGAGATGAAGCACACAGATACAGAAGCTAAAGAACAAGATAATAGAACACATCGGCAAAAAAGTGTAATAATGTCTTACACATACATAGTGCTTTATAATCTCCAATATGCACCGGTTTATGTTGATTTTCTTAATCATCAAAAAGCCCTGACACATATATTTCAAGCAAGAAGTATTCCCATATCTTTGTCTAGGATTTGATATTTGAAAGAAATCGGGACTAATCCTCACACTTGTAAAAATTTAATCTTTACTAAAATATATTGTACATGAATAGATTCATGAATATCATGATGAATATGCTGGCCTAGACCATTAGTTCTCACATAAGTTCAGAAGGCAGAACACCCAGGAACCAGAGACCACTTCGAAGAGGGCTATGAAATAATGTTCCATAAATCCAAAAGATCAAAAATAAAATACATTGCGTGTGACACTAGATACCATATTATGTTAGTATAGTCAAGTGATACCCAGTGCTGAAGGTTTAAGGTAAATGCAGAGAGGTAGGCAGACATAACGTTGAGAATGGATCTTCCAGTGCTTTTGGTTGATGTTTCAGCAATAATGGGTTATCCTGATCCCTTTCATGGAACTCCTAAGGGGAGCCCTGAGAACATCCAAGGTGGTGAGCCAGGAATTCTGGCCCATAAACCTCCAGATGAATGATGCATATTCATTTGTGAGATGATAATAACACATTTTATATTCAGTGTGTTTGATCAATGTCCCCTTTAGGGTCATACCTCCATTTAGGCTTTACTACCTTTTTGGAGTCAATGTATATTGAACACCAACTGTCTATAGCCTCAATGCCAGATGCTTCACCTTAAATATACAAAACGCTGGTGGACATACTATTATCTTCATTTTTGGATGCAGATAGTCATACCTCCAGAACCTATAGCCACACAGTCAATAAATAATAACCCCTCACTTTATAATAGCAGTCCTGCTGCTCTCAGAATTATATTAAGGATCAAATGAGATAACACAAAAGAAGAACTTTGACGATTTTAAACTTTCAACTAAGTTTGCTGTATCATCATCATTATAATCATAATGATCATTAACATCACCATTAGTCATTATCATCAATGGGTCACTTTTTTAAAGAACTGTTAGTAAATCTATCATTTGATAACAAGTATTAGCATCAGAATTATTTTGCTTGACTTAGAGATAATTTTCATTGAGACCGTTTTCATGATGAAAAAAGCATATCCCATCAAAGACTGAACGGTATGGTTTAATTTCACCTGAAAAGGGAAAAATAAATGAAGCCCTAATAACTATTCAGTGATTCTATTTGTTTTAGTTCTATAAGCAACCTAACAAGAAAGCAAGAATGGTGGCAAATAGAAGAAATACCATGCTGAGCCCCGCCATGCTAACACAACATTTACTGTAAGCTCTTAGGTTTTAATATTCAGCGTATGTATAAATATAGACCTGATTTTTAATTCACAAACATTATATCTTAATCATTTTAAGGGGTTGTTACATGATCTTTATAACCCTCATGTACAACGACCTCATCATAGGTCATATTATATATTATTTAACAACAGCCTTACTGGTAAATTCTAATTTTTTCATAATTACTTATGAGTCTGTGATTTAACAAAATACTTTGTTCATATATTCTACCATTTGGATTTTTTAGGAGACACTAGCAAAACTTTCTACAAGCACAATTTGTAGTTCCAGATTCATTCCAACAAATATTTTTTCCCAAGGTCGAAACCAATATACAGTGTCACCGACAATCATTAGGAATGGTTTCACCAAATACCTGTTAGAATTGCCTGTTACAATTGTTATATTATTATTTAAACTTTTTTTTTTTTTGCTAATGAGAGGAAAATAGCATCTCTTTATTCTAAAATACACTTCTTTGCTATTAGTGAAAATAAACATTTCCCAATATGCTAATTAGTTGTATTTGCTCCCTTTTTTATTGAGATGTAATTGACATATAACATTGTTTAAGGTGTACAGTGCATTGATTTGATATACTTATATATTGCAATATGATTACCACCTTAGCATTAGCTAACACCCCCACCATATCCTATAATTATTGTTTTTTGTGGTGAGAACATTTTACGAATTCTCCCATCAAGGCCTTTACCCACTGAGCTATTGCATTCTTAGTGATATTTCACTAATTTATACCAGGTCTTTTTCTAAAGACGGTATTTTCCTGACCACCAATATTTGCAAACATGTTTCTCAGTTTGATGCTTGCCTTTCTGTTTTGATTGCTAACAATCAAAAAGTTTAGCTCTGTGTTTATATAAATCTCTTTATTCCCATGGAATGTTTTTCTTTTCTTTTTTTTTTGTCTTTTTCTTCCTTTTTGCCACTTCTTTTTTTTTTAATTTTATTTTATTTTATTATATGTTACGATAGTCACCATACAGTACATCATTAATTTTTGATATAGTGTTCCATGATTCATTGTTTCCGACCTTTTTGCCACTTCTAAGCTTAGAAATTTAGGGCATCTGCAGAGGTTTAACAAATATTTATTTCTTGTTTCCTCAAATTTTTGTAAATTTTAAAATATCACTCGTTGGTCCAGTACAACGCAGAGTTCAGTGGCACAGGTCTCTCTCAGGTCTTACCACTCTGTCTTGGCTCACAGTCTCTGCCTTAGGCTTTTACCCTGAGTTTCTTTATTCTCTTCTTGTTCTGCCCAACCCTTAAATGTTGGTACTTCTCAGACATGTGCGCTGGCCCTCTCCTCTTTTTCCCATGTACATTACTGCTCCCTGGCAATCTTATCTATGCCCATTACTTCAGTGACTCCCAGTAAAGCTTTGACCTCCAGATCTGTATCTCCAAACCCAATTGTGCATGTCAGAAACCCAGATATTATCCTTGACTCCTCCCCCTTCACATCCTTGACAATCAGATTCTATAGATTCTGCCTCCTGATTTAGTTCCATTCCTCCTGCCTCTGTTCCATCCCCACTGCTCTTCTCTCAGTGCTGGCCTTCCTCTAGAGGGGGCAATTGCCTCCTTAACAGCATTCTTGGCTCCATTGTTGTTCCTTCTGACACCTCCTCTTCACAGATCCAGACGATCTTATTATCAAGCACATGCCATGCTCTAACTTCCCCGTCCAACATTCTCTGTTCATCAGCAGGCCAGTAAACAATTACAGACCAGGAATTATAATGAAATTACACAGAGGAGTTCCGGAAAGAGGGGTATTAACCAAGACTGAGATAAAGGGCCAAACAGGTGGAAGAGTTGCTGGTAACTATGGATAAAAAGAAAAAAAGTCAGAAGGAGAGAAGGCAATTCTTCCCAGAGAAAGCTGTGGGGATAGATTCTACTATCCAGCAAAAATTGAAAGCCTGACTCTGCGCCAGGCATTTTACTTCTAATTACCTATTTCATCTTCACAACAACCATTTGAAGTAGGTGCTATTATTAACCCCATTTTATAGATGAGGAACCTGTAGCAAGGGGTATCAAAGATTCTGTCTTTAGTCACACTGCTACAGAGTAGAAGAACCAGGCATTCTAATCTCTAGGTCAATGCACTTAGCCATTATGCAAAACTGCCTCTTATGGGGGGGGGGGGGGGGGGAGGGAGGAAGGGAAGGAGGGAGAGAGGGTGGGAGGGAAACAGCATGGTTGAAAATTGACAGAGGCAAAAATGAATTTTTGGGACTTCAGCAAGATAAAAAGCTTTTGCACAGCAAAGGAAACAGTCAACAAAACAAAGAGGCAACCCACAGAATGGGAGAAGATATTGGCAAATGACATTACAGATAAAGGGCTGGTATCCAAGATCTATAAAGAACTTCTCAAACTCAACACCCAAAAAACAAATAATCCAGTCAAAAAATAGGCAGAAGAGATGAACAGACACTTCTTCAAAGAAGACATACAAATGGCTAACAGACACATGAAAAAACGTTCAACATCACTAGCCATCAGGGAAATACAAATCAAAACCACAATGAGATACGCCAGTTAGAATCGCAAAAATGAACAAGACAGGAAACAACAAGTGTTGGCAAGGATGCAGAAAAAGGGGAACCCTCTTACACTGTTGGTGGGAATGCAAACTGGTACAGCCACTCTGGAAAACAGTATGGAGGTTCCTCAAGATGTTAAAAATAGAGCTACCCTATGACCCAGGAATTGCACTACTAGGTATTTACCCCAAAGGTATAGATGCAGTGAAAAGAAGGGGCACATGCACCCCAATGTTCATAGCAGCAATGTCCACAATAGCCGAACTGTAGAAGGAGCCGAGATGCCCTTCAACAGACAAATGGATAAAGAAGATGTGGTACATACATACAATGGAATATTACTCAGCCATCAGAAAAGATGAATACCCACTATTTGCAAAGACATGGATGGAACTAGAAGGGATTGTGCTAGGTGAAATAAGTCAAGCAGAGAAAGATAATTATCATATGGTTTCACTCATTTGTGGAACATAAGGAATAGCATGGAGGACCATAGAGGAAGGGAGGGGAAACTGAAGGGGGAGAAATCAGAGAGGGAGATGAACCATGAGAGTCTGTGGACTCCAGGAAATAATCTGAGGGTTTCAGAGGGGAGCAGGGTGGGGAGATGGGGTAGCCTGGTGATGGGTATTAAGGAGGCCACGTGTTGTGATGAGCACTGGGTTTTATATGCAACTAATGAATCATTGAACACTACATCAAAAACTAATGATATACTATACAGTGGTTAACTGAACATAATAAGAAAGAAAAAGAAAATTGACAAGGTATGATATTAGGTATCCTGGTTAGGTGGGCCATGAGTCTATTGTGTTAACTTCAGAATATTGATTAAAATTGACCTGCCTTCATTCCAGTATTTATAAAATTCAGTTATTGGCACTTCCTCTTCTAGTTTCTTACCAGTGAAAAATCATTTTATACACTCAGAGTATTACCAAAATTCAGTGTTATCAGATCTACCACATGGATGTAAAGGATGAGAAAAACTCATCATCTTTACAAGCATTTCAAATATTGTTGTGTCTCAAAATGGGTGAAGGAAGCTTCATTTCCAGAGCCCTCGAGCTTGCATTTCTTGGAGTCTTACGCGATGTCACTCAGGTGTGAAGTGGGCTTTCTTCTTCCCCCAGCTTTTAGACATCCTTCGGAGCTTGTGAACCTCACTGTCAAATACTCTCACCAACTTTAAAAAGAAGCATCTTTGGGGAGTATAGAAGAGGTTCCTAAAAACGAGACCGGCATCTCAAAGAGAAGGGGTTTCCAGCTGGCTTCTTTGCCTGCCACTTTTGTTCATCCAGTAAAGTCTTAGATCTGGACCTCACTGGAAACAAACACTGCCCATGAGTTATTCTGGGGATGAAATTCTACATGAACTTTGCTTCCAAGGGCATCAATTTAATCCAAGTCATCTCCCAAGCATTAAACTTTGTTCCCTTAATTGAAAGAAAAGTTTGTTGAGGAACTTCGCCTCAGTGACAAAGTAAATCTAAAGGTGTGAGGATTTTCTTTCCTTCTTCAGGAAGGATCTTTTAAATAAGTTGACACTCAGCCCCTTACACTGTTTCTATAGTCATCCCTTATCAACCAGGGTCTCAATTCCAAAAAATAAAAAACCTAGACCATGAGCCATAGGAAACACTGAAAATTATTATATTATATGTAAAGCCATATTTTTTCTTGTTCCCTTGCCCTCATAATTTTAAATTATTGCACAGTGACTCAGTGTTTCTCCTGCTAAACGTATTTGCTGGAAAGAATTGCAATATATATTGTGGCTCAGGATAATATATCAACATTTGGGAAGAATGAAACTATAGATTTGGCAATTTCTATGTCTATCTTGGGAACCCATGTGTAGATCTAAGGAATGTTAATATAACCTATCCCTTTATCCTATTAGATTTTTGTTTTCCATTGAGTGCTATAGCCAGAAGAGGTCTAAGCAATTTGCAGAAAGTTAGTGTCAATAACCCAAAAAGAAAATGTAATAAACAATTTAATTGACAGCTGAAAATTAGCTGCATTACATAATGGATCAATATGAATTATAAAGGCAAAATAAGTCTGAGATTTGGACAAGAAGATAAAAACATTGAAGAGATGAGAAGCTAATTTTTCACCCTAAAGCCGTGACATAACTCAGTTCTTTAAAATGTAAGGGAAAATACAACAAGCAAGTGTTAATGAAATTAGCCTCTCTTTCAGGATGAGATGATATATAAAGAAGGAGGAAATAAGCATTTGGAAATCTTTTTATTATTACCGACGTTCCAAACCAAACCATTTTGAATAAACTGCCAAGTACACTCAATCCCAATGCCCCTAGTTATCCTAAGGCCAGGAAGGCAGAAGAGTCTTCTCACGATTCCAACCGAATGGTAGTGTCACCTGTGGGGCTGGATTGAAAAGAATTGTGAGGCTAAGACCGGACTCAGCCAGAAAGACATCTAGGATGGATTAGTGATGTCTGCCATAGACACTGAGGGATGGAGGAGGAGGTGGTAAAAAAACACACTATGTGCCCATCTTAAATCTCAAGGCACATTTGTGGGACATGAGTGAACTATATGAACATTCTTGTGCATGTCCCTTAGTATACATCAGTAAGCTATCACTGGGTTGCAGAGAATGCAAATATTCGACTTTACAAGATAACACCGAATTGCTTTTTCAAAGTGGTTGTACTAGTTCACATTTCCACTAGCAATGAGGAATCTCCAATATGGAGAAATTTCCCAAAGTCTCCTATCTGTAAGTGACAGAGACAGATTTGGATATAGGCATATGACCTTCAGAATCTTCTCTATTTACCCTGCATTAAACACAGAGGCATATATTTTTAGCTCACAAGACCTAAGGAAAAGAAACTTGCTAAGGAGGTGTTGAGTAGAATTCAGGATATACTAATAATCCAAGTAGAGTTCTGGTGGCAATAGACAGAACGATTTTGACCAAAATGGAGATTTATGTCTGACGCTTATCAGAGAAAGAATGAAAATTCTGGATTTGAGGGAAATTGTTGAGCTCGAAATCCAGTTAGAGTTGAATGACTCCAGTTTCACAGAGCAAATTATACATCTTGTACATTAATTACCAGTTTCCATCTTAAAGATTATTTGCCCTGAATAAGAGGCTTTGCGTGCTTTGGTATTTTTGCAGGCAGGCTGCAGGTATATATATAGTCCTCAGAAGGGAAAGGTAAAACATATTTCCAGAAGAAAAAAAAAAATGTTTCCGAAGTCTTGCTCTAGAAGGACATTTGTGACTTATGTCTGCATAGAGAGCTTCCCTCTGTTTGGGGATATACTGGTCAATTTGGCCATAGTGACAAGCCACATCTTTTTAGATGTATTAGATATGGTTTTCAGCTAGGTCTGCAACAAGCAAGTGAGATGAGAACATCTAAAAATGTTTAACTTAAAGCATATTAATAACAGACAAAAATGGGAAGGTTATAGGTTAAATTAATTGCCCCTCATTTATACCTTATATTTATAAATATCAACCTCTCTCTATTTAAGCTGAATCAGGACTTTAACATCACTTGACATTGGAATAAAAATAAAAGCAAACTCTTTCCAAGCCACCCGGTATTTGCAACATTTTATAAGTTGCTCCTTTTGAGCTGTTTTTTTAAAATACTGTAACAAAAAATTAGAAATAAACCTAAGGTATATTTGCTTCTCAAATACATTAATTGATTCTTACATCTTAAATTGAGTTCTGGGTTTTGAAAGGAAATTGCCAGACTCTTTCTTATTTTTGACTTTAAAACAACTTTTTAAAATCTGTTCTCTCACTAAGTGTATTTCTTTTTTTATATTTAGTGCAATTCAACTTTACATTGGAATCTGATTGTTATGAAACATTCCAGAATTCTTGACCTCTTTCATAGTTTCTATTTTTTTAAGTTTTGTATAGTTTTTCTTTTTATTTATGATAAATAGGATAATTTTCCCTAAATCATTCAGCACTGAATGTAAATTTCTAGGTTACAAAAATAACAAAATTCCCTTAATAATTCCTCCTTAAAAGGTAATGTCAGACTGAGGGCTACTATTTAAAGATCCATTTCAAAAAAAACATCCATAATTTTGCTGACCTTTATGGTATCATATTCCCCTTATGTTCAGCCAGTAACTTACTGTTTGGTCCAAGGTTGCTTTCGTTTTGCTTTAAATGTCATCACTGGTTTCATCTCGTTTTAACCCAGCATCAACAACTTCTATATCCCCAGGACAGCTCCTTAGATTCTTAGTGTTTGTGTGTGGGTGTGTGTGTATGAATGGGGATAAGCCATCTCTTTCATATTTAAAGTTACAGTTGAAGACGGTCATTATCCATATGCTCAAGCAGCTAACAAGACCCAAAATGTGGAGGCAGGTGCGTGCACTGTTGTAAAGCAGGTCCCACATTTGCGGGCTGCCTGATATCCACCTCCCGCTGTCGGTCATTACAGCGATGTCTCTTCCTCTCACGCTTCCTTTGCATGGATGAATCTGCCCCCACTGCTCTGAGTCTGCAGTTCAATTTGGTTTTGACTTCATACAATTGCACAAATAGGTTCTGTTAAAGTGCTTTCGACAGTGAAGTGCTTTTTTCTCACATTTCCCTTCACCACTGCTCCAATTCCCCCAGCCATACAATATATTCTTTTCTGTTATGAAGAAGGCAATAAAAAAGATGCGAAGAAATCCCAAATATGCAAAATATAGACATTTTCAATAGTTTTGATTCTGATTCTAGTGGTACTGCACTCCAGAGCCAGTGATAAATGGGATAAGGTGCCCATCTGGAATGTGGTCATTTATCACCCATTAGGTGAAACCTTTGTTGGAACTGTTACTAGGAAAGGTTTCAGTAATGAGGAGGATGTGCAGTGCTGCCCAGCCTCCCTTTCTAACATTACCAGGAGTCCTGTGCTATGATTCTGAGCCATAAGGGTTGCTTACCAATTAGCAAAGCAAACCACTCTCAAATGTGTAAACGATCCCTTAAACTGGGCAGAAAGCCCAGGAATAAAGCTTCTCTGACCTGTTATAACTAATGTTACCACCGTTACCTCTTCCCTTCAATTATTCAGGCTTCCCCCATGCCTGGACTGGACTCCCGCTGACAGTAATGTGGAGTGCACTCATTAATCATTTTCTTGTCATTGTACTCTGGCAGGGGGGAAGGGAGGGATGCTCACCACCAAAAATAGGATGTCTTCTCTCTCTGATAAACAGGGGAAAACTGTAATGAACATGCTATCTTGTCATGGGCAATTCCTTCTTCAATTGTTTTGAGAAGAAGTATATTATAATGGTGCTGTGTACCTATATATCATAGACACACAATACTGAAGATGTAAATAGATACTCAATTAAAGGAAGTGCTTTAAAAAATAACTCTGCTGACATGAACTCAGTTATGCTAATCATTTCCAAGTCATGGAACGCTGAAGTTTCTAAGCAATAAATGTCAGTGCATGAAGACTAACATCTGAGTTTTTATCATTTAAATACATGAAAAAGACCCATTCGTGTGTATGTATATGCATATAGAAACATTTTTATCTCCCTCCATGTGTTTGCAAAACCTCTCATGCTGGATCACAACTTTCAAGGGTTTCTAGAAGATTGCCATTGCTCACAAATCCAGTGTAATGATAATGTCATAAAGTCTAACATTTGTTAGAACTAGAATCACTGTTAAGGGATTCACTTGTCCTGTCTTCACTTTATAAAGGAGGAGATGGAAGCTCAGAAAATTCTTATTCAAGAGGCTGGAGGTCCTTTCTTTTTTACTTTTTGTTTTGTTTTGTTTTGGGGGGAAATTTTGGGGTTGTTTTTTTTAATTCAATTAGCCAACATATAATACATCATTAGTTTCATATGTAGAGTTCAATAGTTCATCAGGTGGATATAACAGATAAAGAGCTTCCAGGACAAACAGAAACTAAAAGAATTTTTGATCACTAAACCAGGCCTGCAAGAAATATTAAAGGGGATCCTATAAGCGAGGAGGGGCCTAGAGGTCCTTTCTGATCCATGCTCTCAGTGTGGATTTTTCCTAACCCTTCGTATCAGTTAATCCATGTTTCTGCTCAGGCTTAATGTTGAGGTCTCATGGGGCAAGGAGGGGAGCAATTCAGTGCTCCCTGATCACCCTTTCAAAGCCTGTTCTACTACACTTTGAGTTTAAAAAAAAACAAAAAACAAAAATGTTGCCCCATGTTTCAGCTGAGAAAGCAGAGGTAGAAAAGTTAAGTTGAGCTAATTAGTTAGAGGTGAACTAGTTAGTTGGAACTAGGCAGAGTAGGGATTAGTATCCAGGTTGCCTGATATCTAATATCCAAATGCAAGCAGTATTCTTGTTATCAAGTCCCTAGTATTTAACTCCATTTTTCTTCTTTTACTCAGGAGAAAAAAAAAAAAGTACCTTTCTTTTTTTGGTGTATCTGTAAAAATGACTGTGTTTGCCTTCATACAGGTATAAAATCAGGGCTGTAAGGGCATGAGTCTAAACACACTACTTGGAATACTCTCCCAGAAGTCATGCTAACAGTTTCCCTGGGGATCTCTGAGAGTTGTTCTGGGGGCTGTATACTTAGAAGAATGGTTCTAGAACCATTTCAATGAACTTTTAGTTTCACATCACCATCTCTCATCTCTAAAAAGTAACATAGTAAAAGCAAATAACACAGTTTTCAACATATTGGCCTGTGGAGGGAAAACATCAGCGAATCAGTTGAGTTGATACATGCAGAATGGGAATGGCTTGAGGGAGGGCGCCCCACCCACTGCATCACACAGCAGTGAAGCGGAAAGACTAGATGATCTCCTGCTATTTAAAAGGCACCTGTTTTGCAAGTTGTTGTCTTCCTTTTGTCCTTCTTTCATCACTCTTTATTTTATATTTTATCTTGTATGACTTTCCTTTTCTAATACTTGGGATTATCTTTCACAAATCTACTTGTTCTATAAATTAGCCTATCGTGGTGCCTAAAAACGTAATTTCCCATTGATGAAATGAACCACAGATCGACAAACATGGAAATATAGGCTACATGGCCCTGGGTTTGAGTCCTGATTCTGCCACAAATAAGAATAAACTGGATTACCTTGAGTAAATCACTTAACCTCTCTCTTCAACTATGAAATTGATACCATCAACCAGAGTAATTGCAAACACTGAAGAGACTATATGTGACAGTGCTTAGGAAATTAATTTCCATATAAATTTTATTTTTAACCCCATCGTATTTTAATTAGGTTCCTATCTTGTTTCACATGACAAGGTAAAATCAATGACTATAGCTGCAGATTGCACCATAAGACTTGTATTTCAAAGTTTTTGCAACAATATAATTTGAGACAGGAAATTCTAGTCAAAGTAACTTGAGAAATGATTGCAGCATTTGGTACCTAAACCAAATGTTAATAAAATAAATCACTGTAGCATGTAACTCAATTCACATCGCTGTTGATTGGTTTGGTACAGAGCTGCCATTTGTATGGAAAGATCTGCTTGCAGAATTGGAAGTGAAGATTAGAGGAGAAAATGGGCCCAAGTGTAAGTTGTATTTATACAATTTATCTGCCATCAAAACCATCAAAACTTCAACTAAAATTTATAGCACTCTGGGTTATACCCTCTCATCAGCACTCCAAGCCACATGGGGTGTTCTTATCTTTGTGTGTCTTGTCTGATTGACCGGAGCAGAAAGAGAAATTATGTTCTACCTCCTGCTGTCCTATCTTTCTGAGCTAAAAGTGTCTGGCTCAGGGTTGCCACCATAAGCAAGCCCAGACATTTGTCAAAAACATTAGAGTGCCTTTACTGTGTAGAGGTATCTTCAAGAGTTTCTCCTGAATTCAACTTCAAGGAGTTTACAATCTTTTGATAAAGAATATTCTGGAATCTCAGCATAGCAACAAAAGGAAATAACAGCACCCAGTTGTAAGGGAATAACAGGTGCAATGCCAAACATCACTGAAATGCAGATTATAAATTCGGAAGTAATAGTGGTTTTCGAAAAGGTAGATTAAGAGAGGTGGTGACGATAAAGTTTGTGAAGGGGAAAAAGAAACAACACTTTGAATACTGCTCATGTTAAATAAAGCTTCCAAAATGTCAAAATGTTTTTCATGACTTTCAATGACTCCCTCCTTGCCCTCACAATACATTTCAAACCCCTACACAAAGCATGATTCATTCAAGTAGTTATGGAATGCTTATTCTCAGCCAAGTAGGAGGGAGACCACAGCAAACACTAAGCTTCAGGGATCAGTTTTCTACGCCTTGCCCACATGTTGCCCTAAAAACTCCAGACATCTGTAAAGGTCCACAACAGTCCACTCATCTTTCTGCTTCACCTTTGCTCATCAAAGAAGAGTCCTGCCCTTCCTTTGGAAGTTTAGCTCAAAGTCACTGCCTTTATAAAGCCTTGGCTAATCCATGAAGCCAACTTTCAAAGCACTTGACTATACATTTGTCTTAGTCCATTCAAGCAGCTACAACAAAAATACCATAGACTGGGGCTTATAAACCACAGAAATGTGTTTATCACAGTTCTGGAGGCAGAGAAGTTAAAGATCGACGCACCAGCGCATTCAGTGTCTGGCAAGATCCCACTTCCTGGTTCAAAGATGGCCGTGTTCTTGCTGTGTCCTCACAGGGCAGAAGGGGCAAGAGAATTCTCTGGAGCCTCTTTTTATAAGGACACTCATTCCATTCATGAAGGCACCACCCTCATGACCTAATCACACCTCAAAGGCCCCATTCCTAAAACTGTCACATTGAGGGTTAGGTTTCAACGTCTGAATTTTAGCATATACACACATTCAGTCTATAGCAATTAATTAATAGTGAATTAGTTTAGAAACTAATTTGTTGGGAGGTGTGTCATAAATGGAGGGAAAGTACACTTGGGAGACATGTTCACAAAGGGTCCCACATTAAGCTATTCACAAGTATATAAAGCACCTTCCCTCTCCTGGCCCTGATCCTTGCAAGGGGACTGTATCACGGATTTGCTCCACACCAGCTGTCAGTAAGCCTGGTGCCCACAGCTCTGCTCACAGCTGAGGTGGAGGAGGAAGGAAAGTGAAGACAAAATGGCGAGACTTCAATTCTGTTGGCAATCTAGTTATAAAGTCAGGGATGGAAGATAAGTATTTCTCTTTGATAAATGGCTGTCAGTTCTGAAGGACTTTACACATGAGGCAATCTGACTACTTCATATACTACTTCTTAAAAATGGCACCAAGAGGAAGACTTGGGTCAGCGGTGATGGGTAAGTTGAAGATGTTTCCTTTCTCCTTCTGTGGCCTAAGGGAAATCCTGTCTTGAGGTCTTAACTAATCCTCACAGCGAAGTCAGACCCCGGAGCAGAAAGCAACCCACTAAAAGGATATAACCTGCATTTGAGATTCAGATTTATGATAGTTTTTTGATTGTCTGAGAGAAATCTATTTAGAAGTGGTGAATAATTGAAATTAATATTAAAAAGCATATTCTTAAATCTTGTTAGAAGTCTTTCTCAATTTTTTCTCCATTATTTCCTTGTAATTTATATGAGCAGCCATTCTAGACTGTGGGAATTGGGAGCTCAAGCCATATTTTAAGTTTATTATTCACTAGAATGCCTCCCAAGGGGTAGTTGGTAGGATTTTTTTTTCCACTCATGTGTGTGTGTGTGTGTGTGAATGTGATTTCCAACTGCAGTGGGAAAATTGCCTACAAATATTGCTGATGAGTCAGAAACTGCACATTCTCTTGTAACATCAGTGAGAAGGTAAATACTAAGGAATATACTGCTGTTTGCAAAATGATTTCTGTGAAAAATCCCAAAACTAAGGATACCGGTTTTCACTTGCCCTATGCATTTGGTGAGAAGTTGCTTTTAGTAAGGCGCAGGGCTTATGTGCTCAGTCTGCAGGCCACTGACAAATTTCACTTTGCCTTTTCTTCCGATCAGTACATGAGGCATGTTAAGCAGCTCTCAGGTTTTATTTTCTAAGGGGAAGGCGGAAATGTTGCAGAACAAGCAGGCAAAGCTGGGTTGGGAGAGAGTCTTTTGAAGCTATAGCCTTTAACCTTGATGAGGAGTCTCTCTCCTTTGACTTTTCAATCACGAAATTGCATTCTATCAGAAAATGGAGGTATCAGTCATGGTTCCTAAGTAGTCAACAGAAAGAACCAATTGATGTAAGCAGAAAAGGAATGTATTGAGGACAATAGGTAGTTTTCGGCATCTCGGGGAAGATGGAGAACCAGGCTCAGAGGCTTTGTGGCCAAACAGAATGTCACCTTTACACAGGAGCATGGCCCCAACAGAGACTCAGCACTATATATATCGGGTGTCAGCAACACGAGGCCCTATACACACTTTCATAGCCTTCTGCTCTACCGGCCCTGGAAGCCATATGTCTCTGGGTCTGCCTTCACCACAGTGGATTTTTCCCAGGACCTGCTTCCCCCCGTTACTCCCTTCCAAATCTATGGCTTACACATAAATCTCTGGTCGGCAGCACCTAAATCGTGTGCTTATGCCTAACTGCAGAAAGGTCAGAAAAATTAGTTTCTAATACCTTCCATAGGGACATACTGACTCTTATAGTAGTGAACTTCCCAATGTAGGTATGTTCGAAGGTGCCAGACTGCCATAGAGAATGACAAATATCCACTCTCTTGGTTTCTTGGCAGAGCCGGAATATCAGCCAACATTCCGGGTCAGGGAGAACAACAGTGTCAGGAGGAAACGGTATGTTTCCATTCAACTCCTCTACTCCCGTTAACCACTTCCCACTTGATCTTGACCTATTAGCTGAGTGTCTCTTGAGTAAATTACTCAACATTTCTAGTCCAAGCCATCCATCCAACTGGAGTCCCACTGGTTCCACTCTTGCCATCCAATAGCTCACTTCTATACCCAATCAAACTTTTTACAACATACATCTGATGATATTATTTTCAGGCTTAAGATCCTCCAATGGCTTCCACAGCCTTCAAGACCCTAAAGGAACTGGTTGCTGCCTAGACTCCCTTCAAGGCATCTAGAACCATCCTTCCTCTCATTAATTGTTCCTCAACCCCACTTTCCCTCAGACACAAGCAAGCTTGTCTTGACTCAGGGCTCCTGCACTCATGGTTTTCCTGACCTATAATGTTCTTCCCACAAATCACTGCATAAGTGGATCCTTTTGATCATTCAGGTCTTTAGCTCAAATGCCATTTTCTCAGAGAGACCTGACCACCTTGTCTAAACTGGACACCTCTCCCAAACCCTTCTTACCACAGCCTCTTTTAAAAACCATAGTTCTTAAAAAAAATAAATTTAAATTTAAAAATAAAATAAATAAATAAATAAAAATCATAGTTCTTCTCAATCCCTAGATTATCTTATTGACTATTTATTAAACAGTTTTCTATGTTACTCCACTAAAATACGAGGTCTGTATTCCTCTGTATCTCCAGTGCCTAGAACCGTGCCGAGACAATTAACAAGTGTCCAATTCCTGAGCTGCTGGCTCAACTCCTTCCATACACTCTGCTTAATTCCAGCTTCCCTTTGCCCCACTTCCTCGCACCCTCACTGAGTTCCCTATCATGTGTTTGAGCAGATGGGACCTCCCACTTCCCCTGAAACAGATGGCAGCCTTCATGGCTAGTGTAGGCAGAGTATCAGTAGCCTGGGAATTGAGCACATGATCAGAGCATGCAGGGCTGTGGAGTTTGGAAGAAGTTGAGTGGGAAGGTGGGGAAGAAAGACTGAAGATGTTGGGCAGGCCGGAAGTTAAGTGGGCAAATATGTCTCAAAGGCATATGGATGCCTATGGATGCAGGGTTGATAACAAAAGTCAGTTGGCTTGCTGTCTGGCTGGGGCCAGCCTCGGTCATCATTTCTTCCCAGATGAGTAGGGCAGACAGAAGCAGACAACGCACACAAACCACGTGTCTCATCAAAGATCTGTTTCTTAGAGACACAAAGACAACAGGATTTGCTACAACATCCGTGTGCTTGTTAATTCTTCTTCTTAATACAGAGTCCCAAGACCCAGGGTAATCCAAATGGGAGAAGGGTATGTTCGGGCTTGAATTATCCCAGTGATGTCTGAGTTATCTGTGCTTTCTCATCTATAGGTTCAAAGGAAGGATGGCACTTTTTCCCTTCAAATAAAGTCCTATTTTAATTATGTTTCCTCTGAACATTGAGCTAAACTGACTCCATACCTGCAAACCAGCATGTCCTCAAACAGAAGACAGGCATCCACTGAGACCTGAACGTTGTAATGAGTTGGGTAATAGTTTTCAGCCTTAACTACTTTCCTTTTAAGTAACTGAAATATTGAGATAATCATTCCCATTTCACGCTAATGGAGAAATAGCTATGACATTTGAACTGCGGTCTGTACTAGTTACAGCCTTTCATAGTTGTGATAACATCACCCAACCCAAACTCCTACAAAGGTCCAAATCTCCTCCCCTTTAATCAGAGGATTTACTAGGGCCTAGAACTGTTCGATGGCAGGTGATGAGTGAGCAGGCAGAGAAGTAGTCAGTCTCTTGGTTCTTCCATTTTGCATTTGGTCCTCCTGACTGAAGGTTTTCTCTTTGTGTCTCTAAACCATCCTTTCCCTTCCAATGATTGTTAGATGAGTTTCTGCCTCCACTCTCCCTTCCGCACGGGCAGTGACATCTAAGCACTCCAGGTCAGAGTTGAGGAATGGACCTTCAGGCAGCTTCTTAATGGTCACTTAGGGAGAAGATTGTTTGGATCACCCCTCCTTTGGTGTGAGGTGGTGAAGGGAGAAAGTGTCTTCTGGATGAAGTGAGAGAGATCAAGTGAGAGGTTGCAGGGGGAGATTAATGCCCAGCAGCAACTACATTATTGCTTGGAGGTATCACATTGACAAAGTTGCAAATAGAAACCATTGGAGGTACTTAGACACATAAGGAGGGCTTCATTACAGAGGAAGGGTTTCCCATGGAACTGAAGGGCTGGGATGCAGGCAGACCTCAAGAGGAACCAGGACTGAGGGAAGTAAGCCCTTTCTGGACTCGTTTTCTGCCTCGTGTCTCTTGTATCTGTGTCTGCTGCACTTCCTTCCCTCTCTCTCCCCCTCACTCTTCTCTCTTTCCAGCTCTTTCTCTCCTTCTGGTGCTTATTGTAGTTCTTTACCCTACTCTACATCTCTGCCTAGACCAGCTTCCTCTGCTTCTCTGGTGCACCCGGGAGAAACAAGCCTCCTGGATTTACCTGTTACAGGTCCAGCCACCCAAATTCCCAGGGAAAGCATTTTGACAGGTCTACCCTTGCACTGATCAATAGGACAGGTGCTAAGTTAATGTCACATGAGCACGGCAGAAGGAGCTAGTCCTTCTGTAACCATGTGAAAAGAAGTCATGGAGGGGGAGAGCAAGGGACGAAAGACGAACGCCACGTGTATTGGATATCTAATGCATAGTTTCCTTACAAGGCATGGCAAACTGTCTTCCTAATGTATGAGTGTCATACCAGTCACCGCGTGCATTTCACCTCACTCGAGAACAAAGAGGACCACTGGGCCCTTAGAAATATTTGTAAACCTGTCTATGCATATAGTCAATATCTTTGAGAAATCTGCATCAGCTACACTTAGCTGAAAATGGGATTCTGCTCTTATCATTTCAACTGTGAGAAATTTCTTGGTGCTCTGTGTGCTTGCCCACAAGATTAAGTGCTTTATTCTACATTTTTAACAGATGGAGAGCTTTCTTTACTTACAATAATCCTCATGTCATGGAGCCAGATGGGAGTAAGGGAATTGGAAAATAACGATAACATAAAATAAATACCAATTTTGCTCCTTCTTTTTTTTAAGACTAGAATTTTAATGTCATTTTTGTTCCTCCCTCTATCTGTCTTTCCTCAAGGTCCTACTTCAATAGTCTATATCCTATGGTGACATATATATACTTCACAGTAGAAAGAAGGTAATAGGTGTTCCATAAATTCTTGCAGAAATAAACTGTGAGTTTTTCCAATATGTGCCACATCACGTGACCGACTTTGCCATTTCTCCTCTAATGGAACCAGCAAATAGGGAAGAGATCGATGTTTAAGTATGCAGCAGTATACATCAGAAGTGCTTTATGGATATTTCTGGAGTATTAATCTTTATTGTTTTTGCAACTCTAGGCTGTGAAGGTTTTTTCTTTTTTTTTCTTTTTTCAGAATTAGCAGTAGGTGTGGTTTCCTTAGGGAGGTACTAAAAATATTCTGCTCCACATATGGCTTTCTTGGTGTTACTGCAGGTATTCATGCCTTTGCGAGATGCAACTGACTATCTGCTATTTTGAATATATTCCAAGATCATTTGCCAGGGTGTGGGCAATTCATTCTAGAAGCCTTTGTTAAGCACCCCCTCAGTGTTAAGTGCTGTGTAATTCCAATAAATAAAAAGCAAAAATAATTGGTTATGGTAAGGAAATGCTTTATCCACTGTTTCTGTTTCTAAATGATTCATCTTCTCTTTCCATAATCATGAGTAGTTTTCAAAAATTGAGATCTGCTCCCATATCTCTTACTTATTTTTTCTCCTTTTAAAATAGTTGAAGCAAAGATTTACACATGCTAGTGGTCAGTGCCTTTTTTTTTTTTTTTTCCTCTCCTGGCTTTTAAACTGAGATTCTTACTGTTCCCTTCCGGTGAGAGAAGGAAAGAAATATGTTTAGCTCAATTAAAAAAAAGTAATAAGGAATATTTGTAAGAATAGAATAAGTGTTCTCTCTGTGTTCAGTTATCTGCAAACCAGGACGTGGAGTGTGGCCACTGTCAGGTTGATTTGGTCCCTATAACAACCAATACTGATCACAGACACAGAAAAGGGCTTCTTAAGGGAGAAGCTGCTTTCCTGAAGAGCCGAAATGAAGGAAGATACACGTCTAACAGAAATGTGGAGGAAGTGGAGATTTCGATTTCCCCCGGCTAAGCCGGTGCTAAACTTTTGCTGGAGAGTCCATATATAATGACAGCATTAGCAATGCCTCGAAACCACGCTCGGCACTCCTTTTCCCTGAACAGCCTCTTCATCCTGTAAAAAATGACTCCAGCGTCTTTGTAACTGCAGCCTAACGAATCTCTGGAAAGAAGGGCGTCTTCATTAAAGCCATTCTGTGAAAACTCTGAATTCAGCACAACGCAGGGTCTACCTCCAGACTGACCATTAAGGCTCTGCCGGATTCAACAATTCCTTATCTGGGAAGTACTCTTTTGCTCTTGGAGAGACTTTGCACACAATACTAACAGCATCTTTTATCACAGGGCTTTAAAGTCTCATATAGCTGCAATTTACAATCTTGTTTCGCGAATGGAGATTCGGAAAGGCGAAGGGATTCCAGATCCTATTCTTTGCTGCCCTCATTAAGCTCGCAGGGCTCTGCCCAAGCCCTATCTGAGAAGAAAACAGTGACACAGATAACACCGTCCATCTGGGTCACTGCAGCAGTTCCTAGTGATCCATCTGTACTGATCCAAGAGACGCGGGCTGGGAACAGCGATTACTGTGCCCTCGACTCACCTTGATCTCCTCTCTTCCGAACTCCTGCTGTACTCATCCTTAATTCACACACTGGGCACTTCATCATTCACGACTCTGCCCTGTTGCTTAACCAACTCATGTTCATTTATTTCAACTGGCACACAATCATGAAACATTTGCTGGAAAGAAAGCACTGTTCTAAACGTGCAGGCATGTGTGTTTTCTTTTTCATCTTACTCATGTAAATGCTCCCATATTATTCAAAAAAGAAGAAAAGCTTTGAAGGAGACTTGGTTTTCTACTGCAGTGAGGAAATACGGAGCCACTGTTCTCAGGAATTCAAACCTAGGAAAGAAGACAGGACTTACATATTGTTCATTAGGATTCTCCATAGATATTCCAGCTCTTCTCTTTTCCTAGATATATGACTGAGTTGAAATTACTAATCCTCTCTTTAGTTGAATGTGACCATGAGACTTCTTTGGCCAATGAAACATGAATGGAACTGATGGGTATAACTTCCAGGTGAAAATTTTGAGAGTCAGTAGGCAATTCACCACTTTCCTTTTGTGCAACCTTAGTGATCATAGAAGTATATGGTACTGTAGAGCTGCCATGAGCCAGGGTCTTAGGCTGTCCGCTCTGAACAGAGCCCCTCTCCCGACCCTCAGTGAGTATGTAGCATGAATGAGGGAATAAGCTTTCACTGTATTCAATTACTGTGATTTTTAAAAACAGCTTTATTAAGAGATAATTAACATGCCACAAATTTCTCCCATTTAAAATGTACAGTTCAATGTTTTTTAGGACATTTATAAAACTGTGTAACCATCACCAGAATCTAATTTTAGAACACTTTCATCCGAACAACATCATTTAGAAGATTTCATCAACAAGAAATCTTGAACATATCAGCAGTCACTTGCCATTTGTCCCTCATCTTCCCAGCCCCAGGCAATCACTAATCTGCTTCTGTCTCTATAAATTCATCTATTCTGGCCATGTAACATAAATTGGCTTGTACAACATGCAGTCATTTGTGACTGCTTACTTTCACTACACATAAAGTTTTGGAGGTTCATCCAGGTTGCAGTATCTCAGTACTGTGTTCCCTTTTATTGCTGAATAAATTCTAGGTACATACTCCATTTTGTTTGTCCACTCATCATGTGGTGGGCATTCGGGTTTTCTCCACTTTTTGGTATTTATGAATAATGCTGTTACAAACATTTATGTGTTGATATCTATTTTTGTTTCTCTTGGAATTTCTCTAGGAGTGGAATTGCTGGATCATACTGTCATCATATTTACCAGTTTCAGGAAGTAGCTGAACTATTTTCCAAAGGGAATACACCATCTTACATTCACATCAGTCGTGCATGGAAGTTTTTCTGTCTTCACATCCTCATCAACAATTGTTATTGTCTGGCACTTTTATTAGAGTCAATTCAAGTGGGTAGTCAATGGTATCTTAATGTGGTTTTAATTTGCATTTCCCTAATGAGTAATGATGTTATGCATCCTTTCATGTACTTACTCATCATTTGTACATCTTTTTTAGAAAAATGTCTACTAAATTCTTTGATCATTTTATAATTGGTATATATGTCTTGTTATTGAGTTTAAAGAGTTCGTTATATAATCTATATGCAAATCCCTTATTAGATCCATAATTTAAAGATGTTTTTCATTTTGTGGGTTGTCTTTTTACTTTCCTAATAATGTGTTTGCAAGACAAAGGTTTTTAATTTTTATAAAGTCCAATTTTTTTTATCACTTGTGCTTTTTGCATTGTATCCATGGACCCACTGCCTAGGCCAAGGTCCCAGAGATTTACTCCTATGGCTTCTTGTAAGAGTTCAATGGTACTAGCTCTTTTATTTCAATCTATGATCTATTTCAAGTACATTTTTATGCATGGTGTGAGGTCCAAATTCACTATTTTGTATGTTTATGTCCAGTTGTCTTGTTTGTACCATTTGTTGAAAGGATTCTCATTTCTCCCACTGATTTATCTTGGCACCTTTGTTAAAAAGCAACTGACCATAAACATAAGGGTTAATTTCTGATCTCTTAATTCTACTCTTCCCATTTTAGTCTACGTGTGTCTATCCTATGCCAGCACCACACTGTATTAGTTATTGCAGCTTCGTAATAGGTTTTGAAATCTGGTAGTGTAAGTCCTTCAACCTTATCATTCTTGTTTCAAAATTGATTTGGGTAGTCTAGATTTTTGCATTTCCATGAATTTTAGGATCAACTTGTCAATCTCTGAAAAAACAGGGGGAAAAAAAGCCCTGCTGGAATTTCAATGGGGATTGTATTAAGTCTGCAGGTCAATCTGGAAAGTATTGCCATCTTAACAATATTGAGTCTTCTGATCCATGAACATAGGGTGTCTTTTCATTTACTTAGATCTTCAAGTTTTTCAACAACGTTTTATAGTATTCAGTGTATAAGTCTTGCACTTTTTTGGTAAGTTTATTTTTTTTTTTTGAGAGAGAGAGAGGGCACAAGTGGGGGGGAGGGGCAGAGGGAAAGAGAGAGAATCTCAAGCAGCCTCTACACTCAGTGCAGAGCCCAAAGGCAGGGCTCCATCTCAGCACCCTGAGATCATGACCTGAAATGAAGTCAAGAGTCAGACACTTAACTGACTGAGCCACCCAGGCGCCCCTGCTAAGTTTATTTTTAATAAGTTTTAATCTTTGGATGCTATTGTGAATGAAATTGTTTCTTTCATTTCTTTTTTTATATTGTTCATTGCTAGTGTATAGAAATGCAATTGATTTTTGTATATTGAGCTTGTATCCTGCAAACTTGATGAATTTGTTAATTAGTTCTAGTATTTTTGTAGTGGATTCCTTGGGATTGACTACACAGAAGATCATGTTGTCTGCAAATAGAGATAGTTTTGCTCTTTCTTTCCAATTTCATGACTTTTGTTTCTTTTTCTTGCCTAATTGCCATGTCTAGAACCTCCAGTATGATACTGAAGAAAAGAATCCCTGCAATTTTGACATTGGTTGTTATTGCAATATAACCTTGCCTTTAATGCACATATTAGAAGAAAAAAATTAAGATAGATTCCATTTGTTTTTTTTAAAGATTTTATTTATTTATTTATTTATTTGAGGGGGGAGAGAGAGAGAGAGCAGAGGAGTGGGCAGAGGGCCAGAGACAGAGAATCCCAAGCAGACTCCTCTCGGAGCACAGAGCCTGATGTGTGGTTCAATCTCACGACCCATGAGATCATGACCTGAGCCGAAACCAAGAGTTGGACATTTAACTGACTGAGCCACCCAGGCACCCTTAGATAGATTCCATTTAGTTAGCAAAATCAGGAAAGACTTTTGAAAGAATGACCCAGAGAGCCTAAGTCGCAGAAGGATGGAAGTGAAGCCATTCAGTATGAAAAAATACAATATTGAGTTTTCTCCCTTGACTTAGAGTCAATCTGTGCAGGAAGAGCAGAGAGAAGACAGGAAATACAAGTTAGGAACAGAATCTTTGTGAAAAGCCATACGGGAAAATTGAGAATGAAGATAGAAAGATCAATTGGGAGGTTCTTGCCAAAGCCTTGAGAGGAAATAGCAAGTGCCACAGCTAGTAAGTAGTTAGTGCTGCCTGTCCCCAGATCTCTTTTGTGCCCCCAGAGCTTCAACAGTACCTAGACTCCATCTCCTCAGGCTTCTAGAGCCTCCCAGCTCCAAACTTGACAATATTTACTAGTTACTGAGAATGAATCTGATGGTGAACCTCATTCCTGTCTCTATTTTTATATTGGACCCCAATTCAGAAACAGTATGGTTTTTTCCATTTTCAATTTGCAAGATTGCCTTTGACATTCTGTGATCTTTTCTGCTTTGCCAGAGGCCCAGGAATCAATGTGCTTCACTTGTGTTTTTCACATGGCTCCAGCTCATTCCTCATCTAGATTTTCTCATCTCAGCTAGACTGCCCGTGAAGTAAAGCCCAATGTCCTCAGCTCCTACCTGTGGCCCTGTGACCTTTGTCCCCATGTACACAAAAACAAGACACAAAGGGCCAAAATTCCTCAAATGAAGTTTTGTTAATTGATTGGTTTGTTTGATTTTGTTTGTTTTTACTATACCCTAGGGATATACACAAGAAATAACAAACTTCCAAATTTTAAAAATCTGGCAGTTTTGCTGTCGTGATCTTCTTTTGAATCAATAACTATGAGCCGAGTGGTTTCTCTTCTAATAATAATTACCATCACTGAGTCCTAGGCAATGTGCTAGGTCCTTTAGCCTGCTTACCGTTCACCACTGCAAAGTAGTTCACAGAGGACACTGAGACTGAGAGAGGATTTACTAGTTTACAGCCACAACTAATAAGTGTTGGAGCCAGTGTTGGAACCCACATTTATCAATTTGTCTCCAAAACTCACATCCAGATCTTATAGCCTACTGTCTTTTTGGGTAGAGTTCATCAAACCCCTTTTAGATTTCTGTTCTTGTATTGTTATGATGCTCCTTTTCCCTGCAACCCTTTTTTCTAGAGTGTCAACCAATGTCTTTTCAGGCGTGTACTTGGCTTAGTAGGCTTATTTGTATTTAAGAACCCTCTAAACTGACTGATGGTCCTTTCATTAGTCTTGCCCCACGCAGGCACCATCTTTTTTAGGGTCCCATGTTAGATTGAATTTCCTGAGAACAGGGTTGTCCTCAGAGCAAAGAAGGGCTTAACAAATGATGCATATATGAACAAATCAATGAAATGGATGAATTTATGAATGGACGAGTTTAAGAGCTCCTTCTTGCAATTGGCATTTGCACTGTTTTGAGGCAGTGTCATCCTTTAGCAGAAAGAGCGTAGAGCCCAGCATGGAAACTGAATCCCAGCTTCATCATGTACAAGCTCTGTGAAGATGGGTGCATTACTTCACCTTTCTAAGCCTCAGATTGGGCGCCTGGGTGGCTCAGTTGGTTAAGCCACTGCCTTCGGCTCAGGTCATGATCCTGGAGTCCCGGGATCGAGTCCCGCATCGGGCTCCCTGCTCAGCGGGGAGTCTGCTTCTCCCTCTGACCCTCCCCCCTCTCATGTGCTCTCTCTCTCTCTCTCTCATTCTCACTCTCTCAAATAAATAAATAAAACTCTTTAAAAAAAAAAAAAAGATTGCTCATTTGTAAAATGAGTAATAATCATAGGGCATATGGAAGGCCCTACGAGATAATGAAGGTAATGAATGCAACACAGAGTAAACGTTCGTTTAACATTGTTTCCCTTCCTTTCTCTTCCCTTTCCTGTAAGAGGAATGTTGCAACCCGAGTTTCCTTCTCTTGAGCTAGTTCTCTTTTGCCTGTGTGAGGTACGCTACCTAGCATCTAGAAATGGCATATATCAGTGTTTGAAACTCAGATTCTGGAGACAGACAGCCTGCATTAAAATCCAGGTCCCCGCACACCCCACCTGTGTGATTTAGGCAAGTACCTTGAGGTTACCTTGCCTCAGTCTCAGTCTGGAAAATGGGAATCATAATAGCTCCTTCTTCCCAGGGATGCCAGCTTAGAATTAAGTAATATCTATAATTCCCATAAAATCATATTATTGTTTGTTTTTGGTAGTAATAATAATAATACCACTACTTCAGGCACTTAAGTAAAAGATGCCTACAATGCTCTTCTTGGAGGAAGGATTCTAACTGAATCTCTGCCTACTTCATTTGCTGCTTCTCTCCACCTCCTGGATGTTTACTACTCGATATAAGTGCTAATTGTCTATCTAAACTCTCTGGGTCATTTGCTGCTGAAAATTGCCCCCAAGTACTTGCAATATCCTGAAGTAATTCTGTCTCAACTTTAGGATTTATTCATTTCTGTCCCATTTTGAGATATATAGAGTTCTACTCTTCCGAAATGAAGTGGTCCCTAGGTCCCTGAGTGAAAGACTATACTTTCAGGGATCATTTCTATAGTTTGTTCCTAGGTCCCTGAGTGGGGTGTGTGTGTGTGCATGTGTGTGTGAATACCTCTCACCTCAGTCATATGTTTTCTGATTTCTTTGCTGTGAGCAGTCATTTCTTATTTCCAGATAGCAGCCCTTTCTCTTCTAATTCATTGTCTCTAATCTGCTGTGGTTTTGCCAACCAGGAAAATCCACCTCGTTTGAATTTTGTATATAGTTAAGTGTGAAGAGACCCTGACAGAGAGCCTCTGGGGATCTCCCATGAGTCAAGTGAGTGTCAGTGTGTTAACATTGTAACATATTGTCTGGCTGCTTAGAGAATTCTTTTTAGCTCCCTTTATTATTTTCCACTGTGGCCCAGGAGAGGTGAACTTTGCCAGAGGTGAGCCTTAGAGAGGTGGAGCAGGATTATTCTAATTTTCTTTTTTTTTTTTTTTAAGATTTTATTTATTTATTTGACAGAGAGACACAGCAAGAGAGGGAACACAAGCAGAGGGAGTGGGAGAGGGAGAAGCAGGCTTCCCGCGGAGCAGAGAGCCTGATGCAGGGCTCGATCCTGGGACCCTGGGATCATGACCCTGAGCCAAAGGCAGACGCTTAACGACTGAGCCACCCAAGTGCCCCAGGATTATTCTAATTTTCTTACTAGGAATGCAAAAAGCATTCAGTTCACCTCTTATCCATAGCATCCAAATTTTCTGGGCCATATAAGAGCAGAGGAAGTGTACGATATATTTGCTGGTTTGAGGTAGGTGAGCGTTTGACAATCTAACCTCTAAACCTCTTTCTAGCGTTTAGAGAATTCTACAGCCTAAGTCTAGATGCAGGGTTGACAGTATCTCTTCCTGGGTTCCTGGCCCCAGAAGCCAGAGTAAAGAACTGTACAGGGCAATAGTGATGGCAATGTCTAGTACCCAGTGGTATTGGAGCCATGGTTATATCCAGCAAATGGTACTGTGGTGGCAGGGTGGAAACACTCTTCTAGATGTCTGTTCCCGTGGCACCACAGGTATGGATATGCTCCCATTTTCCAAGCCTGGTTCTCTAGCCCTCCCACAATACTGTTACTATGCAATAATTTTCCAGTAAGTTGCTTGTATGCTTAAGCCAATCAGTACCAGTTGTTCAGGTTTTTCTCAGCCAAGAACCCTGTGTACAACTGATGGGTGATTTCTTATTTTTCTATCTAAATCATATATAAAGCAAACACTTGATTTCAAACCATAGTTTAGCCATATATTGGGTTATGGTCAGTAAGTTTAACTGTTACAATCTTATTAACCCAATTACTAAGAGTAAGCATCAAAGTTCTATTTTGACTTCCACTTCCTATTTAGTTTTACTGGTCTGAGTACCTGAGAACCTAGCAAGTAGTGTTTAAATCATTTTTAAAAAGTCACTTTTCCCCCTATGTTTTCCTCTACAAGTTTTAGGTTTTTAGGTCTTATATTTAAGTCTTTAATCCATTTTGAGTTGGTTTTTGTGTATGGTATAGGATAAAGGACAAATTTCATTTTTGCATATGGATATCTAGTTTTTCTAACATTTATTTTTTTTTTTTTAAGATTTTATTTATTTATTTGAGAGAGAGAATGAGATAAAGAGCATGAGAAGGGGGAGGGTCAGAGGGAGAAGCAGACTCCCCGCTGAGCGGGGAGCCCGATGTGGGACTCGATCCCAGGACTCCAGGATCATGACCTGAGCCGAAGGCAGTGGCTTAACCAACTGAGCCACCCAGGCGCCCCAGGTTTTTCTAACATTTATTGAAAAGGGTATCCTTTCCCCTTTTTGTCTTCTTGGCACCCTTACTGAAGATCGGTTGACCATATATGCATGGATTTCTTCCTGGGTTCTTTATTCTGTTTTATTGGTCTGTATTTATGCCAGTACCATACTGTTTTGAATACTGTAGCTTTGCAACATAATTTGAAATCAGAAAGTGTGATACTTCCAACTTTCTTCTTCTTGTTCAAGATCACTTTGGCCACTTGAGGTCTTTTGTGGTTCTATATCAATTTTAGGATTATTTTTTCTATTAGTCTTGGCGATGAGTTTTAAAACAAAAGCAAAAATAACTGACTGAGGTTACATCAAACTAAAGAGCTTCCATAAAGCAAAGGAAACCACCAACGAACCTATGGAATAGGAGAAAATATCTATAAAACATATATCTAATAAGGTGTTAATATCAAAATATAAAAGGAACTCAATACAACTTAAAAGCAAATAAATAAATAAATAAATAAATGACCCAATTAAAACATGGGCAAAGGAACTGAGTAGACATTTCTCCAAAGAAGACATACAAATGGCCAACAGGTACATGAAAAGATGCTCAATATCACTAATCATCAAGGAAACACAAATCAAAACTATAATGAGATATCACCTCACACCTATTAGAAAAGTTATTATTAAAAAAAAACAAAAGATAACAAGTGTTGACAAGGAGGTAGAGAAAAAAGAATCCTTGTATGCTGTTGGTGGGAATGGATATTGGTACAGCTTTTATGGAAAACAATATGGAGGTTTCTCAAAAAATTAAAAATAGAACTATTATATGATCCAGCAATCCTCTTTCTGGATATATATCCAAGGAATTGAAATCAGGATCCCATGTTTATTACAGCACTATTCACAATAGCCAAGATATGGAAACAACCTAAATGTTCATTAATGGATGAATGAAGAAAATGTTACACTTACACATACTGGAATATTATATTCAGTCTTTAAAAGAAAGAAAGAAATCCTACCATTTGCAACATGGTTGGACCTGGAAGACATTGTGCTGAGTTAAATAAGGCAGACACCAAAAGACAAATGAAGCATGATCTCACTTATATATGGAATCTCAAATAGTCAAACACATAGAAAGAGAGAGTACAATGGTAGGTTTCCAGGGGCTAGGAGAAGGGAAAAGTGGAGGGTACAAAATTTCAGTTATGCAAGATAAGTAAGTTTTGGAGATCTAATATACAGCATAGTGCCCACAGCTAACAATACTGTATTGTATGCTTAAAATTTGCTAAGAGTGTAGATCTTAAGTGTTCTTACCACAAAATAACAATCATCATCATAAAGGGGGCAGGGAGAAACCTTGGGAGGTGATGGATATATCTATGCTCTTGATGGTGGTGATAGTTTCATGGTATATACTTAGCCCCAAATTCACTGAGTTGTACACATTAAATATACACAGCATTTTACATGTCAATCATACTTTAGTAAAATGTTTTCAAAAATCACTTTTTTAATGAAAAGAAAGAATTATAGAAGTCTTTCTAAGGAAAGGTCAGTTTAGGGTAACAACTACGATGTCCTCACTCATAGGAAGTACATCAGAATTATTTTTTGATAGTGGAAGAGAAAGGAATTGAGATGATTTTCTGCTACTTCTGCGACAATCTTCCACAATTTGACATTAGCATTTGTGTTGAGGTATGGTAACTTCTTAAAAGAGTGGTAAGATCTATAGTCAAATACGAACTCAAAATGAACACAACTAGTTTGCTGTCCACTAACTCCTAAAAAGATTTCAAAAAAGAGTTGGACAGTTTTTCCATGACCTAAGACCTGAGATGTGTGTTGACTATATCCCAACGTGAGTATTAGATGCCAAAGATATGTGTGCGGGGTGGGGGGGGTGGGGAGTGGAAAATATTCATGATGCTGAGAGAGAACCAGAGATGAAATGTGGAAAAATAATAACGTCCTTTCTCCTAAGGACATTTCCAATTCTAAGTTCCAATTTTTCCTGAGATTCAATTCCATTTCTACCCTTGCATTCTGTATAAGATCCTATATTCTAAATAAATAAAGGAAAATAAAATCCTATATTCTTAAAAGAAATTCCTTATTGGGTTGAATTATTTACCACTAAAAAATTTTGTCTAATATAGGGGCACCTGCGTAGCTCAGTCAGTTAAGCATCCAACTCTTGGTTTCAGCTCACGTCATGATCTCAGGGTGGTGAGACTGAGTCCCACCTCAGGCTCTGGCACTCAGCGGGGTGTCTGCTTGAGATTCTCTCTCTCCCTCTCCTTCTGCCCCTCCCCCTACACACACGTGCGTGTGCATTTGCATGTGCTCTCTCTAAATAAATAAGATCTTTAAAAAAAAAATTTGTCTAATGTAGAATTACATCTGTATTTAGTGTCTTTTATTTATTTTTTTTTTTAAGATTTTATTTATTTTTGAGAGAGAGAGAGAGAGAGCACAAGCAGGGGAAGCAACAGGCAGAGGGAGAGGGAGAAGCAGGCTCCCTGGGGCTTGATCCCAGGACCCTGGCATCATGACCTGAGCCGAAGGCAGACGCTTAACCATCTGAGCCACCCAGGCGCCCCTGTATTTAGTGTCTTTTAGAAATGTTATACACAATTATATTTTTAAAATAAAAATATATATTATAAATATAAACAAAAAGGTAAACATAATATATTTCTACACTATTATTTATTTTGAGAAGAAGAAAATAAGTCCCCTAAATTTTAAATTTGCTCCAAAGGCTCCAAATGATAGCAGAATAATCTTTCCATTCTTTCCAAGAAGTGGCAGGAACTCAGAATTTAAAACCTGTGTTTGAATCATTTGATTTGTAAATGTTTCTCAAAACCTCAAAGCAAACATAAATAGCTGCCTATTCTTTACTCTGAACTAAATGTAAATAACCTGTCAACTTCTGCCTATTGTTTTCTAAATCTAGACAATAGGATCATTTACATTATGTATTGATAAGTGACATAAGAAGACGTCTGGTGCAACTCTGTAACTAGTTCAGGCTAAAGGACTGTGATGGGGCCATTATTTTGTGAAGTAAATTCTACTAAATAACAAATATAAAGTAGAACCGCAAGAGTGGAGAGGAAACGGGAAAAGGCAAACCATTGTATTTTTTTTTAGAAAATAGAATCCATAAAATTATGTTTAGCGAGACTGTGATAGAATAATTATTTTCAATTTTTACAGGGAAAATATCCAGGAAAAAACATTGTCCCATTAAAGTCTTTTTGTGAATAAAAGTAAAATCAGCACACATTCAAGCTTAGTACTATTCAAATATAAGCATTTAAACAATGAGATGATTGGCTTAGACAATATATTTAAGATATTTGGGCCATGTCAGTATGGAATACTATAAAGAGCCTATTTCTCTTAGTTTATTCATGTGGATTTAGTGTTGCTTGGTAAAAAGACCCCATCTAATATAACAGGGAGAGAAATCTGGTTCACATTCCAGCTTTGCCATTTACTAACTATCTGAATTTGGACAAATTATTTAAACTCCCTGAGCCTCTTGTTACTCGTCTACAAAACTGAGCTGTTAATGAAATTAAAGGATATGGAACTTAGCTTTCACTCAATAAAAAAATATAGAAAACAATATAAATAGGCAATGTAACTAACATTGCAATCCAAGTAGAGTGTTTTATACCCTCAATTGTTTGGCTCATCTAACAACCAGTGTAAATTTTATAGAGAGGTGCAAATGATGCCCATCAATTTGGCCAAATTGATCCAAGATTGGGATCTTGTTATACTTTGGTTGCCATGTGATACATTGTAATTAAATCCATGGTTTGGTGTTCAGAGATTTAGTTTTAATACTGGCTCTGCCATTCACCAACTGAATGAACTTGGACATGCCACTAAAATCTCTTGATCTGCTTTTTCATATTTAAAAAAAAAAGGTGGGCAGGGGGAGTTTAATTAATGCAGAACCTACCTCTCAGGGTTAGAATCAAAATGAGTTAATATGTATGAAAGAGGTTTGTAAAAAGCAATTCTCCAAACAAGTATCAGATGATAGAACAAGAGAGAAAAGGATGTTTAAAGATACTGTATTTAAGATTAACATCATGATGAGGAAAATATTTGACAATCATAAAATGAAAATAAAACATTTGACTTAGAAATATGAATTAATCTACAAAATTTTATTAAGCAAGTTACCTTACTTTCTTCTACTTTGTGTGGTATGCATAGTGCTTGCAAAACAATGTGTTTAGAAGGTTGTAAGAGGCAGACTGATCAAAAAATATATTAAACACATTTGGAAGGGGGTGGATATAAAGTTAGAATTTCTGAGTCATGAAAACATCAGATAGCAATTTCAGAAAGGTGTAACTTTATTTAAAACCAAGCTGCTGTGAATTCTATCATGCTGCAGACACCTCTGAATCAACAGTCTCTGTTGGCAAATTGTTAGGCTGACAAATTCTCACACACACCAAAAATTTCCATTTTGTAAACAAGTTAAGTGGGTTCCTGATGGTCCAAAAGCAGAGTCCTCATCTGAGTGGACCTGTATCATCCATTCCTCACATTAGCCAAACAGATTCAAACACTGATCACCCAAATCCGAGAGCCACCTTGAACATTGGTGTAATATTAAATTTGATATTCTTATCAAGTCTGGGAAACACGAAAACACATCACTGGCTTCATTGGCTAGATTTCCTGACATAGTTAGAATAGTATGGTGTGATAATTTGGTCATCTTTATAGCGCCAGGGGCTCTATTTCCACTTCTATCCACATGGACAAATACAGAACACTGGTCCAGAAGAAGCCAGGATATTTGATGTATAGAAAAGTGAATATACATGTAGCCAAATACAGGTTGAGTGATGGATCTTCCTTCTGCTGGGTCAGTGTCAGTCACAGGGGTTCTGGTTGTGTGCTTTATGATCACCAGCCCTGTCATCTAAGCAGGATGAAATGGCCAAGAGATACAGCCATGCAGATGAGTGAAAAATCGCCACCATTGCAGGGAAGGGAAGTAGGTGAGGTATATTTGCATAACATGGACTTTGGACAGGACAACCTGCACATACATCACAAAAGGTGATGTTTGCACCCCATAAAAGGTATACAAGGGACAGCAGTGTCCAAAAAGGGGCATCAAGTGGAGATATTAGAGGTGTTGGGCCCTGGTTCCAGAAATCGTGGGATTAAAAGAACTTAACACAGTGTCTAGCTTACAGGCACTCAGTATATCAATATATTAGATTAAGTTTCCTTCCTCCTGTTTTATAAAACTACTTGGGGGGGGGGGCATTATCATATATCAAGGGGAGTTGGATCCCAGGACCACACTGTTCTTCCTAGCAGTATGAGTACAAAGAACCTAGCAGTGATTGCACCTTTGAACAGCCCTGTTTTTATCAAGGGCTGGAACCATCATTTCATAAAGATCAGACGCCTTTCTGTAGTCTTCTATCCTGCTAATTGGGGTGAGTGGGAGGATAGAGAAAGAAATACCTGCCCTTGATCACAAGCTTGGTTCCAAGCCCATTTTCATGTACTTTTATCTTCCAATTTCTAAATGCTTTAAACTTTCCAGCCAACTGTGAGGATGATATGGGTTTACCTGTGGTCTTATGAGGAAACAACAGAACCCAGAGAAAACAAGGAATCTGGAAGTCTTTGTCATCCAATCAACATCCTGTAAGTTGGAAGAGTCTAGTCCTGTGTGATCTTGCAGACCATAGACCTTCTCTCCCATAAGGAAAGCAGAAGTGATAACCAGCCTTCCACACCTGTGAACACAGGCCTGCGCATCTATTTTCCAGGTTACTAAAGATGTCAACCAGGGCCAGACCCAGGCAAAATTAGAAAACAGAAGAGGTTTGTTGCCAAGAGGGCTGAGACAGGAGCCACAGTACCTGGATCCCCAATCCAGTGTTAATTAGTTATATGACCTTGAACAAGCCCTTTCTCTTTTTTGAGCCTTGGCTTGCTCACGTGTAAGATGGGAGTAATAATAACATGTTCAATATTTGATGAAGGGAGAAAATGTAAAGTGTTTTAAGCAGATATATAAAAACAAAACCGTCTCCAAGCTTTAAGTCAGGGCCTGGTTTCCACATTCAACCAGCTTCTCCCTTCCTCCCTCCAGTTTCTTTCTTTCTTTCTTTCTCTCTCTCCACTGGTATAGCCAACATGGCCTCAGGGCGGGAACTAAATCTAGTTAATTCCTAATAAAGTGTTAGTGCCATGGTTGACACTCCCCTTATGCCACTTTCATGCTAATGAATGAATCTCTGGTTTTAGAATATCAGATGTTAGCAAGAGACAGAACGTTTCGAAGAAGGTAGGAGAAGGGTGTGTGTGTGTGTGTGTGTGTGCACGCGTGTGCACATGTGAAGAAGGGAGGTGGCTGATCAGGTGCCTTTACGTAGAAACCTCCCTGATAACCCAAAGACAGCATTTGGCTCTACGTATGCAAAGCTGGCTGTGCAGGGAGCCCTTTAAAACACCGCCCCACAGAAAATGTGAAATTCTTTCTCCTCTGCATCCTTGGTCTGCAGTGACACTGGCAGATGCTAAACTTCGGCCTGTCTAGAACAGTTAATTAGGTTATAGAGGCTGCCAAAAATCCCAAAGTCATCCTAAGAAAGTGCAACACTTTGAGATGTGAAGCAAAGGTCAGGAGACACAAACACCAATCTGATTTTTAAGAAAGAAACCACCAAATAAGTGGGGGGGGGGGGGGGGGGGGAGGAAGAAAGGAAGGAAGCAGGTCGCTGACAATCTGGCAACTTCTTATCAGTTTCCTGTAAACGTTGAGATTAGGCATAAAGTGGTCCTGGCTCTTTTCTCCAGTAATAAATACTATACACTTATAAAGGCTGATACTGTAAGAGATACTGTATATTCATAACCTGTTCCAGAAGGCTCAAGTCCATACCTCCTGGGACATCAGGAAATCTTTCAGAGACCTCCTTCCTGCTGGAGAATGTTCCCACCTGGGAGTAATAAGGCTGGAAAGGGGAAGGAGAGAATTTGCTAAATGGAATCAGTTGAACGAACGCCTGGGCATGTTCAAGGCTCCTTTATTGGTTGCATCAAATTATGACAGAGGAAGAACTGCTGACTGCCCCCTGGTTCTCAGTAGTGGAGAGGCAGCCTTAAAAACCTAGAGACCCAGTTCTTCCAAAAGGTTACCCCAGAAAGCATGTGCTGGGAATGGAGTGGGGTCAGAAAATAAACAGCAGTGCGTGGGACTTCACTGCCACCAGCAGGACCCAGGAGAAGTGCAGGCCAGGAGGAGGTCAGGAGCCGCCTACAGCAGAAGCCCCAGGTGGGAAGATAAAACTTGCACCTGAGCAGCTTTCATCCTGTGCCTAAAAACTGTTCCTCCTCTCTCGAAGACAGGAGTTCCTGCCCCAAAGCTCAAACTCCAATTAAGGATCCAAACACACCCTCCTCCCTTCCCCCCACCCCACAGTACAATCACACTTTTATTCTACGAGGTCCTCCTTTCTCCCCTGGAATTTGCAGTATTTCAGCAGGTGCAGCGAGGGTGGAACGGAGACGGCAATTTTACGCCTGGGTCCCTCCGCATCTCGCGTCACCCCGGCGGTAGACCAGACCCCTAGCGCTCCCACCCCAACTCCACTCGCGTCCACTCTGGCCCCGTCGGATCAGCGTCAGGCGGAGCCGACTCAACGCTATGAACGGACTTGGAAAAGCGGCCACCGGCCAACTCTGATCTCTCGCACCCCGCCTCAATCCGTGGCCACCTGCACTTTGCGGGACCTTGCGCGGAGCGGCGCTCCCCAGAGCCCCCAAGGGCCTGCCGGGCCCAGGCGCGCACCGGGCGGCGCGGGGCTGCTGGAGCCGCCGGGCTGGCGGAGTGGCCCGGGAATGCTCCAGGGCGGGGGCAGGAAGGACCCCTCCGGAGCCTAGAGACCTCGGGAAGGCTTCCCGCGGAGATCCGCTCTTGGAAAGGTTCCGCGACCACGCGGCGAGGAACACGTGAGCGACGCGCCTTCGCTATAAAAACCCCCGCTCTGCTGAGTGTGAGGCTAACGGAGCGGCAGGACTCAGCCACCTGCGCCGCCACAGGCCGGGCGACGGCGACGCTCCCTCCAGGCCGCTTAAGACGGTCCCGAATTTTGATGCTTCGGGCCCTCGTGGGCCGGGCTTAGCGCGTGCGTCTAACTTTGAGGCCGGAATTGCCCGCACGTAGGCAGAGAGGCGCCGACGCGGGTAGGCGTGCATTCCCGAAAATGCTCAAAGATTGTTTGACCTTTAGGAGAGTTGGAGGAGTCGGAGGAATCGCGGGATAGTTTCTTTCTTGTTCTCCACCAGAGAGACAGCCACGAGCGCTCGGGATCGTCCCGAAGAGGCCCGGAAGCCCATGGGCAGCCCGAGGCCCCCGCGCCCCCGCCCCCGCCGCCCTTTAAGCAGAGGGTGAGTCCTGCGCCCCGCGGGCGGAGGTTCCCATAAAGTCGGAACGCCCATCGCAGAGAAAGTTTGGTCTGCTCTCTGCCGCTCGGTCCCCGCCGCCTGGGCGACCCCTCTCCCCGCGGCAGGCGCGGGCGGGGAGATGGCTGCGGGCTGGGCGACCGGCGCGGGCGCCTCCCGGCGCAAAGGGGCGCCGCGCGCGTAGCCGCCGCCACGCTGCCCTCCAGCCGGCTGCTGTGCTGAGCCCCGGCAGCCGGCGAAGGCGGACGCCCAGAGGGCCAGGAGGCGGCGGCGTCAGCGGCCCGAGGGTCCGTATGGCCGCTCCCCGCCGGCCGGTACTGTGCGCCACCGAGCTCGCCGGCGGCGCCTCGGGCTCGGGGCGGCTCTGAGCCGCGCCGCCTGCGGGGATCGACCTAGCTGTTCCGCGGAGCCGCGGGCAGGAACCGAGGACCAGGAGGCGGCGGCGGCGGCAGCGGCTCTTCCTCCCAGAGGGCGATGTGGCCGGCAGGTGCGGGCACCAGGCTGCCCTGTCCCCGGGACTCCGCGCTCCGGCGGGCGGCTTTCTCTGGGAACCTCACCGCCCTGCCTTCTCACCTCGTGCCCGCCGGCCGAAGCGTCCGGGTCTTCATCAGCGCCAACCCTGAAGGTAAGTCCCTCGCTCAGATCTGTCAGTCAGTCCTGTCCGTCCGCGCGCCGGGAGCCCGACAGTGTCCGCGGCACAGCCGGGGGCGCCGTGCGTGCCCGGCTCTCCCTTCCTCCAGCTGAAGCCGCGGCTGCCCCGAGCGCGTGGGAATTTCATTTGAATCACTGATGTTCTCCCCTTGCTCAGCCCCTCTGCCCGCTGACTTCCCCTAGGACACCCAGGCTCGCGCCGCCCGCCCAGGTTACTCCTTCAGGTCGAGCTAAGAAACGTCCGAGGCAGTAGCAGACGCTTCTGGAAGCTCCATCCTGCCACTACCGCCACCCTTTCTTTGAGCGCGTTCCTTCTCCGGGGTTACCGTAAACGCAAGTAGTAGTTACCCCTCGCTCCCGGCTCCGCTTCAGGCTCCTGAATGAGGGCTCCCTCCTTTGCTACTTGTTCCCGCCCGGGCGAAGTGAGCCTGGGGTTCCCTGAGACTCGCCGCTTGCGAGCGCGATGGTGCCTTTTGCTTTGGAGCGCAAAGGAATCCTTTGTAAACCGAAGGCCCGCGGGGGTTGGGAGGAAACACGCGGTGAGGCCTCGGGATGGATGGGCGCTCGCTCTGTCGGGCGCTGGCTTTTTGGTGGAGCGCTCGGGATGAGCTCATCTCCACATTTGGACCCCGGGCTTGATTTCCCGGCCTACTCAGTCGTGTACCTGCTCAGGGCTGGGCACCTGGGAGGCGCAAAACGCAAACTTGTTGATTTATTGCATTCACAAATCACAGCGGCTGGGCGCTGGGGGGGTCGTTTCTCTCTCTCTCTCTTTTTTTTTTCTCAACACTGCTTTTGAGTTCTAGGACTGAATGTTAACCTTCGTTACTAGTAAGGCAAAGTAGGATGTATTTGACTTAAGCTGGATAAAACTGCAGGAATTGCTCTTTTCTAGAAAAAGTAACTGTTCGGTCATAAGATAAATTTGTAGGAGACTTTTTTATGCGCTGTAACAAGCCTTGAGTCTGACAAAAAAAGTAAAAGGAAAAGTTAACAATCATTGGAGAGAGTCCTTTGAAAACCCAAGACTGGTTGCTTATGAAAAAGCACTTAGGACTAACAAAAATAACTTTCTAAAATAGTTGTAAAAAAAAGAAAAAGCAGAAACGTCAGGTAAAGTTTACATTATGACAAGGGGATTAAGGAAAGAAATAGGTAACTCACAGTCATTAGTAATAGAGGGAATGTATACTTTTGAGATGGGGGCACGACTGACCTATAAAGTTTACAGCTCACTTTCACAGAATTTACTACTTTAAGGAGGCATTTAAGAAAGTATTGTGCACGCTTTTAAAAACCTTTTAAAAATCTCAGATATGTCTTCCAGGATTTTAACTTAAATCTGAATAAAGAAAACCGTGGAAATATGCAGCCTATTTAAAGGTTAGGAAAATCTGCAACTTAAGTGTTCAGTGTTCTTTTTTTTTTTTTAATGTTGCTGAAACATTTTTTTAAGTGGTTGAGAGAATTGTGTTAGAAAATGTTTAGTCTTAAAATTTTCAATTCTTCTAAGCTTAAAAGAAATCTCATGAGAAGTGTTTAAGTCTGCTGATGTAGAGCTAAATGACTGTTTTTCTTTAAACATGTTGCTTCTAAAGTACTGTGAAAATTTTGTTGATATAATCAGTAGTTAGTTCCTTTAAATTTGTGTTTCCTTTAAATAAAAACCAATGATCGTGAGTTTATGTTAAGTCAGCTTAATATTGAATTCATATTTAAGATTAATGTCATTTTTCTTAAGCTTGTACATGCAATTCTTCAAATTTTCTAGTTCTGAAAAGCTTTACCATATATTACTCTTTGGAAAGCAAACGGGAGGAGGGAGCCGTGACCCTTTCGTGTCTCCTAGTCACTGTTTGAGCTGTAGAGCTTGCACATTGATCTGAAAGGGCCAGAAATGTGACTTCTACCTCAGAAGTTGTAATAGGGGGCAGCATCTCAAATTTTATCCACATTGGAGAGCCGAGGGTATACTGAATAGAAAAGACAGAGATGGGTATTTTTCTGGACTTGTGCATGAAACCTTGCAGCCTTGGTAAATGCTCTATCAGGGGCAGCATTTGTCCACCAAGTTTTTATGGATGCAGTTCAGGAAGCAAATGGTTGTGTTTCGGTTCAATCCAATCTTAGATTCTTGGCCAATACTCAAGAGCCTCTTCACTGTCCAGTTAAGACAAAGAACATTATCTCATGCTTTTCTTTACAAGTGGAAATCAATTGATGCTCTAAATAAAAGCTTTGTGTTGAACTCAGAGCAATATGTTTAAGAATCCAGCAAGGGTCTCCCTTAGATTATTAATAGGTCTTGGCTTTAAAAAGCTTGTGTGGACTTTACCCATCAGCAATAAAGGTAACTTATGTCTTTCAAATGGAAAAATTACTTTCCCATATGTTAGCCCATTCAGTATTTTAATTTGGATTTCCATTGTCCAAACCTGTGAGGCTGCTGGGCCAGGGGCTGTTCTGTGGTACAGAGGAGACTAAGGCTGCGCCCGGTTAAGCTCCTCGTCCGCACTCCTGTGCCAGAGTGAAACCAGATAGGAGCCTTCAGGGGACTCAGAACCTCTCTCCTGATCCTCTGGCCCAGCCTCGGTTCAGGCCAGATTTCTGTGAAGTCTCTTATCCCCACTGGACAAGACAGGTCAGCTGGATCTAGTGGAGGAGAGTTCTCCTCATTCTTGAATCCGGACAGCCAAAGCTGAGTAGCAGGAAGGGAACGTGGCTGGCTGCCCTGACCCGCTGCACCTGCATCGAAAGGTGGTATTAAGGGCATTCAAGGAAATTTCAGAATGTTCTGGACTCTAATGGACTTGTTCCTATCTGTAAGTATGTCTGCATCTGACCAGTCCCCACCACATAAAAGACCCTGGAGAAATATCCCGTGTGGAGGAGGGAATCGCATTGTGCCAGATTCTCTGACACAGATAGGCCTTGGACTTCATCTAGTCCCACCTCCCACCCAACGTAGAAATTCCATCTGTGGCATCTGTATTAATCCTTGGAAGTCTTGTAGTCACTTAGCCACTGTCTCTCTGCCAGAATGGCACTTACACCTCCTTGGAACAATGATTCTAAAACACATATAAAATCTTCCACTGTGATTAGCCTGAATTGTGCATGAATATGCAGAAGAGAGGAGCCAGCACAATTCTCTCCCTATGTTGAAATTCACAGAGGCCTAATAGGTAATCTCTTTGCCTCAATTCTTAACCGGTTTAGAACAAAGTCAGTCTTAGCTTGGGCTACTGCAACAAAATACCATAGACCAAGTAGCTTCAGCAACAGACCTGTATTTCTCACAGTTCTGGAGGCTGTCCAAGGTCAAGGTGCTGGCAGGTTTGGTTCCTGGTAAGGGACCTCTTTCTGGTTTTCAGGTGACCATCTTCTTACAATGTCCTCACAGGGCAGAGAACACAAACTCTCGTCTTTTTTCTTTAAAAGGGATGCTAATCCCATAATGGAAGCCCCACCCTAAAGACCTCCTCTAAACCTCATCAAACCTAATTACCTCCCACAGGACCCACCTCTAAATACCATCACATTAGCTGTTAGGGCTTCAACGTATGAGTGGAGGAGGGGCAGAAACATTAAGTCCATAACATTCTGCCCTTGCCCACCCCCAACAAATTCATGTCCTTATTGCATGCCGATTATATTCATTCCATCCCAACAACTCCAAAATTCTTGACCAGCATCAACTCTAAAGTCTATAGCCCAAAGTCTCATCTAAATACAATCTAAATTAGATATGGGTGAAACTCCAGATATGATTTATCCTAAGGCAGAATTCCTTTCCTGCTGTGAACCTGTGAAACCAGGAAAGTTGTGTGCTTCCAAAATGGAATGGTGGGGCAGGCAGAGGATTAGCATTCTCATTCCAAAGGAAGATGAAGGATGCCAAGTAAGTTGGCAAGCCTGGGTGGCTCAGTCAGTTAAGGGTCTTCCTTTGGCTCAGGTCATGATACCAGGGTTCTGGGATCAGCCTGGTATCTGGCTCCCTGTTCAGCGGGGAGCCCACTTCTCCCTCTGCCTCTCCCCCTGCTTGTGCTCTCTCATTCTAATAAATAAATAAAATCTTTAAAAAAAAAAAAAAAGATTAAGGGTCCCAAGTAAGTTTAAAACCCAGCAAGGCAAATACCATTAGGTCTTAAGGCTCTTGGAATAATCCTCTTGGGTTTGAAGCTCTGCCTTCCACACCCCCTGGGGTGGCAGCTCCACTTCTGTAACTGGGGGTAAGGAGTTGCCCACCAAGACTCCAGGAGGCCCTGTCCCCAAGGCTTCAGAGCCACACCATCTGCCCTGTTGAAACCTAGGAGATACCTTCCCCCAGTTTGAAACCAAGGAGGCAGCCCTGATGATCTCCGAATCTCCTCTGGAGTCATTCTTCCTTTGTCTTTAAGAATCACACACGTGGGCTCCCTGCTCTGCAGGAAGCCTGCTTCTCCCTCTCCCCTCCCCCTGCTTGTGTTCCCTCTCTCACTCTGTCTCTCTCTGTCAAATAAATAAAATAAAATAAAATAAAAAAGAATCACACACGTGCACAGCTGAACGGCCGAACGCTCTAGTCCTGCAGGATCTAAGAAGTCTGTCAGCCGTCCTTCCTTTGAGCGGGTCTCTGTCTTCCTCAGTTCAGCCAACCTTGTTTCTGCTGGGGTGGTCCATGGTTTACACCCATACTATTTTCCTTATCAAATGGTTGTTCGACCACACCCTTGGTGTTCTTTTCAGACAAGCTTTGCCATTTTTTGTAATAGGGTAAGTTGAGAATTTTCCAGATCTTTAAGTTCTGGTTCCTTTTTGCTTAATTCCTTTCTCAATTCCTCCCCCCACCCCCCACCCCCACAATTTACTATAAGCACTCAGGAGGAAGCAAGCCACCCCTTCATCCAGTTTCATGGCTTACAAGTGCTATCTTGCACAAAACCCTAGAGCACAGTCCAGCTACGTCGTTTACTACTTTACAACCCTCCCCTTTGGTCTGTTGTGCAGTAACACGTTCCTCGTTTGTCTTAGGGGTCACCGCAGTGGCCATATTCTGTTCACAATTTCTCTATTCTCTTAAGAAGATGGAAGCTTTCTCCACAGCTCTCCACCTTTCTTTCTGAGCCCTCCCCAGAATTGCCAATAACCATGTCTTCGTGGCGATCTTGGCATTTCCCAGCACCCACCTCCAGACTCTCCCCATCACCCGGTTCCAAAGCCGTTTCCACACGTTTAGATACTTGTTACAGCAGCACCCACTTCTTGGTACTGAAATCTGTCTTCATTTCCTAGGGTTGCCATAACGTTTACCACAAACTGGGCTTTAAAAAATGGAAATTTATGGTCTCATGATTCTGGAGGCTAGAAGTCCAAAAGCAACGTGTCAACAGGGTCATGCTCCCACTGAAGGCTCTCAGAAAGAATCCTGTCTGGTCTCTTCCTGGCTTCGGGTGGCTCCTGGCTATCCTTGGTGTACCTTGGCTTGTAGCTTTGTCACTCCAGCCTCTTCCTCTGTGGTCACAGGGAGGAAGGTCATGTCCTCATGTGGTAGACATCCCATCATGGGGACCCCACCCTCTTGACCTCATCCATACCTAATTACCTCCCAAAGGTCTTGCCCCACAATACCAGCACTTTCGGGCTGGGGCTTCGACGTGAGTCCATACCGCCGAGTCTATAACAGGTAAGGTCTAAAGTAGAAAGAAGACCAAAATATTGCCTTTATTACTGCTAAAAACTGATGCAGGCCCAGAATCCTTTATCTTTTGGGCCAGATAGGATTTTGGAATTCCAGATTTTTTTAGATTTTAGGAGAAAATGGTGCATCTACTGTTGATTATATAGGGTCCGGGGTAATACCCCATCATCAAATATGAGTATGTCTATGAGGAAATGACTTCCCTCTATATCCGTGTTCTACTTTCTGCAGTGCTGGAAGGGTTTTATCTGCATTGTCCTATATGGTAGCACTAGCTAAATATGGCTCTTGAGCTTTTAAAATGTGGCTGGTATGACTAAGAATCTGAATTTTTAGTAGAGTAACTAAATAGGCACATGCAGCTACTGGGTACTACTGAGTGGAGAAATCAGGACTGTAAGTGGCTTCGTGTCTGGTAAAGTCAGGTTTTGTTGCCAGATAAATTGGGAAAATTTTTTGTTTTCAACACTTTAGGGATTTTGGAAGTGCAGGTAAGGACTGTGGACCTTTTGGGGGGAATATGGCCTTTAACTTTAGGCAAGTAGGGTTTTCCAATACTGAACCTCAGGATTGTGTAAACTTACCCCCTCCTTCCCCAGTCACTGTCAGCAACGGACAGGTCATAAACCTGCCCCTTCCCCCACCCGGTGGACAGAGTTGACCCTTTTACAATTTAAGACATGGAGGAGCAGAGGAGAATGACAGGTTCACTTACAAGAGAGAATGAAGGGGCTGGGCTATTTGTGTTCAGATTTTCCTTCCAAATGCATCCATCCGATTAAGACACTTCTCCCCTGAGGAGTAAGTAATGGCCCTGTCCAGGGCTACTGTGCTAGTGGATCGCCCTCTGTGTGTTGGGAGACATTGGAGGAAAAGATACTTCCCAACACCTATTTTTTTGTGCATTTCCCGCCCACTCAGATTTATGTACCCCTCATCTTTTTGAGAATCGTGCACGTTTGTCCACAGTATTAATGATCAGATGCTTTGTCCCTTTCCACTTAGACTTTGTACTCTGCATGTCTCTGTATCTTCCTGGACTCTCTTCTCCATATCTTTGGGGTCTTAGTAGGAAAGCTTGTTCTCCAGTTTGGCACAAGCCACAGTAAAGAGAGAAGGATTTTTCCCTACCTTGCTGCAACCAGTGTTTATTTTACTTTTACTTTAGCTTGTGCTCCCAGGCAAGAAAGAGGCAGAAAGATGGGCATCAAGAAATGCACATGAGAGCTATGAAAATTCCTTACCCTGGTTCTTCTTACCTTCCCTACAGTGCTAATTATTTCAAAGGCTCCTTGTTTTTTTCATTGTTTTTGTGAGTAATCGGAAAAAATACAGTTAACACAGCAAAATCATACCTCTGTGTGTGTGTGTGTGTATTACACACAGCTGTTTGATGCCTCAGAAACATCTTTTAAGAGTTAAGAGCCTTACAGAAGAACATACTGAACCGCTATTTTACGATAAATGCGATAGAACATTTACAGCGTGTTCTAAAATTTTAGTGGTTGTATCTTCAAGTCCTTGAGCAAATGTTATTCAGGCAGGGGAGAATGTTAGATAGAAGTACAGACTCGAGAGCCGGCCCGCCTGGGTTTGCATCCTCAGTCCACCATTTAATGCTGTGATTCTTTAGCAAATTGCTTAATCACTTTGTTCTCAGTTTTCTAATCTGTAGAAGAGGACAGCAGTACTGCCTGCCTTGCAGGGTTATTGAATAAATAAGTTAATGCGAAGCACTTAGAACAGTGCTGGGCACGGAGCAAACATGAAATCAGTGTTTGTAATTATTACCCTTATTATCTTCATTACCAGTTTCCGCTGTGATCCAGACACTGTGCAAGTATGGGTAGAGAAATCTAAAAAGGCATTTCCTGCCCTCGAGGAATGCAGTTCATAGATGCATATCAGATAAAACTCCATAGTAAAACAAAAACCACTCCAGGTACTTCAGGGAACCCAGCAGTCCCAGAAACCATCGTAAGGATCCAATGAGTGAAAGGGTCACCACTGCACATTTAGGTCCCCTTGCCAAAGCTGTCACCTAGAGGGCAGGAAACTGTAGAAGCCACGGCCAGTTATCCTAGCTGCTCACTGTGTAGTTGGCCGGTTTCTGCAAACACGCCCATCTGCTGAAACCACATGGTGGCCAGCACAGCTCACGGCAGCAGAACATGCCCCGTCCCCTTGTTGTGCACACGTCATGCATGTACACTCCCCTGGCAGAACCAGAACGGCACGCGGACCCTTGCAGCAAGTAAGTCAGCGAACTTCCAGACTTCCCGCCCTTGCCCACAGGGAGAGAATGAAAGGAAGTGCTACTGGATACTCAGCACGGAGAAAAGAGTATCTAGTCCAGGGGGAAGCAGGCAGGTTGACTGGTTCAACCAGGAAATGTTCATGAAGCACCTCCTCCATCGGGAGGGCTGTTCTGGTCCTTAGCATACAGCAGCAACAAAACAGGCACGTCTGTTCTCGTGCGGTTTACATAAATAATCTATGTGATGAGCACCAGGCTGAAGATATGAGCAGGGCATTAGAGACACTGAGGAGGAGTGAGCCAGCGTGGAGCTCAGAAGGCGGGTTGGGAGGGCTCCCCAGAGCAGCAAATAGAGAGCCAGGGTGTAAACACTCTCCTCCACGGTAATCAAATAGGAGGCAAAGCAATGATGAGATCTCTGCAGGGAATAGAAAGAGGTTATCATCATTATTCAATGAAGAGTTTTTATCCCTTTGGATAAGAGAGTCGAGCGAATGTCTTGAGGTGATACTGTCGCTTTTCCCTTAAAGGTGCCTCATTTAGAATGACATTTAAAAGAAAGCCAGGGTTGGAGTACATAGTACACTCTATAAATAGATTGTGAGTTTATGGTTTGGTAAACCATCCACAACTCTTTTTTTAAAATTCTCGTCACACTGTTGCAATGACACCATTTGCTGTTTTAAAGGGTGTGTGGCAAGTTTGTATTTTATTTGTTTCAGTTGTCTACTGCTGTGTATCAGCCCACCCCAAAACTTAGTGCCTTAAAACAACAATGATCCATCATTTCTCACAGTTCTATGCCTGCCTGGGAATCCAGGCAGGGCTTGGCCTGCAGAAGACAGGTAGCTCTGTCCCACTGAGCCTTTGGCCGGAGTCACTCACTTGACTGCGTTCGGCTAGGCCTGGGTGGAACTGGGCTAGAAGGTCCAAGAAGGCTTCACGCCTGTGTCTGGCTCCTCAAGGCTCCTCCATGAGGGCCTGCTCTCCAGCTTTTCTCATCATTCAGGAGTCTAGCCCAGGATTCCTTCTAGGGGATTAGCAACCCTAGAGAAAGGAAATGGCAGCTAACAGGGCTCTTAAGGCCCTGGAAGTCCCAGGATGCCATTCTCACTGTGTTCTGTTTATGCAAGTCATAGGCTAGCCTAGATTCAGAGGGAGGAGAAATAGACCCTATTTCTTCATATGAGGAGAGGCAGGTGCATGGGGGTGGGGGGCAGGGTAGGAATTAATGGTAGCCAACTTTGAAAGCTACCTAAACCTCGATTATATTGTGTGGTTTCTTTAGCCTGTCTTTGTCATAATTAGGTTAAATGAGAAAATGCATGAAAAGTGAGTAAACTAGTGGTCTGGCACATAGCAAGTGCCCAACAGTGTTAATCCTCCACAATATGGAGGATTGGCAGTGACTCCATAGGGAGTACTCTTCTAGAACCTTCCAAATTCTAACCTGAGAAAAACCAGAGTCTACGAATAGAAGAATGCTTTTGTGCTTCCTAATACTGAACACCAGGATGAGACATTCTTCTATGCACACTCTGGCAGTGATGGGCCTCCAAGGGGCCTGCCCCTTAAAACATTGAGCCTGGAGAAGAGAGCATGACATACACGCTGTGTGGACAGGTCATTTCCTGGGGGAAGGAACAAGCAGGTGGGCTGAGCTTGCCTGGTTTATTTTTCCCATATTTTCAGTCAAATAGTCACCCCTTATTTGACTGAAGGGTAGGAAGGAGGTAAAAGGAGTCTGGGAGGCTCATGCTTTAGAAGAAACCTCCAGTTATTTACCTATTTCAGTTTTAACATTTGTACACAGTGGGATCCTTTAATTACCCAGGATCATTTAAATTGGATATCTAGCTTGACATATCCCAAATTCTGTCACAGCCAATATCTAACACAAGAGAAGACCATAGGCTAGAAAGTGTGACACACTTTGTATATAATAGCAGGAACTATATCAACTATCAGGATCAGATACTTTTATAAGGTAAGTGCTTTGCATGCCTTGGGAAAAGTCACTTCATCTCTCTAGAAATAGTAAGCTGTTTTAAACCACTAAGTTTTGACAGTGGGTAGTTTGATATGCAACAGGAGACAGCTGGAAAAAATAAAGTACGCACTCATAAACACCTTTTAAAATGGCAAGTGATACAATTCCTACAGTGTAACAGGAACTCACCTACAAGGTAATTGGGCCTGATAAAGTAGGCTCAAAGTTCTTTTTAACCCAAAACATTCTTTTAAGTTTTGCCCTTAATGGTCATATGATTTAAATCAAAGTAAAACCTGTAAGTGGTTCAACAGTATACATACGGGCTAAGTTACGGACGATCAATCTAGAAGAAAGTCTGGTGCTACTAACTTAAAGACAGACACTTTCGTATTGCTTCTTCAAAGCTTCGTCTTTCATCCTATTTTTTTTTATTGAAATCAAACAGGATTTATTCTGCAAATTAAAGTAAGTAGGCTAATGTAGAATTAGAAAAAGGATCTGTGGCAGAAAGTTAATAAAAGGATAGAAACTACAGCTTTGGATGCAATTCAAAGGGAATACTACCCACTTCTAATGAAATGCTTCCTGGAAATCTCATTTTCAATCCAAAATATTTCCTAGGCTTACAACATGGGTACACTTAAAACAAAGAGCAAAGCCCAGATGTCAGGTGTCTTATTCGAGGAGTGATTACAGAATCTAACAGAAATGAAACCACAAAATTAAAAGGATATCTTTCATAATGGTTAATCTGATCCAGTATGGATGGTGTCAGAGAGAGTCTTGCCACTGAATAGATTTCCTTCCAAGTTCATTCTAAGCACAGGCAGTATTTATGAGATACCCATTGTGTACAGCTGAACTCCTCTAACTGGTCACTGTGGGGAGTGCCAGAGGACGTAAGAGATACATACTGTCTTCATTCTTTAAACTCCTGCTGCCAGGAGGCAGGACAGACACAGCTACCAGAAACACACTGTGGCTGCGGGAGGGGGTGTTTGACCACAGGCCACTTGGAGTAATTGGAATCCCACTGTGGTGTCCGACAGCCCACTCGGGCACCAGCTGGTTAAACTTAGGCAAAAGTGAAAGACCAGGATGTGTCAAAGCTAAGAAGTAGACCTCTCTGCTGTAGTGGAGTGGCTGGTGGGGGAACTGGGCCAGCTGTCAGTGATGAGAAGAAGTCTAGATCCAAGAGAGAGGCACCGTTTTGGAAGAGAAAGCATTTGTTACCAAAGAGTCTGAGCAAAGAAGCATCATGAGCACATGGATGCTGAAATTTAATTTCCTCGAGTGTCAGAATAACTCAGGAGCTTACTCAGATAATAACTGGAGGGGTTTGGGCATGTGGAAAGCATGAAGGTGAAAGGAGAGTTTGGGCCCAAGACTGCCATCCTGAGATAAAGGAGTGTGTGGGGAGGAGAAGGGGTAGCAGGAAGCATCTGGCAAAATCAAGGCAGGAGCCCAGCCCCTCGGCGTAAGGTGGGACGGAGGTTCTGGGACAAGGTGCAGGCTACTGTTGGGACTGGAACCCAAGGCCAGGGTCACACCTGCTGCCTTAGTGATCTGACCCTGAGTCACAGAGGGGTGGGAAAATAGGAAATAGGAAAGTAATAGGAAACATTTCCTGGCTGAGAATAGCCAGCACTGCAGGTGGCAGGAAGTGTGGTTCTGGATATCTCAGAGAAAAGATGCAGGGGCTAGGCAGCAGGAAGCCTTATTCAATAAAAACAAGGAATTCAAAACTGTGCTCGAGAGATTAGAAAGACTTGATTGTCCTAGGTGAAGATGATGAGGTGTTCCAGAGAGAGGGAATAGGATCTATCCTGGAAGTCGAGTTATTCTCATTGCTTAATCATTAGCGGCCAACTGAAATATTTTGAAGCCACAAATGCGTTGGGGCCACATCCATGCTCAGTGGGAAAGAGAGTGGAGATTGATTAATAATGTCTGCTGTGGGTGAGGAATGGGGTGTGTCCTTGTTTGTGCAGTGAATTTGCAACTGTGAACTATAGCTTTGGATGCAATTCAAAGGGAATAATACCCACTTCTAATGAAATGCTTCCTGGAAATCTCAGGTGGATGGGGGGGGGGGGGGGGCGCGACGACAAACCAAAGGCTTTTGTTTTGGTTCTTTTGGCCAAAGCAAAGAGGACAAGCCAGAGTGAATAAGAGTGCCCAAGAAATAGCAGGTGAGAAATTTTCTTGACCAAATGACAGAACTGGTAGAATTACCGTGTTCTAAAGGAGGAAAAGTGTGTTGCAACTGTAAAATAAACCGAAAATCTACTTGCATCTTGGTAGAACCTGCATACTAGTTAATTGCTTAGCAAAGGGTATAGCTTCAAGCAGAGGATCTCACTCAGTTGACAGTGTTCTAGAAAATTCTCTAATTAAAACGGAATTCAGGGCCACCTGGGTGGCTCAGTCAGTTGATCATCAGACTCGGTTTTGACTCAGGTCATGATCTCAGGTTCCTGGGATAGAGTGCCGTGTCAGGCTCAGCACAGAGTCTGCTTGTCCTTCTCCCTCTTCTCCTTCCTCCACCTCAGCGACCGCACGTGCTCTCTAATAGAATCTTTAAAAAAAAAAAAAAGGAATTCAGAAACTACTGTAGTCACTGTGATAAAAAGCGATGAAGTTAATCAAAGATATCAAACGTTAAAAGAAAAGAGAAAATCTGCTGAGAACTCTAGAAAGACATGAAAATAAAGTTCCCTTTTAAGCCAGGGTCTCTATTCCAAAGCCTGAATAATCCATATGGAGAAGCAATTGCAGTAACAATAAGGAGAATACGTAGGAAAAATGGGAAAAGACCCAGACGAGGGTTTGCTGTTCGGGGGCATTCATCTGCAAAGTCCTGGGGAATGAAAGTATTCATAAGGTGGGAATTTCACAATTTAATGAAGTCACTGTTGAACCTGAAATCTTATAAGGTGTGGAGAGTTTTGTCACATGGCCCTTAAGTTTTTTTGGCACACATCCCACCAAGAGGTGAAATCCATGACTTTTCTCCTTGAATCTGGGCTCTCCAACTGTTGTTGGCCAATAGAATAGGGAAGAAATGGTACAGCACCGGTCTCTGGGCCCAGGCTTTTAGAAATTGACCACTTCCACTTTCTGGTTTTGGAAGCACTTGTTCTTTAGAACCCAGGCACCCCGTGGAGAAGCCCCTGTGAGAGAAGCAAACAGCCAGCGCAACCTTGCCAGCGAGGAGGATGCACTGTGTAGGAAGTGGATTTCTGCCCACGTGTGGAGCTCTCCCAGCTGAGGCAGAGACTAACTAGCCTTCCCCACTGACCCCTGCCAAAATTGCAGATTCAAGGGGAAGGTGAATGTTGTTGTTTTCAGCCAATGATTTCGATTTGTTATGCAGGCAAAAGAGAAATCAAATTAATAAAATAAAACAAATGCATGCTAGTGTGTACTGGCTAAGATGAAAGAACTTGGGGACTAGGGTTGGTTTTGAACCCCAGGATTTGTTATAAATTTGTGTGAAATACTTAATCTCCTCAAGCTTCATTGTCCCTTCTGACAGTTGGACATAGTAATAACTACCTTACAAGGTTATTGTGGGAAATGTATGAAATACGCAAGCACCTAAAACAATGCCTGAAAGATAGCAAGGACTCAAAAGTTCTAGATCAGAATTTGTTAAAAGCCCTAGAAGAGAAGAGGTATAAGGGTTTCAAGGGAATGAGAATTACTTGAATAACTTCTTTTTTTGTAAATCATGGCATGAAATGGTCATTATTCCCAGATGATGCCATCCACATAATCATGTATGCTTTTAGCTAGAGGGGACTATATAAAAACACCATTTTTAAATGATGGTTTAACATATAAATACAAAGTCAGCCCATATTATAAGGTATTAAGTTAATAAGTTCCATCTCTAAAGAATAGAGCAGAACTACATGCTTTTTAAAAATTAGCCCCCAACACTCTTAAAACCATGGATAACAAGCAGATTTCAATAAAATGACATTCAGACAGATTAAAAAGATAGCATTTCCACCTTTTAATGTAAGGTGTGCTCTAATCTTATACTAAAAACCATAATTTCTTTCACACATAAAGAATCCCTTTAATGTTGCTTTAAATCTACATAAAGTCTTGTCATTTTTCCAACTCCTGTTAAACTGAGGAACAGTTTGCTACAATGTTTCAAAGTGCATGCGGTATCCACATTCACGTGAGCATTCACGTGAGAAGGACCACTCTTCATAAAAATGAACAGCCCCCTTTAGGGAGGATTTCAGTACTCCCTAAGGGGAGTATTAAATCCCATGTATGATTGAAAACTATTTCATTCCACGTGGCCATTATGGTAGAATGGCCAGCTCTTATTATATAAGTTGGTAATTCTTACTGCATGCATGGAATGGTCATTATAAGCCCACATTATACTGAGCAAACAATCTAGGTATTCCTGAAAGAAAGAAACAGAAAATAATAATTGGATATTGGTGTTTGGGGTGGAGGAGGGTAGAGAGGAGATGTGAAGAGATGGAAGGAGATGGGTCTCTTGACTGAGTCTGTGCAAGGTCCGGGATAGGAGGATGACAGCTTGAATCTGGAAAGGGCTAATCCTTCATTTGTTCCTTGATTCTGCTTTGCAGATCTCAGACTAGAATGGAATGAGGGAAAAGGCTCCGGAATCGAGGAGTTTTGAAACAAAACAGTTTTGTTTCTCAAGTTTGGAGTTTGGTTATAGTAGAAAATAGATATTTAGGGACTCTGGTCCCTCTGGGGACAGGGAAGCCAGCATGCTGAGCCTCAGCTGGGTGGAGGGAGGCAGTGAGCCCGCCATCCTTTATGTGCCTCATATGATAATCTGAAGAAAATGAAATTCAGGGCATAGCCAAATGCTTTGGTTCTTTTTACCTGAGATTTTAAAAAATATTTGAAACTCCTTCTTTGGATTCAGTACTTGCTGTGTAATCTTTAGTGTTTCCTTCCCTTTCTCCAGTCAGAAATGAGTCTATCTCAACTGTGTCAGAGAGGAAAAAACAGGTTTCACTTGTGCTGATCCCAAGAACAGGATCAAGGCAGAGCTGTGGTCTGGGGGCAGCTCCAGTGGGTATGTAAGCAGGAGGGAGGGTTCCCTTTACAACTCTGCTGACCTCAGATGTGTATGCAGATTTCCTCTCCATCAGCACCTGCGTCTGCCGTGGGGCTAGCAGTGCAAATTTCTAGGCCATCAGTTTCATTTGACACCAGGGCATCCAGGAATCACAACACCAAAATTCTAGATTGAACACTGCCCAGTGTTTTACCAGCTGTGTGACCTGAGGCAGTTTCTAGAGCCTCGAGATTCAATTTTCCTTTCTACAAAAACAAAACCCCTATATTGTATGTTTTATGGTGTTCTGAAGGTTAAATTCTGTCATAGCATACAAACAGTGAGCTCTACGTAGAAATGAAGCATTATTCTTTTCTTAAAACTCTTTCAAGTGCACGAGTTGTAAATTGACAAGCCAATATTAAGTGATTATGTTACAGTGTAATAAAGTAACTGACATGTAGTACTCACACCGAGTATGTGCTCAAGAGATGCTCGTTGAATTTAAAGTCCCCTTAAGAGAAACGGAACTCTAGTTCCCAAATCCCAAACCCCTCATGGTTCTGTCCCTGTTGTCTCCAGTCCCTCCCCAGTAAAGCTAACTCTCTGTCCCCACACCCAAACTCCTCATGCCTGTATGCCTCCCCTACTCCTTTATCTCCAGGCCGATAAGGCCTCACCCATAGAGGGCTGGCCATAGAGGCCCAGCCTGAGAGTCCCCAAGCCCTGAGGTCCAAGTTCTCAAGAAGCCACATTCCACGCATGTAGCTCCCCATCTCCTGCTGTAGCCACTGAGGAGGGACGTGGGGGGAGAAGGATGCCTTCCCAGCAGGCAGTCAGGGACTGGGGAGGACATGACATGTGCCTTGCAGTGCAGCTTTGTGTTCTTGTGCATTTCTCACAAGAACAGTGAGAAATCATGTACCGCTAGTGTTATGGTCCAGCTACACTGTGTCTTTGGGGACCAGTTAGGCACTCTGCCACTTTCTGAAAGATTTTTATGGCAAATTTCATTTTGTGTTCCATTTCAATCATGCACAGTCAGGCTTGTGTAACAACCATTTAGAAGTTGGAGAGATGTGTTTTCACCAGAGACTTTCTCCTTGTTCTCTGATGGCGTCATGGGTGCATATGGGAGAATGTTCTTGTCCTTGAGGCATCATGAGGTGGTAAGGGGGACATACCATGGACTGACATGTCTGGTTTGGACAGCAGCTCTGTGACCTTGGGCATCCTTTCAGGACTCTTTCCTCATCTATAGAATGAAGTGGATGAAACACAGGACCTCTGGGACCTCTTCCAGCTCCAGCATTACATTATTCCACTTCTTTGAAACTCCCCAGCAGTTCCGTTTTGTTTTATTTCTGTTCAGGGAGAGGGCGTGTGGGGTCTCGCTCTTTTTCCTAACTTTGTGAGTGTGTCCTGTTCCATCTTCTGAAGAAAAGCAATAATATTACCTGTCCTCCTGGCCTCAGAAGTTTGTCATGATAATGGATGGAAAAGCACTTCTGAAACTCCTGCATGAATATGCACTATTGATTGGAATGTGGAAAGTATAACAAAGAGCCCAAGTTAGTGGGAAACATCAGTGAGATTTAGGAACTCTGACCACACATTCAGTAATAAGCTGGAGAGCATGAGCAGGATGAAATGCACATAAAGGGCCTCTTCTTTAGGCCAGCAAATGAGACTTTTAGGCTGATAAAATCATGGGGCTTTGGGGCAGGATGGTTGAATATAAACTCCTGCATGGAAGGGATTGGCATTCTACCCGGAATTTTGTGGTGGAGTCCATTGTGTGTGCACATAAAACACACAATACATGTGGGGACTAGTGAATAATAGAGGTTAGAGGTTCAGAATCTGGAGTTGGAAACACTTGAGTTTGAGACTGGCTCAGAAAATGGCTCTGTGCCATTTTCTGACTAAGCCATTTTCTGACTCAGTGACCTTAAAGTATTCAGTTTCTCTAATCCAAGATTCGCTTATCTCTAAAATTGAAAATATCATGGGATTTTTATGAGGCTTAAGTGAGATAAAGCTTGTGAAATGCTTATCACATGCCTGGCATTTAATAAGCTCTCATTAAATGTTAACTGGGATTATTACCATTATTAGCTCCATTATCTCTTTATCTGGGAGATGCTGATTAAAAAAAATACTCGTGTGCCAGCAGTATCTTTGTTGCCCACTCAACACGAGAAGGGAAGATGTGTGACATGATAACACACTTAGGAAACATTTATACTTTGTTTATTTATATTAAGCCAGAATGTTTACTTCCAACTGTCTGCCAAGGTTGCCATCTTAAGAGGCCATAGTTATCATAAACATTTTAAAAAGTGCTTTTGTAGAATTATCATCAGAAATAAGTTTAAAGCCACAAGAAATAAGCGTGCCTCCTTCCTTTACAGTTCAGACCCCATTTTTAATTAGAAATTCACAACAGTCATTTAACAAATATTTATTGAGGGCTTTCTGCGTACAACCACGGTTCTAAGTCCTGAGGATTGAATTCACCAATAACTAAATAACTGTGTTTATTTAACATAGACAGTACCTGTACCCCTTGTGGTTGTCACATTCTGATGGAGGGACCGTAATGGAAAAAGGCAAATACATACGTTTGTAAAGTTTGTGGGAGTGATGGTATGTATTGTAAGGAAAAGTAGAACAGGGTAAGGAGAAAGTGTTTGGCGCACGTACTGTCTCCCAGTAATGAGTGATCAGAGACAGTCTGTCTGAGGAGATAATATTTGAACAGAGATATGAATGGAGTGAGGAAGGGAGCCAAGAATTTCTGCCAAGAAGTAAGTGTAAGGAAGAAGCAAGAAGTGCATAGGCCCTGTGGCATGGGCATGGTATGCCTTCAATGTCCAAGGAGCAGCAGGATCAGTGTGGTGGGGAAGAGAAGGAGACAGGGCAGTTTTCATAAAATTTTATACCCCCATATGGCAGGTACTAATCAACCAGAACAGATGCCATCTATAAGCAATGGGCGTGCATGCTTTCTTTCTCTCTCTCTTTCAAATAGATCTTTAAAAAAAAATTCTTTTTAAAGTGATTCTAAGAAAATTAAGGTAGATTTGGTTTTTTGGTTTTTATTTTAGCTATTTTTTAAAAGATTTTATTTGAGCACAAACGGGGTGCAGAGGCAGAGGGAGAAGCAGACTCCCCGCCGAGCAGGGAGCCCGATGCGGGGCTCGATCCCAGGACCCCAGGATCATGACCTGAGCCGAAGGCAGATGCTTAACTATCTGAGCCACCCAGGTGTCCCTCAAGGTAGATTTGTTAAAACAAATCTGATCTGTATTTGTTTTTAATTAAGCAGTTCCTTCATCATTAGGGTAAAAAAGTGTGGAACCTAACCTGCATCCCCTGACTACCCTCGCTTCTAGGAACTAAAATGGAAGGGGATGAGAGACGTAGTTATTGGATCTTTGGAGACAGCAGGTGGCAAAGAGCCCCCAACCTTGGGAATAAGATGACTACGAGAGAAGAAAAAGCCACCTCCTCATATGTGACCTGGGCAGATAGGAAATCCTCTCTGAGGTGGTAGAGTTCGGGGTCAGCCTTGGTCTCTGGGTGCTGGAAATTGGCACAGGCTGCTTCTCAGTATATCTCCAGGTGGATTCCCTGCCATGCATTTTAATCAAAGCCCTGCGGAAACCTGTTAAAAATTCTTTGGGAGGAGTAACCAAGGCAGCAATTCAGGAGCCCATTATAAAGTTGATGGGATGAGGACCATGAGCACTACCATGTCTGTCTCGGCGAGGGCAGCTCCAGCTGTGAGATTGATGGCGGTCAACGTCAGAGGCCTGAGAGAGTGTCACCTAAGGCATCCTGCAGCCCAGCGGTGATGTGACCCCCATCAGGGACGACCAAGGGCTGCAAGGTACAACTTTCATAGCTGCTAAGATCCCAGAGCAACTTGTACATATTAGACCTGTAATTGCAGCAGGTCAACGTAACAGCCCACAAGGAGAACACATAAGTTACATGTTTCATAGCAGATCCCCAGGGTAACCAAGAGTCTCATACTGGCAATTACTTTTTCATGAAAATCCGTGCACTCATTCATTAAAGAAATACCACATGGCTGGAGCTGCCCGCCACTTTCCCTTCTCCAGTCTGGTTGGGAGGCTGAGGGAACATGGGTTACGAAAGCTTTCACGATGTTAACCATGACAGAGAATCATGTGGCTTTAGGTTCTGGAATCAGAAAGCGCTGGGTCTGGTATCTGCATTCCACCACTTTGGAGCAGTGTGTTGTCTTCCTCAACTTCTCTAAGCCTTGGTTTCCTCATCACTGACAGCGGGCTAAAAATAGTATTTGGCTTAGAAAGTTTGCAGGAGGACTAATGAAATCGTGTATGGAAGACACTTAGCACTGTGCCTGGCATAATAGACACACTAATGCTAGTGGTTGTTACAATTCAGAATGGACGTTGAGTTGGTGTGTGTGTGTTTGTGTCTATGTATGAGAGAGAGAGTTGGGGAGAAAGAGCAGGGAGAGGAAAGGAGGAGGGGAGAATATCCAGGAGAAATACAGCAGGGGAAAAAAATCAGAGGTGTGCCAAGCTGTGTGAAGACGAAACATTCAAAGTCCTTATAAATTTTAACAGAAAAATTATTTAAAGACGAGAATGATAGGCTGGAATGGGCCCTAAATTACTTAAAATAGAAGAAATGATTTTAGCAGTAGGGTTTTGGATGGTCTTTGGAAGTGATGAAAGATTGCCTTTATTCCCGACCGTTTACTGAGGTCTGGTACACAGTGAGATGAAAAACCCCTTGTGAGCATCCCTGAAACAAGGTAGCAATTAGAGAGAGAGCTAGGGTTGTATCTGATTGTTCCTAAGATGGAGAGTCCAGAGTGGGACAGTGAGGCAGTTAATAGCCATTCCATTCATTTCTGATCCAACAAACCAAACCAGACCAAGGGAGATTGTGGACCCAGACTCCTTTCAGTCTCTCTATCCACTCCCAGTGCTAACAGATAACTGTCAGCTTAATTTAGTGCCTCACTGAATTCAGATGTGATAGGTGATTATTTTTTATCAGTCACTAGCTATGCAATAGGAAGACCTGGAGAATTGGAGTGGCTCACTGAAGGTGACATAGCTTCGTAAACCAATGTTCCCAGCATTTCAGAAGAGCTTGCTTTGCTTTTGGTGGATGTGTGATTTGTATAGTTTCTCTCCCTCGGGTAAAATGATGTTTCCCTGTCCTCTCTCATCCTAGAGTCGTGTTGTTTATCATTTTGATTTTTTTTTTTTCTTTTACCAGCTGACCTTTTTCCTAAATAGGTCATTTTGTGGTAAGCTCGGTGTTCTGGAGATTTTTGCCCAGGGAGGTTGAATATATTTATATCTGGATGTGTCCATATGTCAAACAGATATTTCAGTCTATATCTGAGAGCTGTTGAGGTTGTAGCATTATAAAATTCTCTGCTCTACAAAATAAAATGAAAACAAATACCCTTCACATATAACCAGACATTTTCAGAAGTCAAAAAAGATGTAAAAATGAGGCTTTATTCAATAAGAAAATCAAAAGCAAAAATACAGGATCTGGCCCTTTATCATTAATGCTATTATATCCTATGTACATTTGTAAATACTTAATTTCCCATTTAATTTCTAAAGACTAATCCTATTTAGATGTGTATAGTATGTGTTTTAAAATACTGTAGTCATCTAATACCATTTTCAATCAAAATGACATTTGCAAGATTAAAAAAAATACAGAGCATTCGTTTTTGGCATAAGTTTTCTGCCATAAGAGTTATACTGACAAAATATGCAGGAGTATTTACTGCCCAATCTGTAGGTAGAATGAACCTCAAAAATAGGTCTCCCTGGCGTTAAGTACTTAAAATGACACAAATTTGGAGAATATTAAAATCACATCCAAACAGTTATATCTCAATCCCAGTCCAGTGATAGTAATGGCAATATTGAATAATTCTGTTTTAAAAAGTGGGGTAAGTCCTCAAGATCCAGATATCAAATGCTATAGTTCTAACAGGGTGATGAGCTGCCCGAATTATACAAACTAGTAAGATTTAATTGACTCTACTCTGAACAATCTATGTGTAAAGACACACAGAAGTATGTGACATAGGGCGCCTGGGTGGCTCAGTTGGTTAAGCGACTGCCTTCGGCTCAGGTCATGATCCTGGAGTCCCAGGATCGAGTCCCGCATCGGGCTACCTGCTCAGCAGGGAGTCTGCTTCTCCCTCTCCTGCTCCCCCCTCTTGTGCTCTTTTTCTCTCTCACTCTCTCTCACTCTCTCTCTCAAATAAATAAAATCTTTAAAAAAAAAAAAAAAAAAAAGAAGTATGTGACATGGGATTTATATCCAGGAGCTGACAATTCAGTTACTAACAATGACATCTGAAGTTAGAAAGCATCCGACAAACATAAAACATTTGAATTCACTTCTGTTGCTTCTGTAATAAGTTACTACAAATTTAGTGGCTCGTAATAATACAAATTTATTTTAAAGTTCTGGAGATCAGAAGTCTGAGCTCAGTTTCTCTGGGCTAACGTCACGGTGTTGGCAAGGTTTGCATTTATTTCTGGAAGTTCGAGGGGAGAGTCTGTTCCCTTGCCTTTTCCAGTTTTCTAGAGTCTGCCTGTATTTCTTGGCTCATGGCCCCATCCAGCTTCAAAGCCAGAAGTGCGGCATCTTCACCTCTGTCTCTCTGACCTCTGTTCCCATTGTCACATCTCCACCTCTGACTCTGCTTTCATAGTCGCACTTCCTCCTCTCACCGGACCCTTCTGCCTCCCTCTTATAAGGCCCCTTGGGCCCTCCCAGATAATCCAGAAAAATCTCCCCATCTCAAGTTCTTTAGTTTATTCACATCCTCCAAGTCCCCTTTGTCATGTAATGTTCACAGGTTCCAGGGATTAAGATATGGACGTTGGGGGTGGGGGCATTATTTAGCCTACCACAACTTTAAGCAACCAAAAAACCGCGCTTGCAGTACCTCAATTTGAAGGTACTATAATACGTCTTTGTCTTCAGCTTCGTTACCCACCAAACCCCTAAGTGCATCGTTTCTGGCTACGGTCCTGCCCTGCCCATTCTCTCCTCTCTGCCTTTGTTTGTGAATTTTCCTGTCTCTTGTTCACCTTTCAGAATCCTACCCTTCCTTCAAGAGCAATTTGTCATGCAGTGTTCTCCCTTCAGTACTTTTGATTTTTCCCAAATTAGCCAAGACACTTTGTTTATAGGTGACAGAAGCCTATCTCAAACTGATTTAAGCAAGAACTAGAGATGTTATTAACTCGAGTAATCGATTTGTGTAGAGGCAAGTCAGGGGTGAATCTGACCTCAGAAATAGGTAGGATCAGTGTCTTAGTTTGGGCTGTTGTAACAAAATATCATAGGTTTGGGTGGCTTAAACCAATAAACAGGCATTTCTCAAAGTTTAGGAGGCTGGGAAGTCCAAGATCAAGGTGCCAGTACACTGATTTCCTAGTGAGAGCCCTCGTCTTAGCTTGTAGATGGATGCCTTCTTGTTCTGTCCTCACATGGCAGGAAGAGATGGCTATGGTCTCCCTTTCCCTTCTTTGAAGAGCACTAATCCCAATATGGTCTTGACCTTATCTAGACCTAATTGCCTCCCAAAGATCCTACCTCCACCTACCATCACATTTGGGGATTAGGATTTTAACATGGATTTTTGGGGGGCACAGGCATTCAGTCATTAACAACAAAGAGCTTGAACACTATCAGAACTGTCTATCTGCTGCTTCTTTTTGCTTCTTTCCACATGCCTACCAAATTCTCTCAGACCAGCTCTTTTAACTTTGGTAGAAGTGGATGTGGCCACAGATTACTTTGGTCTCACAATTTTCCAACATTTAACCCCAGAAAGAAAAAGAGGCACTCTCCCTCAGCTGGAGTTTGAAAGCACTTCTGTGGGAAGGACTCTGATTGGCTTGGCTTTGGTCACATATCCAACCCTTAGACCAATCACTATGTCCAAATGGTCACATAGTGAAGCTGGAGATTGGAAATGGGGAAAAGACTCTTAAGAGAAGAAAAGAAGGAAAAAGGTGTTAGAAAAAGAAAATACTTGCTGTAGCCTCCACCCCAGTGTTACTTCTCAAACCCTGTTTTATTTATATACATCTTAATTTATATTGCTGTTAATTATACCACATTTATTTTATCTTCTGTTTTTTATCATGACATTGATCATATATTACTTTGGATCATTATAGTGACACACTGAATCCTTAGAGGGAGTGCATACGTCTTTCTCATTTTCACCCCAGCCCTCCCACCTAGCACCTAGTACTGTGCAATACTGATAGTAAATGTACGATAAATGTGTTAGATTTGGTTGAAAATAACATGTTAGAAGAAGAGATATCTTGAGGCGGCTGCAGGTTAATTTAAATAAGTGCTAAAAATTCAGAGAAATTAAGTATACCAGGGAATTTAGTGACTTGAGAAAATGTTGTAGCTTGAGCTGGGACTTGGAAGAGGAGTAGAATTTAGGGTAGAAAAAGGAAGACGTATAACAAAGAGTATGAATTGTTACAGAAGGCATGTGAGCATAAGGGAAATATGGAGAAATGGAAAACTAAATTCTAGGTGGAGATTGTCTCCTCCTGGTTCTGAGACCCCCTCTATGACTCTATTGCTATAAATCATAAATATTTCATGTTCACATTAATTAGAAATCATCATTGCAGAAGAGCTGTTTTTCCATAACTTGCAGTGATTCATCCAAGCAGTCGTCCCATTTAATTATGTGTTGGGGGTTTATGATGATTATTTACTTGTAGAGGAGCTGTTACTCATGGTAAGGAACCTACTACCATCTCACTGAGGGAGGTAAGGAGCTGTGGGAAGAATGCTGAGGAAAAGGAGAAAAACATTGCCACCCATGACGGTATCAACTCTATCAGAGCCTACAACTTTTAAGAATTCTCATGAACCCATTAATCAGGACAAAAAGAGTGTTGTCTTAACCTCTAATGTGGACATCAAGGGGCCCTGTACATGTTTTTGATATGCCTCTTCTCTAGAAAATGTAGATGACAAGACCATGCCTTTGAATTGAGCACCTCACCTAGGGATGCATCTACCCATAATCTGTAGACCTACAGAAGTTAAAGACTAATAGATTTGGAGTAATAAAGATCCTGGGACCAGAGTCCTACTCTTAATCTTAATGTGTTCTTTAAAATGAAGAGTTGAGTCCTTACTATATGCGAGGAATTGATACTATTATTACAACATAATTAACAATAATTGAAACAATTATAACAATTAATAATAAATTGGTTCTGCCTTCACAGACTTTGTGTCTACTGAGGGAGAGAAAGAAAGAAATAGAAAATAATAATTGGATGTAATAAGAACTGTGAAAGCCATTTGACCCCAGTGTCATGGGACCACTGTGTGCCTGCCACCAGTCTTCATTACTCAGAGGTCTACTATTTATCTGCTTCTACCCTTACCTGCTCCCATCACCTGTCTTACTTCCTGTAGGAGTCCTCTGTACAAAGAAGATAGTTTTGTATTCGAGAAACTATTTCTATATGTTCCTTCTCAACTCAGAAACCTCAAAAGTACCCCTCACCACCTATGGAATAAAGTCTGAACTTAAGAGTCTTGATTTTCCAGGCTTTCATAATTTGGCATCATCCTACCAGCTAGCTGATTTCTTCCTGTACTCTACCCTCACATACTCCCCAAATGAAGCCTTTGTGTTTCAGTTTTAAGGTCTACTTCTTACAGGAAGCCATTCTCCATGAACTCCTAGGAAAATTATTGCTTAAATACTGATTTTTAATCATAGACCTTTGACATTATTGCTTCACTTTATCTAATGTCTATGCCTTGTTTCCCAAATTCATTGTTAACTAATAAAGCACTGGGACTATTATATTCATGTATTGATTCTTAGCACCTTGGACAGTGCCTGGCCAGAAAGGCACCCAATGAATATGCAGTATCACAATACGCAGCTTGAATGTTGGTAAGACAATTAAGAATATAGTTTGAAATATGGTACTTTTATGCAGTAAGCTCACTCATGAGAATTAATGATGTGTCCTGAAATTGGTCAGAGCTTGTAAAAAGCTATTTAGTAATATTTAAGGAGAAAGCAGACTGTTGTGAGGAAGTCCATTTTTCAGAAAGTTATTCTGGTAGCCGTACGCATGGTGAGTTGATGAGATGAGGGAGACTGGAGGCAAGTAGAGGAACCACAAGGTAGGTGCACCAGGCAGTACAGCAAGCATTAGACTCATGGGAGTATATGGGCCAGGATTCTCCCCAAAACACACTGGAACCCACTGCATCCGTAATTATTTAAATGTTGCTAAAGTGTAAATCATCAGGATTTATTTCCATTAATTGTTCCAAAAAAAAAGTCTGTTTTTAGCCAAGTAAGATCAGTTAGTGTGAATTCCAGATTTCCCATAGTAGTTATTTTTAAGTGTAGTGTTTTAAGAATTCCTTTGCCATTATGAAATTTTTTTAAAAAGATTTTATTTATCTGAGAGAGAGCGAGAGCGAGCATGCACAAATGGTGGGGGGGAGCAGCAGGTAAAGGGAGAAGCAGATTCCCTGCGGAGCAGGGAGCCCAACTGCAGGCTCGATCCCAGGATCATGACCTGAGTGGAAGGCAGACACTTAACTGACTGAGTCACCCAGGCGCCCTGAGATTTATTTTTATTCATATTATGTAGATGTGTACATGGATGGTTTTATAGGAATTAAATATAATAGCCTGTATCTTTGGCTAGAATAAATAACATGCAGCTGTACTATGATCACAAATAAGATTTTTTACAATAATGATGGAGCATATTGAAAATGATGATGCCAGTCACGATTTGCTTTGATAGGACATCCAGATGCTTGTCTCCTCTTGTGCTGCTCTTAATGGTTGGTTGTACTTTTAATTAGAGAGGATCTGAGCCACGCAAGACTGAGGTCTAGAATATTAAAGTAAAAAGTGGAAGTTTAATCTGCAATCTTATTTATGAACAATCCAATAATCCTACATAAAATTTATGTACAATAAAATATGTAGATCTTAAGGATACAACTTAATGAGTTTTAACAGTGTGTTCACTGGCGTATCCACACCCTAATGGAGCTGTAGAACATTTCCCTCACCCCAGAAACTCCATGCGCTCTTCACCTGTCAATTTCCACCCATCATGAGCACCCCTCTTATTTCCATTACCAGTGATTAGTTTTGTTTATTTTTGAGCTTCATTCAAATGGAATCATGCAGTAGGTACTCTTTCATCTGGGTTCTGTCACTCAGCATAAGGTTTTGGACTCCTCATTCTGGGGTATGTAACAGTAGTTCATTTTTTGTTATTGCTGAGTAGTATTCTGTTTTAAAAACATACATTGTTATTCTTCTGGTGAACATTTAGGTTTCTAGTTTTTTGCTCTTAACTGAGTTTTTAGGAACGTTTTTTGAGTCTCTCTTTGTATGTATTTTCATTTCTTGATTAAATACCCAGGAGTGGAATTGCTGGCTCAAAGGCTGTCAATTTCTAAAAATGATTGCACCATTTTATACTCCCATTAGCAGTATATGAGCAATTTAAATGCTTTACGTCATTCTGTGTTGTCAGTCTTCTAGTGAGTGTGACATGGTATCTCATTGAGGCTTTAATTTGTATCCCTCTGAGGAATACTAATATTTAGCATATTTTCCGGTGCTTATTGGCTTTTTTGTGATGTGTATTCCAAGTCTTTAACTGATTGAGTTTTTGTCTTTTTATTGATTGGTAAAATTGTTTATATATTCTGGATACAAGTCCTTTGTCAGATATATATACTACAAACATTCATTCACAGTGTGTAGCATGCACCTTTCATTTCCTAAATGATGTCTTTTCATGAGCAGAAGTTTTAAATTTTGGTGAAAACTTAACAATTTTTTTTATATTTAGTGCATTTTGTGTCCAAATAAACCTTTTCCTATTCTAGATAGCAATTATTCTGACTTTCTTTTCTGGAAACTGTATAATTTTTGCTTTTAGGTTTAGGACTCTGATGCAGTTTGAGTTGATTTTTAGATAGGGTATGGGACAGGGGTTGGGACTTACTTTCTACACAGTATGCGGTGATCCTGTGCCATTTATTTAAAACATGTTCTTTACCCCCATTGAATTGCTTTAACAAAGTGTTGACCCTGTATGTGTGGATCTCTCTCTGGACTATGTTCTGGTCTATTGGTCACTTTTTCCTTGTTCCAGTACCACATTGACTTGATTCCTATGGCTTTATATTGTCTTGAAATCAGGTAGTGTAAGTCTTCCAACTGTGGTTTTCTGTTTGGGGATTCTTTTGGCTATTTTAGATCTTTCTAATTTCCATGTAAATATTAAAATCATCCCATTTCTATGAGATAGCCTGCTGGAATTTTGATTGGTTTTCATTGAATCTACAAGTGAATTTGAATATAATTGGCATCCTAACAATATTAGGTATATCAATCTATGAACATGGATATTTCAGCAGTGTATTATAGGTTTCAGTAAAGAGGTCTTGCACATTTTTAAGAATTATTTCCTAAATACTTAAAATTTAGTATGCCATTTTAAGTGGAACTATTTTATATAATATTCTAATTGTCTACTCCTAGTATATAAAAATATAGTTGATTTTTATGTTGACCTTATATGCCCTATGATTATCCTGAGTTCATTTATGAGTTCAAATAATTCTTTTGTAAATTCCTTAGCATTCTCTAGATATATAATCATGTCATTTGGAAACAAAAAGTTACATTTCTGCTTTTCAGGTCTTTACATATTTTATTTCTATTTCTTGCCTTACTGCACTAACATGTTCTACTTCAGAAGAATTTGTTGAACAGAAGTGATATTTTTTCCTTGTTCCCAATTTTAGAGAGAAGTGTCCAATATTTCACTATAAAGTGTGGTGTTAGATGTAGGTTTTTTGCAGTTGCCCATTGTCAGATTGCAAATTCTCCAATTGATTCTTAATTTTCTGAGGTCTTTTATTATGAATGGGTTTGAATTTTATCAAAAACTTTTCTGCATCATGTAAAATGATCTTATAGGTTCTTTATCCTTAAGTCTGTTGTTGTGGTTAATTATGTTGTTAATGTTAAATGTTAAATCTTTCCTTCCTGGGATACACCTAATTTGCTCATGTTATGTTACCTTTTAATATGTATGGCTGCATTTGATTGGCTAATATTGGAAGGACCTTTCTTCTGTTCTCATGAAGGACATCAATCTGTAGTTTTCTCTTTCTGTAATGTATTTGTTTTGAGTATCAGTACTGCTGGCCTCAGAAACAACTGAGAATTATTCCCACCACCTCTATTTATTTAAAATAGTTGTGTAAGATTGATACTATTTCTTCATTAAATGGGTGACAGAATGTACCACTGAAGTCATATGAGCCAATGTTTTCTTTGAGAGAATATTTTATAATTCAAGTCTTTAAAAGATACAGGACAATTTAGACTTTCTACTTTATCTTTCATCAGTTCTGATAGATTGAGATTTTCAAGGAATTTGTTTCATTGAAGTTGAACTTATTAGCATAAAATTTTGATATCTGTAGGATGCCTAGGGGTATCCCCTTTATTTTTTATATGGATAATTTGAGTTTTCTCTTCTTTTTCCCTTAACCAATTTTGTTAATATTAACCATCATAGCATTACTTATTAATCTTATTAACTTTTTTAGACAGCCATCTTTTGGCTATGTAATTTTCTCTGTTTGCTTTCTATTTCATTGCTTTCTGCTCTTATTTCCTGTACTTTATTTACTTGAGGTTTAATTTACCCTTTATGTATCTTCTTACACTGAAACTTATTGATTTTAAACCACTCTTCTAATACAAGCATTTATGGCAGAGCATATGGTCTGTCCTGGAGAATGTTCAATGTAAGCTCAAAAAGAATGTGTATTTTGTATACATTGGGTAAAGAGTTCTGTGAATGTCAGTTGACTTGTTTGACAGTGTTTTATATCCTTGGTGATATTCTTCCCAGTTATCTTATCAATTGTTGAAATCTATTTTTCCTTTTAATTCTCTTAATTTTTACTCTATTGTTAGGTATATGTATTGTTTATCATTGTTAAATCCTCTGGACGTATTGACCCTTTTATTCAAAATATTGTATCTAGTAAAAGTTCTTGCCCTGGAGTCAGTTTTGCCTAATGTTACTATAGCCACTCCAGCTCTCTCATGGTTACTGTTTGCATTCATATGTTTTCATGTTTCCACATTCAATGTAATGGTATCCTTGAATCTAGAGTGTGTCTCTTGTAGATGGCATGTAGTTGGTTGAATCTTGCTTTTTTAAATCAAGTCTGACAACTGCCTTTTAATTCGTTTTTAGACTATATATAATAATTAATATAGTTGATTTAATATAGTTCAGATTCCCATTTTGCTACTTGTTTTCTATGTGCCTCCTGTCTTTGTTCCTCTGTCCCTCCTTGACTGCCTTCTTTTGTTTGAGTAAATATTGTATTATGTCATTTTAATTCCTCTGTTGATTTTTAAACTGTATTTTAGAAATTGTTTACTTAGTGTTCTAGGGATTATAACAAAAATCTTATTTTTTCAGAGTCTCTTCAGATTAATACTAAAAAATATGAAGTATTTTACATTAACACACATTTACCATTTCCAGTGCTTTCCATTTTACCTAGTTGATTCCAGTCACTTTCTAGACTCACTTCCTTTCATTTTTTAAAATTTTTATTTATTTATTTTAAATTCCAGTATAATTAATATTCAGTATTGTATTAGTTTCTGGTGTACAATATAGTGATTCTACAATTCTCTACATTACTCAGGGCTCATCATGTATTTCACCCAGCCTCCCATCCCCCCCTCTCCCTCCCCTGTGGCAACCACCTGTTCTCTATATTTAAGAGTATGGTTTTTCTTGGTCTCTTTTTTCTTTGTTTTGTTTCTTAAATTCCACATATGAGGAGCACCTGGGTGGCTCAGTCAGTTAAGCGTCTGCCTTTGGCTCAGGTCATGATCCCAGGGTCCTGGGATCAGGCCCCATGTCAGGCTCCCTGCTCAGCAACGAGCCTGCTTCTTCCTCTCCACCCTGCTCATGCTCTCTCTCTCTCTCAAGTAAATAAACTCTTTAAAAAAAATTCCACATATGAGTGAAATTATATGGCATTTGTCATTTTCTGTCTTATTTTACTTATTACACCATCTAGATCCATCCATGTTGATTCAAAGGGCAAGATTTCATTTTTTATGGTTGAATAATATTCCATTGAATATATATGTCACATTTTCTTTATCCATTTATCTATGGATGGACACTTGGTTGCTTCCATATCTTGGCTATTATAAATACTGCTGCAGTAAACATAGGGGTGCATATATCTTTTGGAATTAGTGTTTTTGTTTTCTTCTGTTAAATACTCAGTAGTGGAATTACTGGATCCTGTGGTAATTCTATTTTTAACTTTTGGGGGAATCTTCATACTGTTTTCTGCATTGGCTACACTGGTTTTCCTTCCCACCAGTGGTGCACAGGGTTCTTTTTTCTCCACATCCCCACCAACACTTGTTGTCTTGTGGTTTTCATTTTAGCCATTCTGACACTTGGGAGGTGATATCTCATTGTGGTTTTTATTTGAATTTCCCTGGTGATAAGTGATGTTGAGCCTCTTTTCATGTGTCTGTTGGCCATCTGTGTGTATTTTTTTTGGACAAATGTCTGTTCATGTCTTCTGCCCATTTTTAATTGCATTGTTTGGGGGTTTTTTTGGAGTTGAATTGTCTAAGTTCTTTATATATATTAGATATTAACCTCTTATCGGATTATCGGATATTTTGGCGGGTTGTCTTTTTGTCTTTCTGTTCCTTTTTTGTGCAAAGCTTCTTATTTTCATGTAATTTAAATAGTTTAATTTTGCTTTTGTTTCCCTTGCCAAAGGAGACATATCTAGGAAAATGTTTGTATGGCTCATGTCAAAGAGATTATTGCATCTGTTTTCTTTTAGGAGTTTTATGGTTTTAGGTCTCACATTTAGGTCATTAATCCACTTTGAATTTATTTTTGTGTATTGTGTTAGAAAATTATCCAGTGTCATTGTTTTGCATGTAGATGTCCAGTTTTCCCAACACCATTTGTTGAAGAGACTGTTTTCTTTCCCATTGCATATTCTTGCCTCCTTTGTTATAGATTGACACATAAGCATGTGTTTATTTCTAGGCTCTCTATACTGTTCTGTTGATCTATGTGTCTATTTTGGTACCAGTACCATACTGTTTTTATTATGACAGCTTTGTAATATATCTGAAATCTGGGACTGTGATGCCTTCAGTTCTGTTCTTTTTCAAGATCACTTTGGCTATTCAGGGGTCATCTTTGGTTCCATATAAACGTTAGGATTGTTCTGGTTCTGCGAAAAATACTGTTGGTGTTTTAGTAAGGATTGCTTTGAATATGTAGATTGTTTTGGGTAGGATGGACATTTCAGCAATATTCTTCCAATCCATGAGCATAGCATATCTTCTCATTTGTTTGTGTTGTCTTCAGTTTCTTTCATCACCGTCTTATAGTTTTCACAGTACAGGTTTTCACCTCCTTGGTTCAATTTATTTGTAGGTATTCTTTTTGATGTAATTGTAAATCAGATTGTTTTCACCATTGTCTGGAAACTCTTTATCTCTCCTTCAATTATTAAATGATAACCTTGTCAGGTAGAGTGTTCTTGGTTGTAGGGTTTTTTCCTTTTAGCAGTTTGAATATATTATCTCACTACCTTCTGGCCTGCAAAAGTTTCTGCTGAAAAATTTGCTTATGGCCTTATGAAGTTTCCCCTGTATGTAACTTGTTGCTTCTCTCCTGACTTTAAGATTCTTTCTTTATTTTTAATCTTGGACATTTTAATTATTTATAATTATTTATAATTATTTATGTGTCTAACAAATACTGTGTGTATTTATGTGTATTTAATTATTTATGTGAACCTTCTTGAATTCATCCTATTTGGGGCTCCCTTTGCTTCCTGGACCTGGATATTTGTTTTCTTCCTAAGGTTAGGGAAGTTTTCAATTATTAATTCTTCAGATAAGTTTTCTGCTCCTTATTTTCTCTCTTCTTTTTCTGGGACCCCTATAATGTAAATGTTAGGGTGCTTAATGTTTTACCAGAGGTCCCTTAACCTGTCCCCTTTTTTTAAAATTCTTTTTTGTTTTTTGCTGTTCAGCTTGAATGCTTCCCATTACCCTGTCTTCCAAATCACTGATCCATTCTTCCACATCCTCCAATCTGCTGTTGATTCACTCTAGTGTATTTTTTATTTCAGTTACTGTATTCTTCCAATTCTGATTGGTTCTCTTTTATATTTTATATCTCTTTGTTAAAGTTTTCTCTGAGTTCATCCACTCTTCTCTTAAGTCTGGTGAGCACCTCTATAGCCATTGCTTTGAACTCTTTATCGGGAAGATTGCTTTTCTCTGTTTCATTTAGTTATTTCGTCTGGTTCTTTCATTTGGGACGTAATCCTCTGTCTCCTCATTTTGCTTGTCTTCTACATTTGTTTCGGTAAATTGGGCAGAACAGTTATCTCTCCTGGTCTTGAAAGAGTGGCCTTGTGTAGTAATGTCCCTTGTCTAGACTGCATGTGCCTGACAGCTTTAGCGGGCTGGCTTGAGTTGTAGTAGGCACAGGCTGGGGCTTCCAGGTATTCTGTACCAGGGCCACCCTGGTGAGATGGGTGAGGCTAAAGCAGGCATAGGCTTGGAGGGTTCCAGGGTGCTTCATGTAGGACATGCCCTGGCAGGATGGCAGGAACTGAGGCAGTGCAGACTTGGGGGTCCCAGAGCACTCCACACAGGGAGCACCCTGGCAGGATGGATGAAACTGAGGCAGGCACAGGCCAAGGGATCTCAGGAAGCTCTACACAGAGGTGAGGGGGTGCCTGGTGGGACAACGAGCTGAAGCAGGTGTAGGCTGGAGGGTCCTAGGGTGCTTTGCACCTATGCTGCCTTGATGAGGTGGCTTAAGCTATAGTGACCACTGTCCTGGAATGGCCCAGTCCCAGTGCCCTTGGTGAGAAAGTTGGAGCTTTCCTGGCACATGTTGGGGGGGGTGGGGGTGCTGCCATGGGGAGCACCTGGGGCTGGTGTGAGCTCTGGGTCTGGGGCTCACTGGGGCAGCAAGCAGGTTGGGGCACCCTGCCTCTGCTTCCATCTGCTATCAAGGTGGAGGAGGGGCTGTAAACAGTGGTGTTCCGCAGCACCTCTGGTCCCTGAAAAGGGATGTTGCTGTTTGGCAGACTCTGTAAGGTTAGTTCACTTTTCTGTGCCCCAGGACTGGGAGAATTGGCTGGTGGTTCCTTAGTCCTATCCCTCCCTACTGCAGGTCACAGTGCTGGGTGTGGGGTTCCCCATCATCTTGTCTCCTCTCTTCTGTTATTTTCTGTGTGGTCACTCTACCCTTTGTTGTGCAGAAGGTGTTCAGTCAGCTCTCCGTTCTTCTTCAGGATCTATTGCTTTATGTGTACATGTAGATTTAGTGTGTCTGTGGAGGAGGTAAGACCAGGGTGTTCCTATGTCACCATCTTGGACCCCCGCCCTCATCATGCTTTTCTATAATTCATTAACTGTGGTTTCCCTTACTTCTTGGGACGTATAATAGCTTCTTTGAAGCTTTTGTCTGTTATAGTATCGGGATGTTCGAGAGTTTCTAACAACTACTTTTTTCCTCTGAGTATGAGTCACGCCTGCCAATTTCTTTGCATGTCTCACAATTTTTTGTTGAAAACTGGACATTTTAGATAATATGGCTGTATTTTGTATTTTGACATTTTCCCTAATAATAATAATCATAATCTGAAGAGTATTATTGTTGCTGTGTTTTATTTTGCTGTTTCATAATTTCCTGGAGCTAATTTTGTGAAATTTCTCTCCCCTGTTGTTTGCTTCTACTGATACCTCTGCTCAATTTGTATGTAGACATGGACCATAGGTATTTTCTTGTTTTAATTTTCAGGTCTGCTTTTCTGGGGGTTGTCCCATATAATCTTTGTAGGTTGGTGGTGAGAGGTTATACTCAGCCTCCTTGCCAGTAAGTCCTCTGTCCATGGTTCGTGAATCTGTGTATGGGGTGAGTAGTGTATTCAAAGCTGAGGCTGTTTTAAATTCTGCTCTTTTACTTTATCTGGACCCTTTGAGGTTTCTTATGTACATTGGCATAAGCTTAGGTTTGGTTAGGAGTATGTGAATAGCTCAGGCCCTCTCTGGTATTCCCCACAAGTGCATGTAGCCACAGCCACAATTATGCCACCCCCCCACCATGACTTTCCCTAACTGTTGGCCCTGCCCACTTATCTGTTATTGAGTTTATCATTTCCATCAAACCTGCCACTGGGAACGGGTAGCACTCAGCATTCCAAATTAAGTGAGTCCCTTTACCTACAGCAGATAAAACGCCATCGCCAGGGCCTGCCCTCCCCCACCATGGCAGGGCCTCCAGGTCAGCCTTTCAGGTCAGCAGCAACTGTGAGACGTCCATGATTGTACGTGACATTTTTCTTCAAATGTGCAACTTAAAATTGATGAAGTATGTTATATGAGTTGGGAAAAGCACACTTAGGTGAATCCTCATGTGCATTGCTGCCTTTGTGAGGGTTTTGATCATTCTGCCATCCTCTGAACCTTTGTGGAAACTAGTACTCACTTCCTTGAACGTTTCTAAGTGTAGTGAAATTGACCCAGCCATGGCAAAAGAGAAACGGGCTATTTTCCAAAACACACACACACACACACACACACACACTCACTCACTCACTCCTATAAGATAAGCAGCCCATTTTCTGATTTTACTAACATCCTCCCTCATCCCATTATGTACAGCTGGCTTTACAGCCCTCTCACCCAAAAGAGAAGAGCACGTGGTTGGTCAGTTTTGTTAATTGCAGCTTATTCAGCTTCCTGAATCTTCTATTATTGTCAGTTCTGTCAAAACATTAGGACTAAACAAACTGATTTAGTATAGGCATTTACCCCCACTGCATTTGGGTCTTCTCTATAATATCAAGAATAACAGAAAAAAGGAAGACAGAATTCAAAGAAAGATGAAAATGTGGAGAAATACACATGGTTAATATCAATCTATATGCTTAGATAGAGAAGATGTAGAATTCACTGCTAGTCTTTTCTGGGTTTTAGATCTGTTTGTGCAAGGAGCTTCATTATGATTTGTTTTACGGATTTCTAGCTCCATATTTCTCTGCTTTCCTTTTGAATACCCATCCCTTTGGAAGCCAAAATAAACAGAAATAGGACAAAGCCTTTGCTGGAAAATGTTCCTCACCAAATGGAAGGGTTGATTTACCAACAACAAAAAAGAATTATGTAATACTAAGACTACACCTGCAGAAGAAAAAAAGTTAACATAGTAATTTGCTCTTCATTTCACAATTCCAAATAGTGGAATTTCCCAAAATAATATGTAGAGACAGAAGTTCATTATAAATAAATATCAACTGCTTATTCCCAGATGTGTTTTAAGGTTGCTATAATATCTGGACTAGATTGAAAAACAATAGAATGAAAAGTAGAAGCATTTCTATTATATCTGTATTACCTCAGAAATAATTTATTTTATATTATGTTTCTTGGCAATGGCATCTTTGTAAGTTTTATAACTCTTAGTCACTGAAAAAATTCAGTAAGAGCAAAATTTATTTTGAAAAATTTACTGCTTTACATTTAGATCATATTATAACCTGTAGCTAAATTTAAATATGGACAGTAGAGTGTAATCAAGCACAATGATGCCTCTAAAAAGTACAAAACAAAACTAAAAATAATAAAAATAAGGCATAAAAAATTATTCCTAAGTTATAGCAAAGATTGTTTCTCTTAAAAGAATTTCCTGAAGGAAGAAAAAAAAAAAGGATGGAGAAGACTATCCTTTTAGAATCCATGGAGATATTTATAGGAATCAGTTGGAAGCAGCAAGGGGGAAGTACTTGGGTTCTTAGTGGGAATTAAAAGAGGAAAAATGGTTGCTATCTGGCTGCATAGTTAGAGGAAACCTAATGGCTGTTTTATGGTTCTCTCTTTGTATATCTAGAGTACTTTATCAGTCAGGGTTCCCGCAGGAAACAGACGGCACAAACTAGAACCTTTCTAGAGGGCTTTAGAAAGGGACTTTAAGCAAAGCTGTGGGAAGAGTGGAGAGAAATTACAAGAGTAGTACAGCATCCCAGGGCCAATAACAATAGAGCTATTACCAAGCCTCATACAAAGGATCCAGAAAAAGTGTGTTTACTGAGTCATGCAAAGAGAAGGCCCCCCTGACGGGACTCTGCAGGGCAGGACCCTGGGGAATAAAGACCCTAGCTTCTCTTTCTCCTTTTTCCCTCTGGCCTCGTGCTGTGGCTCCCAGTGTCCACACATCACAGGAAGCTGGAGGACTAAGGGGCAGGCTGATGGACAGTCTCTGTAGATGGACCTTCTGGCTTGGGGAGAGAACAGATGGAGAAGGATCAGGGGTGACCCTGGAGGACAGTGGAAGAAGGCTGCCCCACGTGCTATTTCAGAATGCTGCTCCTGTGGAACTTACAGTCCTGTGAAGAGTGTGTCGGTAAAACAACCAAAACCCGATTAAGTATGAACAGCAAAGAGAAAAGCCTAAGTGTCAATTGCAGGACTCTGATTAAACTTTTTTTATGAAGGATTCCCTTCCTATCTCAGGTGTCCTCATAAGGCGGTCTTGGCCCCCTCTCTTTTGAACCACATCAAGTATTTCTGGGACCAGTTGAGGGGTTTGGTAGAATTTTACCTTTTTTTTTTTTTTTTAAAGCTACCATGTGTCAGACATTTTTGTTAAAAATTCATGATATAAAGTTGGTAAAATAAACTCAATTTGCAGCCCTCAAAGTACTGATGGGAGAAGAAAGAAAGGCACCTTTAAGCCATGTCTGTATGCACCTGTCAAGGGAGACCAGAGTAGACATGCAGGGGGAGAAGGACAGGGACCCTTTTCTCCTCTTCAGCACTTGATTTATTAAAGCACTGTGTGCATTAAATCATTATTTCTCTGATGACCCCATGGGATTCACTGTGTTACCATCCCCATTTACATAGGAGAAAACTGAAGCATGGAACCGTAAGCAAGCGAGGAAGGTGAGATTTGAGCTAGGTAATGTTGCCCTCACCACTCCTGGCATTCAGACCGTCACCATGCCCTCCCACCCACGTCCCAAGCCTGAAAGGTAGCAAAGAAAAAGAGGAAGAGTGATTGGAGGGTTTTTAGTGAAGATGATAGCTGTCATTTAAGGAGGAACAACAGTTGACTCCTTGAACCATGCGGGTTTGAACGGTATGGGTCCACTTACATGCAGATTTTTTTCAATAAATATGGTCCCAGTACTGTAAATATATTCTGTTTTCCTCCTGATTTTCTTAACATTTTCTTTTCACTAGCTTACTTGAAGAATACAGTATATATAAATACATACACAAAATCTGTGGTAATCGACTTGGCTATGTTTTCAGTAAGGTTTCCAGTCAACAGTAGGCTAATAGTAGTTAAGTTTGGGGGTAGTCAAAGTTATATGCAGATTTTTGACAGTGCAGGGAAGGGGAGGGCAGCATCCCTAACCTCCAGGTTGTTCAAGGGTCTGCTGGACTATGTCCCTGTATTGTGTTAACCACTTTTACACTTTGTAACCCAACAAGAACTTGCAGTGCTAAATAATCAAGTAATGTTGGTTTAATCTTGTCAAACCATCTATGCTATAAAGAAGTTAAAAGCATGGAGTAATGATTCTCTTGTCTCCCACTAAATCTCTATGAATAATTTGCCCTGGGTACCTTTTATCCATCATATGTGATGATAGAATGAGATTCATCACTGCTTAAAAATAGAAATATTAGTAATAAAATAAGAAGATTAATATAAGACCCTTCAACTCCTTATACATTTTTATTCTATCTCATTTTAATCATCATGGTTCATATGAAGATTTTTATTTTATTTTTTTGATATTTTTATTTTAAACTAATTTATGGATATAAAATTGTAACTGAAATTTACAGATACAGTAGCGTTCCAGTCGCTAAATCAAAACAGTTGACTAAACGTAGCTTTGTAAAGTCTCCACAATGTTTATAATTCCCTAGAGAGAAATAGAAAGATCTGTGTTCAGGATTTCTTTTCCCTACAGTGAGTATAATGTTGCTGATCTCGGGTACTGTTTTAGAGCAGTTATGTATAGGCCTTTAGGGGTCAGTAACGTAAGTTAATAGTCTCTCAATTTAAAATCACCAGCATAGATATCTCTTGTAGAAGTCACAGTTCTTTCAGTGGAAAGCTGTTAAAAATGAAAAACAAAACAAAACACCCCAAACATTCCCAAGACCTTAAGTATAGGGTATGCAATCTACTGCTTAGACTGGAAAAAAAAAAATTCTTGCTTATAAACTGTTTACAGTCTAGCCATATTGTATTTCTGAGGTAGGAGGAAAATTGTAGAATAACAATGGTTTTTCTCCCACGAACTTGTTTTATTTCCTGGCTTTGAAGTAATTTAGCTGTTTAAGAAAGCACGTGAAGACTTTAGTCTCCCCGGGTACTATTTCCTGCGCAGTGAATGCAGTTTGGGGCTATAAAAATAGTAAACCCTCTCCCTGGTAAACATCAGTAATCTGTAAGTCAGACCCATTGACCTACCAGTCCGTATGAATCCTTGCACAATTTGAGTTGTAAAAATACTCAGGTGCAATTCCATCATTCATATTCCCTTATTGGACTTGTCTTTGGCTCCAGCTATTAAGCTATGTTCCCATAACGTATCTCTATTCTTGGTTTTGAGGCATTAGCTTTTCTTTCCCTGGGTTCTGCTTATTTAGCATTTACTAAATATTGTGGGTAAAGTTACACCACGAGTATCCTTGGGGAAATTACTTAATCTCTCAACATTCCCTTCGTTGGAACCGTAAAAGTTGTATTATATTTTCTCCTTTTACGGTTGTTGGGAGAAATACATTAATTGACAAATGTCAATAGTGTAATTCCAATTGGTACTGTTTAATTAATACCCAGGACATTGCGTGATTACTCAGGTATTTACAGAGTATTAGAAAGGTGCTACTCTTCTCCCTGTTTTACTGATGAGGAAACCAAAGCTCAGAGAGGTTTGGTAAAGTGCCCAGAGTCACACAGCTATGCTGTGGTGAAAACAGACCTCACATACCCACTGCCTGACTCTGAAGCTCCAAGCCACCTGTTGCCCCACAGGCATTGTAGAATCGGCTACTGATTTTGCCTCAGATCCAGCCTTCTGCAATCAGTGAGAAGGTTTCCCCTACCTAAGATGTTTTAATTTTCAGAATTCTTGTTGGTAATACTTTAATATGCAGCAATCTGTTTTATACTACTGTGGAGGAATATTAAGCTCAATACATATGGATTTAGGAAAACATTCTCTGTGAGGACCAATCAGCTTTTTTGACAAAATAATTTCTAAAAGATAACACTTATGTTCTCTTTAATGTGTTTGCTTGATTTTTTCTTAATACACTGTGCTTATGTATGTCCTCTGAGAGTTCTGAATGACACTGGAAGACTTCAGTTCTGTCTTACGGTAGTTGTAGTGGGCCCTGTTTACATCAATCACAAATGTAGAGTTGTATTATTACCACAATTTATGAACTTAGGCGTACCACATCTTTCTAATAAACCTTGTATATTAGCAGAGTGATTTGACACTTAACAGGATAAGACTCAGTAATGTATAGGTTTTACAATTTTTGTAGTATTGATAAAGAATTGGAACTTAAATTTTATTAATGTGAATCATATGGGAATTTACATGTTGGGGGGGCCAGATAATTTGACCAAGATTTCTCTTGATATCTCAATAGTGTCTGAAAAGTATAAAGTGATAGAGAAAACTGTCCTCTCTGGGTAGTATATTTAAGCACCCTTCTATGTGCTTTATTGGTATGTGCCCAGGAGATGGAGATTCTGGGGGATGCCCCCAAAGCTCTTGGGTTTTCAGTTTTCTCACTAAGAGGTTGGCTCATGATCAGTTCACTGTATACACAATATGAAATTGAAGGAACACTGCAAATGTTTTTTTTAAACTTCTTCAAGAAACATTTTGGCAGTATCCTCTGGAAGGTCATTAGCACTGAGTTACTAAAATCAGTATAGCTCCTGTAATCCAAAGCCCAGAATGTTCCACCAGCCTCAAGACCTCACAGCCCATCTTGAGGGACTCTCAAGTCCTTGGCTCTACCATTTCCATTGGACTTCCTTATGGGGTCCCAGAGCTCCAGGTTCTCTTTTAGCTGGAATAACCCTATGCATCTGATGGCCCTATCTCTACAGCCCATTTACAGGTAACTTTCTCTTAGCATGGATCATACAAAATTAGGGAATGAAGGAAGATGTAGTTCAGTTGGAAATGTAGAATGTCAATGTGGTACACATACCTCTCTCTGCCCAGCCCTAATGAGTATCTGGTGCTCAGACTGCTATGGTAGCCCCCGTGGTGGACTGGACTCCAGAACCAAGGCTGCATATTTGTGTCTTTGCAGCTGTCCCTGCTGGAGACCTATGGTTGGGGGTATCAGAGAGGGTTGCAGACAGAAATGCTGGCAGCCGGTTTGCTTTCAGGGATGACATTCTTAGTAGTTGCTTCACCCATGAAGTGCCTCTCTCTCAGCCAGTTCCACAGTTAGACATTCACTTCAGTGTCTAAAGATGGATAGGACTGATTTTAAAACATCTTGGAACTATATATGACCTTGGATACCATGTTAATTTAACACTCCTTCTACGTACTACTGCCAACCCCCCAATAATGCACTCCTTTTACCAGTGAGGAACAGAAGCCTGGTCAAGCGACAGTAGTTATTGGCAGAACTTGACTTTATCCATGTGTCTCCCTTTCTGGCCAACTTTATAGCACACTGTAAATTTTAAGGAGGTAAACTTTTTACTTTGTAGTTGTTTTTGGGTTTTTGTTTGTTTTTTACGATCTCAGATATGTGTTCCCTGTAATTCAAAAACATTGGGTTATTTTTCTAAAGCTCTAGAATTGTTAGAAAAAAATACTGGACTTGCTAAAACAAATTTGTAAATAATTATCCTAAAAGTTTCTCCTGTGTTTTGAAATACAATTTCATTGGCTGATCTCTAAGACTTTCAGGTGATGCACAATATAATAACATTTGTAGTAATATTACAAGAGAACAACAGGATCATTCTGATTTATAATTTTTTTTAAGACTATATTTGAGAGAGGGAGTGTGAGCGAGAGAGAGCATGAGTGGGGGGGAGGGGCAATGGGAGAGGGAGAAGCAGACTCCTTGCTGAGCAGGGAGCCCTGTGCAGGGCTCCATCCCAGGACTCTGGGATCATGACCTGAGTCTAAGGCAGATGCTTAACTGAGCCACCCAGGTGAACCCCTGATTTATAATTTTTATAAGTACCCAAGAACTGAATGAAGAAAATAGGCATTGTTTTCACAAATTCATTTTTATTAATTGCTTTACACATGAGGATGGTATTTACTAATACGATTTTCTTTGAGAAAGCATCTATGTCTTGGTTTCATTTGGACTGGATAATGTTTTCTAAATTATCTTTTGTTAACAGTATGTTGTCACTGTATTTGGCATTCTAATTTCTAATATATGTGTATGCATTTATCTTCACATTATTCTGTTGGAAGTTACATGCAGAAGTTTACAGTAAGCTGATTTTTTTCACCAAAATTTTATATGCAAAAAATTCTCTTTAATGATCAGAATATAGGGTATTCTGTTTAGTGGTGTCACTGGTTATGCCATTCAAGTGATAGGAATTGTTTAAATTACTTTTCAGTATCAAACTGATACTGTTCAGTTTGATACTGAAAAGAATTTCACTACAATTTTTTGAATACTCATCAGATACATGTGAGGATCTTGGAGCAGCTTGGTGGTAGCATCATACCACCGACTGGACTTAGGCCATATGTGTGGAAACAAGTCATTTAAGGCATTGCCAACAGAAATCTACCGAGAACAATTTTCTGTATTTAGTGACTGAACAAACAGGATATAGCATCACAGAATATCATTTAATGCATAATGGTTATTTTCAAATAAAACTTTTATTGCCATCTGTAAAAAAATTTTTAACTTTCTAATATGATTGGGTTAATCATTTTTATGTAGTGTTTTATCTAGCATCAGCTTTAGAGACTTCCTCTTTACTTAGCACTTCTGTTAACAATAACAGCTGTGATCATGAAATCCCCAAGATAGTCGAGTGTTGAAATATCTTCCAAATTAGATTGTGCTTATTGGGTCAGGTTTCCCCCACTGTCTGAGATGGAGATGTGTCTTAACTCTTCCTTCCAGGTTACCTTATTGTGAATGGGTCCTCGCACCCTAGAATGTGCAAGTACCTTCATAAGATTCCAACCTAGAGATGAGTCAGATAGAAGCCCAATTCCCATTGCAAGATGCATATGCAAAGACAGTTACTTGGGGTAGAAAGGGTAAAGAATTCGAATCCGTGTCATGGGCAGTAGAAAGAACGTGGACTCTGGAGTTGGTACCCCAGGGTTAAACCATGAATTGACCAATACAACTAGTGTGCCCTTGGGCAAGTTGCCTAGCAACTTTGAGTCTCCTCAGTGTGAAATACAGATCATGGTACCCATTTCACACAATTACTGTGAGGTTTATGTCAAAGTACCCGGAGCAGTCACAGAGGAGGTCTTAATAAATGTTCGTTGAGTCTGAATCTTTACTGCTCATGTTCTCACACAGCTTAACTTAAATGACACTGAAAGCAAAAAAAAAAAAAAAAAAAATCAGTACAAAGAAGTTAGGATATATTCTAGTGTGCAGTGTTTCATGTGTATCCTTTATGTCAACAGGAATAAAGCCACTGCGAAGAGAATTAATTTCACACTAGCCTTCTGCAAATGCCTCCTGTTCCAGGATCACTCTGGCCAGTATCACTTAACCCCAAGGTGAAAATGAATACACCAAGAGGGAGAAACACTTGTTCAATTTATTACAATAGCTGAGCTATCAAATTAAACTTGTTATTTATAGTATTTCTAATTGTCAACCTGACTTCTGTAATAATTTTTCAAGATCGCGTGTGCAGAAATTTAATCAGCAACCTGTTATTTCCAAGGAGGCTTAGTGATTATATTCTGGAATAGAATTCAGGCATTGGAATCTCTTCTGCCTCCTCTGGCAGAGCCCTTAGGCACAGCAGTGGAATTTGTAGAAAAGTAGAAATTGCTGGTAGCAGCCCATTTGCAATTATTACACCATGCTAAACAATAGAAGTAAATTAGTGGCTGGTTTTTGTGGGATTAATGGAACCCAGTTGTTTTAGGAACATAAAGGAATGGGCATGATTATGCTGGACCGAATCATTTGTTATTTAAATAAAACTGAGCTTTAGGGAAAAGAGGTTATAAATTTGTGCTGAATTATTAGTAATGATGTTTTATAGTGTGTTTGTTAATTCCGGATACGGTTGACATCAGTATTTTAGCTTTGCCTTACTGTTTTTTTAAATCCCTGAAGTTTCCCGTGAATGTCATAATAAATCTTTTAACCTAGAATTCAAGCTGGTACTTAATGATGGATATTTGGACAGATACCGCCAACGTGGTTGCAGTGTTCCAATTTTACTACCTCAGATAATAATCTAGCTTTGGATGATACAAATTGGAAATTTCCACATGACTTCTGTACTTTTTCATAAGCCTTCAGCAATTATCATTTGTAATGTGCTTATACCCCATATCTGCACAGAAGCCCCGTTTTTCTTTTTCTTTTTTTATTTAAAGATTTTATTTATTTATTTGACAGAGAGAGATACAGTGAGAGCAGGAACACAAGCAGGGGGAGTGGGAGAGGGAGAAGCAGGCTTCCCGCCGAGCAGGGAGCCCGATGCGGGGCTCGATCCCAGGACCCTGGGATCATGACCTGAGCCGAAGGCAGACGCCTAACCATCTGAGCCACCCAGGCTCCCCAAAGCCCCGTTTTTCAAAAATAAGCCATTTACTATTAATACTTTGATTTAATTCATTAATGTCAGAAAGTACAATACTTAGTAAGTATAGTTTCCTAAATAAATAGGGTCAGTTCACCCATTTTTTCCAATATATTGCTTTGTATGAAAGAATACTTTGGTAAATGAATCTTTAAAAAAAAAAAAAATCAGTTTTGGGGCACCTGGGTGGCTCAGTTGGTTAAGCGTCTGCCTTCGCCTCAGGTCATGATCTCAGGGTCCTGGGATCAACCCCTGCTTTGAGCTCCCTGCTCAGCAGGGAGCCTGCTTCTCCCTCTCCCTCTGCCCCTCCACCTGCTCGTGCTCGCTCTCTCAAATAAATAAATACAATCTTTTTTAAAAAAGTAAATAAAAAATTTTTTAAAAATCAGTTTTACTTTACAATGTGTTATTTTGACAGTTGCATTTTCCTTTTACTTTTCCCCTCCCCCTAAAGTGTATTCCAGAAAATCCCATATTATCTGGTGTCATTGGTACTCCCATTAGAGTATATCAACTTTTTTCTTTAATTATGACATTTTTAATTCTGAAAAATTTTAAACATGAAGAAAATGTGCCACCCAGATTTAATAAATGTTTCACCACAGATGTCTCGCTTCAGATTTTTTTTTTAAAGAAGTAAGTCATCCATGCAGCTAAAATTCTGACCACTTCCCTCCCCCTCCTTTCCTTGAGGGAGCAGAGCATGAGTTTGTATATTGTGTAGTTATGTCTAGTTGTAAAAGGTTACAACATGTAGGCATCCTGTGTATTGTACAGGATACATTCTTACCAGGACAAACTGTAACATTAGTTAAGAAAATCAAAGACGCTGATTCTTTCTACTTTGGAAGGCATGCTAATTCACCGCTGTGCACAAAAACTGGTCTCACCTGAAGGTGTTTTGCCACCTTTTAGGTGCCACCAAGGAGATTGCCAGTAGATTCCAGGTCACAGTACCTTGATCCATTTTATGTCCTTATGTGGTATTCCCTTCAAAGGACAGTCTGGCCTGAAGCAGGAACAGAACTGCCCCCCTGTCTGCTGCTAACCCCCTGCCACCACCTTTCTTCCCATCTTTGTAGGGATCCCCTTGAAGTCATGATGAAAATCTAAAGATCCAGATTTTTTTCTGTTTTCTTCAGTGTGTCTAAAACAGTTTCTGGTACATCCTAGGAGTTCCATAAATATTTGTTGAAGGAATGAATGAATGAGTCCATCAGTCACAGATAATGAGAACTTTTCCCATTTTCCTGAGATTTTTAGAATTTCTTTGTTAATCCATCTTAACCTTTCATCCATGATCTTAATTTCTTTTTTTTTTTTTTTTTAAGATTTTACTCATTTATTTGAGAGAGAGAGAGAGCGTGAGCACAAGTTGGGGGGGAGGGGCCGAGGGAGAAGGAGAAGCAGACTTCCCGCTGAGCAGGGAGCCCAGTATGGGACTGATCCCAGGACCCCGAGATCATGATCTGAGCTGAAGGCAGCCGCTTAACTGACTGAGCCACCCAGGCGCCCTCCATGATCTTAATTTCTGACTACGTAGCTGAAGGACTCTCTGAAGACAACTTAGTACTTTTGGGTGCTAATGTACCTGCATCTAAAGGAGGCCAAGCAACCATTTTCCCCAGTATTTTTTAATGAAAATTTTCAAACATACGGAAATGTTGAGAGAACTGTATAGTAAAAATACAATATGCCTACTACCTCGTTTCTACAATTACAGTTTTACATATTTGCTTTAACATTTGCTTCTGTCAGGCTTTCCTATTCTACGGATTTCAAAGTAAATTGGAATCATCCATGCACTCCACCCTTAACATATCACGTCTGGTGTGTCATTAAGTAGAGCTCAATATTTATTGACCTTCTGTTTGTTTTTTGAGGTAAAATTAACATGCAGTGAAATGCACAAGTCCTCAGGGCACCATTTGATGAGTTTTGGCAAATGCCTGTATCCATATGAAAGAAATCTTAAGCTAAGTATAGAACATTTTCAACCCCTGCAATGCCTTCCCGTTAAACCCCATACCTACCCCCAGAGGCAACCACTGTTCTTTTTTTCCACTATAGATTAGCTTAAAGCAACCAGTTATTAACAAATGCTTTTTTCCCCCCATTTAGAAAAAAAAAAAAAAAAAAAAGCTTTGGATGGATTTGGCAACACACATAGGTACCCTGCCTGAAGGTTGAATGAACAATCCATTTTCCATTTTCACATCAGTCATATTTTCTGAAGCTGTTCTTTCTGCTCCCCCAATGGCTCACTTACCCTTCTCCCTAATAATCCAACCATCTTCCAGTTCCTTTCTCATAGTTCATGGGTAAGCTGAGGGAAGAGGAGTGTCCTTAGGAAGGTCAAGACCGTTTCAGACATAAATTCAACCAGCATTTATTAATGGCTTGCTTTGTGCCAGGTCGTGGCCTAGACACAGTGGATACCAAGATGAATAAAACATGAAGAACTAACAGTACGGGGATGCTGACAATGAGCCAGTAACTGTTATTCATTTACTATGTTCAAAAGATACTTACCAAGTCTCCCCTGTGTGCCAAGCAAGTGGGGATACAGCCCTGAACAAGATAAACACGGTGCCTGCCCTCCAGAGCTTTAAGCCCAGAGTCAAAGGCAATCCTTCGTGATGGCAAGTGTGCCGAGTTTTCAGAGATGAGAAGTGCGGGGTGTTGCAGGAGCCAACAGCAGGCAGATAGAGCCTCCTAGGCCCTCCCAGAGGATGCAGGCAGTCAGGAAAGGCTTTCTGGAAGCCACTGCCTTTAAGCTGATATCTAAAGGACAAGCAGAAGCGAACTAGGGGAAAGGGCTGCGCAGGAGTTTGAACACAGGTGTGGGAACAGCACGGCTGTTCCAAGAGTGGACGGAGAGTGCAGAGAGCAAGGAGGAAAGCGACAAAGTGAAGCTGGAGAAGGAGATGGGGTCAATCCAGTCAATTCTTAACATTCATCAGGAGAAGGTGTCCATATTTGACATGTTGAGCCTGCATCATTCTCACTGTTCACGCCCCAGATCAATTATTGATGTATTGGATTAGCTTCTGCGTGTAATCTAGAATTGGTTGTACTGTTTGAGAAAGAAGCAATGCTAAGAGGAAGAGCTAAAGAGTCCTGGAACAAAGGAATGATACGACGCGACTTTAGTTACATTGGACTTCTTAAAAGAAGCTGCCCGGGGCACCTGGGTGGCTCAGTTGTTAAGCATCTGCCTTCGGCTCAGGTCCTGATCCCAGGGTCCTGGAATCGAGTCCCGCGTCGGGCTTCCTGCTCGGCGGGAAGCCTGCTTCTCCCTCTCCCACTTCCCCTGCTTGTGTTCCCTCTCTCACTGCGTCTCTGTCAAATAAATAAATAAAATCTTTTAAAAAATAGAATAAAATAAATAAAAATAAAAGAAGCTGCCCTCTCGGGTCTGAGAGCAAAGGTAAAAGGGAAGGCAGGAATCCTTAGACCAAAGGCCTGAATTTCACTTTCTCCTTCAGAGGCCCAGAATCCGCCCAGGGCACGCGGAAGCCATAACCACACCTGTTAGCAGGCCTTCCCAGGGTAGGTAGTTCAGCAATTTAAAAACAACTTAATATGGGGACGCCTGGGTGGCTCAGTCGTTAAGCGTCTGCGTCCGGCTCAGGTCATGATCCCAGGGTCTTGGGATCGAGCCCCACGTCGGGCTCCCTGCTCAGCAGGAAGCCTGCTTCTCCCTCTCCTACTCCCTCTGCTTGTGTCCCCTCTCTCGCTGTGTCTATCTCTGTTAAATAAATAAAATCTTTTCAAAAAAAATAATATGGCCAATTTCTTACCTTTGGATTACTTTGATTTTCTTGCTTTAATACCTTGTAATAAAATTAAGTTCCCATAACAAAAATAACATTCCAATGTAAGGATTGTTGTGAGGCTTAAAAAAATCCCTTAAAATGCAACGTTTTGTGCATCCCAGATAAGAGTCTATAGGAAAAAATCCACAATGATTCAGCTGCTTCATTGAATTGTGTGCTATTGCTGATAAAAATCTCCATTACCTTTTTGTAAATTTAATTTTAATTACATCAGCCTAGTGGGCTCCATGCAGATATTTACTTTTAGTATAATGGATTTTTAAGGGAAAATGCTCCATGAAAGCATTGTGCGTTGAATATTTTATTTGAAAGCAAATGGCAAAACATTTTTGTAACATTCAATATTGACACTCTGGGGAAAAGCAGAGTGAAAACATCCTTTAATGGATTATAAGGAAACGTTCACAACCTCTAGCTGTGAGTAGTAGTTAGAATTTCATACTGATTATATTATTCATCAATACGTTGGAGTGAGAGGATAACTTTACAAAAACATTGTTTTGCTGGGTTTTTTTCTGTGTGAAACTGTATTAATGTGCTTCATGTGGTGTGATATGACTAAGCGCACCCCAATAGTGATGAGATCTGAAAAACACAGCCATAAAATTGTGATGATCATGGTATTTAAACTTACCTAAAACCCTTTAACTGCTTTTGATTAGTTTAGAATAGAGAAGAATGTTCACTGACAGGCCTCCTCCGGGTTTTCTGAAGTCTGAATCGCTCTCTTTTTTTTTTTAATGACCCTGTTGGACTCATTTCATGGTGACTTTCCGTGAGGAGCAGCTAATAAGGATGTGGCCTACGCCCCAAACGTCCACCTCACTCATTGCCTGTTCATGAGATAGCAAGCTGAGGGACAGGTGATAGCAAGGAGAGCTTGGTGAAGATGTGGCTTCTTCCTTTTTCTTTGGGTTCCAGATATTCCAGTGAAATGGAACATGGTTTTGTCTATAACAAATTTTTTTACTTAATTTGATAGATTTGATGATTTTTAAGGATGTCAGTCCTGCTTCGTGATTGATCAGGTATGGGAATCCTTGGTTAAAACCACAGTCAGCAAAAACTTAGTCATCAGAAACTAGAATTACACAGGTCTTAAAGATCATGCGAAGTATGGCACGTTGCAGTCAGTGATCCTGTGACCTGTGTTCAAATACCTCCACTAGCAGCAAATCCATCTTTTAAAGCAGCCCGTTCGACCAGGAAAGCTCTAGCAGAGTCAAATTTTTCTTTCTTTGGATTGAAACTATCTCACTGAAACCTGTCCGTTGTCCCTTACTCGGTGTGTGTATTTTAATAACCTATTCACAACAAAGGCAGGTGTCACTGTGTGTCCCGTTCCTGATTCCTTAGCCTTAATTTGGCCTATCTTCCTTAGAATTATTTAACCCCCATTTGTGTTCCTGGTCAGGCACATAATCTGTCTCTTCCTTTGCTCTGCTCATGGCATCAATTATCTCTACTATGTTACCACTAATTCCCATAACTTCATCTCCTACCCTTTCTTGGCCTTCTCAGATCCTGGATTTCCGAATGTCTCTAAAACATTGCTGGGAAAACCTTTCAAACCTATAATATCCGGAATTAAACAGGATCTTCCCTTCCAGAACAATTCCCCTGCCCAGTGGCCATAAATTCATTTTATCATACTACCTTTTTTCTGGTCTTCCAGGTTGAAAGTGTATTTTTGTAGTGTTTTATTTTGATACATAGGCAGTTCCCATTATTCAAAGAGTCCATATTTGCAAATTTGCCCACTTATTTAAATTTCTTTGTAACCCCAACACCGATACTGACAGGAGTCATTGTGGACACGTGCAAAGCAGTGCCCCGCTCCCTCCTCTGCCTGTTTGTTTCGGCTTTCCTGCTATACACAAGTATTCTTTCCACAGTTTATGTAGTGCCACATTTTCCACATTTTTGTGTTTTTTCTTGGTGACTTTTCTATGTAAAAGGGCCTCAAAGGACAGTGCTGATGGCTATATAGTGTCCCTAAGCCCCGGAGGTCTGTGAGGTGCCTTTGGGTGAACGAACATCTGTGTGCTAGATGAGCTTCATGCAGGCGTGAGCTACAGTGGCTTTGGCCAGTGTTCATGAATCAACAGTATTTATCAAAGAAGGTGTCTTTGAAGAGAACGCACAGAAAATAAGGTTTTGTACTGATCAGTTGATGAAAATACTGGGACTAGCAGCATCCAGGAACCTAACCCTGTATTTCTCTTAGGAGCAGTGCTTTGGTATTCACTCATTCTGTGTTCATACCAAACTTTGTAGAACTTAACTACTGCAAATAACCAGAATCAGCTGAAATCTCAGACTTTCAGAAAAGTTGCAAGAAGACTAAGAAGAATTTCTGGACAGCCTTCACCTAGATTCCCCAGATGCTAATATTTTACGACATTTGCTTTATTCCTCTCCCTCTCTCTCTCTATGTGTGTATATGTGTGTATATACACACACATAAAATTCCAACATAGATGGATATCCTTTGCACCAAAATGCTTCAATGTGTCTTTCCTAAAAGTAAGGAAATTATATAACCACAATACATTTATCAAAATCAGAAAATTAACATGAATTCAATATTACATAATCTGTAGGTCTTATTAGGATTTACCAGTTGTCCCAATAATACCAGATCATGTGCTCCATTCACCTGTTATGTCTCTCTAGCCATCTTTAATTCGGTGCACTTCCTTAGTCCTTGACATTAATGTTTTTAGGAGCATATGATCATTTATTTTGTAGAATGTCTTCACCGTAATTTGATGCTTCTTTATGATTGAATTTATATTGTGCCTTTTTGGGCAGAAATATGACAAAAGTGAGTGTTCTCCTCGGTATACCATATGAGGAAGAATACGATGTTGATTTGTTCCGTTTCTGGTAATGCTAATTGATTGCTTGGTTAAGGTGCTGTCTGCCAGGTTTTTCCACTCCAGAATTATTGTTCATGTTCTCCAGCCAAACACCCCCAAGAATATAACTGGTTGAACAAAGTTGGGTTGGTTGGCTCAAAACCAGCCTCCCAGTGGGGAGAGTGTGGACCATGAGGAACTTCAGGACATCTCAGCATTACCCTCAGAGGGTATTAAGGGGTACTTATTATCAGGTTTAGACTTATGTTTGATTACTTGGGGGATGTTTCAAGGAAGTGGGGTTTTACTCTAGAATGGGTGCTTTCAGAAACAGATCGTTTCATTCTTGGTTAATAATTTGTATCTAGGAGGCAAGAGAAATAGAGCAAAGCTAAACCTGTACTTGATAAAGAAGCAACATTCATTCGTGTCAGTAGGGAGAAGGGGATAATTGGTCATTTTTTATAATTTGGACAGTATTCTTTTTTTTTCCTGTGTCCATATATGACTGTGGAGTGGTTTTGTTTTTCTTTTCCTCCATCCTGGTCACAGAGTGACCTTGTCGAATATTGGTGCTAGGTGAAATTATTTACATTCACAATCAAACACCATCATCTAGCTGTGAGAGCTAGGTCTGCTCCCATTTAATAACAGCCAGGTACTGCTCTTTTTCTTATTACTGTTTTTTCCCTTTGTGATTAACGTAAGCATCCCTACTGAAGTAGGTAGGTACGTAGGTAGGTGGGTTGATGGGGCAGATGAATGAAAGTATGGATGGATGGGAAGGGAGAGAGTTCTTCTTACCGTAGAACAGTAACTGATAAATGTAACAGATGAGGGAAATAGAAAATCATTATTTGGCAGTTGTAACAGTTTATTCAGTCAGGGATCTTCAATGGATGCTCTTAACTGGTGGGTGAAGAGTTGAGGAGCAATAGGACATTTATATCATCTCAAAGTATTTCCCCACAAGATACTTATCAATTACAAGGAAAAGATAATTAGTGTATAAAGTAGAAAAATTTTTTAATCACTCCAGTATGATGATGATGGTGGTGGTGCAGCCAGCTTTTACTGAGAGGTTGAGCACTGATTGAATCCTGATGCAGTAGACAGTATGGACATTCTCTGAGGTTTATGAACTAGCTCAGGGACATGCACTTGATGTTTAACCAAGCCAGTATTCAAACCCAGGGTTTTCTTGAACAAGTTCTGCCATATCCTTCTTGTATATCTGCTCTATCTGGCCTCTTCTTTTTTCCTCCTATAATCAAAGGTATAAAATCTCTTCACCTCCTCTATGGATTACCCTGTTTCCAGGTAATCCTCCCAATTACAGGTTCTTCCTTGTCACATCTGCCGTACAGATTGTTCCCTTTTGTTCTTGTCCATGAGATCACGTTTACCACGTCCTCACCCTGTCCCTTCGTCAAATCCAGACCCTTCAGTAATGTGGCCCCAGTGCCTTAACTTGTTTCCCCCTTTCCATTCGGAAGTTTTGTTCCCTGACCCCCACCCCCTTTTATAATAGGCTCTGGGTCTTTTTCTCCATTAGAAAAGCTCTCTTTTCTACCGTACTCTTTCTAAATTCTTATTTTCAAGTCATAGCTTCCCTAAAGGCCTCACCAGCTTGAGCCTCAGTGTCAGTCTCATGTCTAGAATATGCTCTATTCAGTTTAACGTGGAATCAGTTTTTGGTTTTCTATAGGTACCTCAGTTTTGACTCTGTCTAAAATACAAGTTCCTTTGCACTGGAGATGATGCAGTGTTTCTATTGATTCCATGACACCCAGCGGAGCACTGCGTCCATGGTGGAGTCTGGGCAGAGGGAGGACGGGCTGATGGATGCATTCCTCTAAGTGGACAGGTCAGCCAGGTGCAGGTAGACCTGTCTGTGAAGAAACAGCTGCATTCTGGACATGGTATGAAAGGTGTTTTTCTCATAGTTGACTGAAATGTATAATCAATTGCTTTTGTTCTGTATGTTCCTCTGTGTGTATTATTTTCTTTCCCATTTGATTATGAGAAAGAATTGCTGTTACATTCCCCAATTCCCAGCACACACAAGCACCTCAAAAGATTTGTAACTGGGGATGCCTGGGTGGCTCAGCTAAGTGTCTGCCTTCAGCTCAGGTCATGATCCCAGGGACCTGGAATCAAGCCCCACATTGGGCTCCCTGCTCTGCGAAGAGCTTGTTCCTCCCTCTGCTCCTTCCCCCACTTGTGCTCCCTCTCTCTTTCTCAAATAAATAAGATCTTAAAAAAAAAAAAAAAAGAAAGATTTGTAAGTAATAGACTGATTATAATATAACCCCTGTACATTGTCCCATAGCAAACGGTGCCCCTGATGTTCCTCAAGCACACCATGCGCTTTTTAAGCTTTCCTCATTTGCTCATTGCTACCTCTTCCAGAAGATATTTCTCCTTTCTACCTGGGAAAGTCTTGTCTGTATTTCAAGTCCTAATGTAGTGGTCATCTGCTCTGGTAAACTGTGTCTGATAATCAGAAAAAATTATCCCTCTCTCTGTGCTTTAGTAGCATTTTGCTTATTACCTCTGGTCTAGAACTTACTGTGCATTACTGGGAATCCCATTCTTAACAGACTGTCTGGATCCAGTATATTGTGAGTGCTGAGAGCAGGGCTGTGCCTTGTGTCTTTTATTTTAAAAGAAACAACATAGCAATAAATTTTAATGTGGCAAGCCCTTATTGAGAACTGCATGTGAGTGAAACCATTCTAGGGGAGTGTGAAATTCAAATTATATATTATTTGAAGGAGTAGATTTGAGATGCCACATATAGTTCTTACTGAGTGTTCTTTAAATAGACTTTGGCATGAAATGAAGAGAATAATTAGAGATGAATTATGCTGATTTGAAGAATTTTTTTTTAAATTACAAAGAAACTGACAACACCGAAGTCATCAATTTTGTAGTAACTTCATTTTCTATGAATCATTTTGTAACAAATATGAACTGTTTTTGGAAAGAAAGCAACCTTAGTTTGTTATAATAAACCACAAAGAAGTATTTAAGTTTCTTCAACAACATGCACAGTTGTAACATTAATATTTAGTTTAGTGGCTTTCCTAGAAATTTTAACAAACAGGCTAAACAAAGAATAGAGATACTCAGAAAACATACGGAATGAAGGAGGTTTCAATTTTCCCCATCCCTGATTTACATGCTAGTTTTGCCTAAGATTGTAATTCTTTTTAACCCCATAAGTTAAACCCTATTATTTTATGCAACTAATTTTTTTAGGTTTAGTTATATGTTTACCAGTTTCTTTGTACACCAACATTTTTTGCATCTGAAACTTGACATTTGGGACAGTTCTTTTTTTTCTATCTGAAATATATTCTTTTGAATTTCCTTCTAAAGGAAGATGGCAGGAAACTCCCTTTTTAGTTTTTCTAAAAGTGTTCCCTTTTGCCCTTTCTCTTGAAAGATAATTTTGTTGGTTATTTACTTCTAGGCCGACAGTTGATTTTTTTCTCTTAGCGAAGTGAAGAAAATATTTCACAGTCTTTTTGCTTCAGTAACTGTTGCTGGTGCTGTGTCAGCTAAAAATATAATTGTCATTATATTGTAGGTAATCAGTCTTTTTTTCTCTGGCCATTTTTCACATCTTCTCGTGCTTTTGGTGTTCTTCATTTTCACTATGAAATGGAATCCTTTATACTTACCATGCCTGCAATTTATTGGCCTTCCTGAGGACTGCTATCTTCCAGCAAATCCGGGAAATGTCTAGCCACTCTCTCTGCAAGTACCACCTCTCCTTGATCTCTCTTTGTCTGTCCCTCTGGGACTTAGACACATGTTAGATTTCAGTGTTTCATCCATATCTGCTAATCTCCCATATTTTTCTTTTCTTTCTCTGTACTGCATTCTGGATGATATATTCACACTTTTCAGTTCATTTATCTTTCCTCAGCTGTTTATTAAGTTTTAATTTAAATATTTTTCATTTCTAAAGGTAGTGTTAGATTTTTTTTATCTTTTATGGGGTTTTTTTTTTTTGGTTTCTAACTCCTGTTGTTTTACTCAGTGCCTACTTTTATTCCTTTATTTTTTTTTTTTAATTTTTTTTTTAATTTTTTTTTTTTTTTTTTTTTAAGATTTTATTTATTTGCGAGAGAGAGAATGAGAGACAGAGAGCATGAGAGGGAGGAGGGTCAGAGGGAGAAGCAGACTCCCTGCCGAGCAGGGAGCCCGATGTGGGACTCGATCCCGGGACTCCAGGATCATGACCTGAGCCGAAGGCAGTCGCTTAACCAACTGAGCCACCCAGGCGCCCTACTTTTATTCCTTTAAACATATTGAGTACTTCTTTTGTATTCCAGATAGTTCTGTAGTCCTGTGTGGAGCTGATTCAGCTGGGTGGTTTGTTTCAACTCATGGTGCCTTATTTCCTTGTGTTTTTATTGGCTTTGTTTGCATGTATGTTGACAGGAAGAATGGGGGTACTTCATATTCCTTGGAATGTTTAATTTTCTGGAATTCATTAAGGCATCATTTAAAAAGTATGCTTCTCGGGCACCAGGGGTCAATACCAAAATGGAACCATTTTAAAAATAAATTACAGACTTGAGGGACGCCTGGGTGGCTCAGTCGGTTAAGTGTCTGCCTTTGGCTTAGGTCATGATCCCAGGGTCCTGGGATCGAGCCCCTCAGCAGGGCATCTGCTTCTCCCTCTGCCTCTGCCGCTCCCCTGCTTGTGCTCTCTCCCTCTCTCTCTCAAATAAATAAATAAAATCTTTAAAAATAAATAATAAATTACAGACCTGAGATTTGTTAGACCTTAAATAAGAGGAATTTGCCCTACTGACCTGCAGGATGCCCAGCTTGTGATTACACACATCAAGGAAATTGTTTTCTCTTCCTTACGCAGATATGATGGCCACAGCTTTTCTGGCTGATAAATATTTATCTTTGATTCACCGTCCCATTGAAGATCTAGCTCTGTGGGGTCATGGCCTTTTTCCTGGTAGGCCCGTCACTTTGAATGGGGCTCCATGCTTTGTCTCAGTTACCATATACCCACATAAGACAAAAGCAATATTAGAAGACACTAGGATTTACTAGAAAATAACTAAAAGCTGGCCTCGGGAATCCCTTAATTTCTGAGATTCACGGTGCCGTGGACCTCTGTGCATTGCTTAGTGTTTTCCAACTGTGTGACACATATAAAAAGATACATTTTTAAATACTTTGTTATATTTTAGTTGTGTTTAGTGTTATATTTTAGTTGTGCAGGTTTCTTTTCTTTGACATTATCAGAAACGAGTCCAGCATTATTATCATTTATAATTCTTTTTTCCTAAAATGTCTTGAGGTATAGAAATAATACAGTTAGTGAATTCCTACTAGAAACTTTTAAGCATATTTTGATATACTGAAAATAATTTTTTAAAAATTTATATTTTAATGGCTTCTCTAAAGCTTTGGAAAATATCTACAAAATTTAATCATTTTAAGGAATATGTTGCAGCATAAGATACCATGATTGTTGCGGCTACTTTACTGTTACTCTTTCAGTACAGAAAATTATAAATTTTTTAAAAATGCTTTAATATTTGATCCCCAAATTGTGTGATAAAGTAATAGCAAACATTTATTGAGTACCACGTGCTAGGTGCTCTTTAAGTACTTCACCACCTCCTAAGGCTGATACTAGTCATGTTGATTGCATGGGACAAGTGAAAAATAAATGGAAACCCAGCAAGATTTAGTAATTTGCCTGAGATCACACAGCTGGTAGTGAAGGAGCTGGGATTCAGACCTGGGGGGTTTGGTTCCAGAGCTACACTCGGTCCCTCCGTTGTCCTCTCTCTCTCATACCAGTTGGTGTATCTAACAGAGCAGGTCATAAGCAGGATTGACTAAGGTGTACTTCATTTAAATGATGGTACTCAAAAAAATAGTTGCAAAATGTGCTGGGATTTTGATAGGTATTGTTTTGGATTTGTAGAACAGTTTGGAGAATCTCAGGCCTGTAATTGGTAAGGATTGCCATTCTAACAATATTGAGTCTTCTAATCCATGAGGATGAAATGTCTCTCCATTTAGGTTTTTCTCTACCAAGGTTTTATAGTTTCCAATGTATGCCTTCTATTTTTTTTGTTACATTTATTTTTCAGTGTTTTTTTTTATTTTAATACTGTTGTAAATGCAGTTTTTGTATTTCATTTTTAGGCTGTTGTGAGTATAAAGAAATATCATTGATTTTGTATGGAATATCCAGCAACTTTGCTGAACTCATTTATTTTTGTATTTTTTCTCTGAATTCTTCAGGATTTTTGACATTCCAGATCTTATCATCTGAGAATAAAAATGGTTATATTTGTTTTTTTCTAATCTAGATGCCTTTTTTCTTTCTTTCTTTTTTTTTTTCACTGCACTGACTAGAACTTCCAGGAAAATGTTGAATAGATGTGACAAAGTGTTCATAGGTGGAAACCATTCAGTCTCTACCACAAGAAGCGTGGTGCTGCTGTAGGGTTTTGTGTAGATGCCCTTTACCAGAATGAGAAAGTTCCTTTCTGTTCCTGTGACCAAGTTTTTGTCCTAAATGGGTATTAGATTTTGTTAAATGATTTTTTCTGCATCTATGGAGTGATCATATGGTCATGTCATCTCTTTATGTGGCATATTACATTAACGATTTTCAAATATTAAAACTAACCTCTCCTTCTTGTACAAACCCCAGTTGATCATGTTGTATATATTGCTGGACTCAGTTTGCTAGTATTTTGATAAGGATTTTTGCATTTATGTTCATGAGGATTATATTGGTCTATAACTTTTGTGCTTTTTTTTTTTCTTTTGATGTCTTTGGTTTTAGGTTTAGGATAATAATAGACTTAAGAAGTTGAAAAGTGCTCCTTCAGGTCTGTTTTCTGAAAGTGTAAAGGATTATTTCTTTAAAGATTTATTTATTTTTGAGGGAGAGAGATGGGAGGGGCAGGCAGAGAAAATCTTTCAAACAGACTCCCTGCTGAGCATGCAGCCCAGTGTGGGGCTCTCGTCCCAGGGCTTGATCCCACCACCCATAAGATTATGACACGAGCCGAAACCAAGAGTCGCAAGCTTAGCAGACTGAGCCACCCAGGTGTCCTAGATTATTTCTTCTTTAAATATTGAAATAATTTACCAGTTAAACACTCTGGAATGGTGATTTTCTTTGTGAGAAGATTTTTAATTTTTAACTCATTCAGATTTTTTTTTTACTTGTTATAAATCTCTTTAAATTTTCCTTTTCTTCTTGACTCGATTTCAATGATGTCTGTGTTTCTGGAATTTGTTCTTTTCACCCAAGTTTCTGAATTCATTAGAAACAAAGTTATTGTTCATAGTATATACCCTTATAACTTTTTAAACATGAGTAGTGTCAGTATGCTATATGGCTTCTCCTTCATTCCTGATTTGATAATTTGTCTTCTTTTTTCTTGGTCAACCTGGCTGAAAGTTCATAAATATCATTGATCTTTCAAAGAACCAACTTTTGACTTTACTGATTCTCTCCGTTGTTTTTTTTTTTCTTTCTGATTTCTATTTCATTGATTTTCATGCTAATCTTAATTTTTTTTTTTTCCTTCTCTGTGCTTTGGGTTGAGTTTGCTCTTCTTTTTCTGGTTAAGGTGGAATCCTGAGTTATTGATTTGAGACCTTTCGTTTTTGTTATAGGTGTTTAAAGATAGAGATTTCTTTCTAACCACTGCTTTAGTTGCATTTCATAGCTTTCAACATGTGTTTTCATTCACTTCAAGACTTCTGTTTCTCTTTGTGTATTGTTCTTTGAGACATGAGTTACTTACAAGTGTGTTCAATTTCTAAATGTCTGGGGATTTCCCTAAAGTCTTTATGTTATTGATTTCCAATTTAATTCTATTATGGTTGTAGATCATACTTACTAAGATTTTAGTACTGTTAAATTTACAAGACTTGTTTGTGGTCTAGTATATGACCTATCATGGGAGCCCCAGAAAAAATATGTGTTTTGCTGTCTTTGGGTGGATAGTTCTACAAATGTAAAGTCAAGTTATTTGATAGTGTTGTTTAAGTTTTCTGTATCCTTGTTGATTTTCTGTTTAGTAATTTTATCAGTTTTGGGGAATGCACTATAGAAATCACTAGCTGATGTTAGAATGTCTATTTCTCTTTTTACTTCTGTCCATTTTTGCTTTATAAATTTTAGGGCTCTGTTTATGAGTATGTATACATTTAAAATTGTTGTATCATGGCTCTTTTTTTATCTAGTATTTCTTAAAATCTGTTTTGTCTGATATTGTATATTCAATCTGCTTTTGGCTACTGTTTGCATGTTATTTTTTTCTATCTTTTACTTTCAACCTATTGATATTTTTAAACCTAAGATGTATCACTTGTAGATAGCATATAATTGGATGTGGTTTCAATATCCAGTCTTTTGAGTGTTTATTCTTAAAGTTATCATTGATATGCTTGGATTTATTTCAGACCTTTTTCTGTTTGTTTTCTAAATATCTCATGTCATTTTTCTTCATCTGTTCCCATTTTACTCTTCTTTGTTAAATATTTTAGTGTATTTTAATTCTTTTGTTGTGTTGTTTTTATTTAGTTTTTTTAAGTGCTCTAGGGATTACAAAATCTGTTAATTTATTACAGTTTAGATGAATACTAATTTAATAAATACATAAATACTTTGTACCACTATACCTCCATTTTCTCCTTCCTCCTTCTTCTGTTATATATGTATAATATATGTATGTTTGTTCAAACCCAACAGTGCAGTGTTCTAACTATTGCTTTATTATATAGTCTTATGTTTTTTCAATAAGTACATAAAAGAGGCGACCTACTAAATAGAAGATATTTGCAAATGACATATCTGATAGTTTCCAAAATATATAAAGAACTGATACAACTCAATGCCCAAAAAACAAATAATTCAATTAAAAAATGGGCAGAACGGGGGTGCCTATGTGGCTCAGTTGGTTAAGCATCTGCCTTCAGCTCAGGTCGTGGTCCCAGGGTCCTGGGATTGAACCCCGCCTCAGGTCCCCTGCCTCTCAGTGGGAGTCTGCTTCCCCTCTCCCTCTTCCGTTCCCCCTGCTTGTGCTCTCTCTCTCTGTTCCTCTCTGTCAAGTAAATAAAGTTTAAAAAAAAAAAACTAAAAATGGGCAGAAGACATGAACAGACATTTCTCCAAAGAAGACCTACAGATGGCCAACAGACACATGAAAAGATGCTCAACATCACTCATCAACAGGGAAATGCAAATCAAAACCACAATAAGTTACTACCTCACACCAGTCAGAATGGGTAAAATCAAAAACATAAGAAACAAGTGTTGGCAAGGATGTGGAGAAAAAGGAATCCTCTTGAAGTATTGGTGGGAATGCAAAGTGGTGCAGCCACTGTGGAAAACAGTATGGAGGTTCCTTAAAGAATTAAAAATAGAACTACCTTACAATCCAGTAATTGCACTACTGGGTATTTACCAAAAAAAAAAACGGAAAACACTAATTCAGAGGAATACATGCACACCTATGTTTATTGCAGCTTTATTTACAATAGCTAAAATATGGAAGCAACCCAAGTGTTCATCAATTGATGAAACGGATAAAGAAGATGTGGGGTGTGTGTGTGTGTGTGTGTGTGTGTGTGTGTAATGGAATATTATTCAGCCATAAAAAAAGAATGGAATCTTACCATTTGCAACAACACAGATGGAGCTAGAGAGTATAGTGCTAAACAAAATAAGTAAGTCAGAGAAAGACAAACATCATGGAATTTAAGAAACAAAACAAAGGAAAAAAGAAAGACAAAACAAGAAACAGACTTTTACTATAGAGAACAAACTGAGGGAAGATGGATGGGGGGGATGGGGAAATAGGGTGTGGGGATTAAAGAATATACTTACCGTGATTAAAAAAAAATAACATGATTAAAAAAATTTTTAAGTGTATAAAATAATACAGAAAAAAGATATATTTATATAATTATGTAATCTTTTTTTTTACATACTTACATATTTACTTTTTCCAGTGCTTTTCATTCTTTGTATAGATTTGTTAATGTCTGATGTTATTTCTTTTTAGTTTGAACGAATTTCTTTAGTAAATTCTTAATGCAGATCTGCTAGCCACAGGTTTTCTTAATCTTTTTAAATTTGGTAATGTTCTTATTTCACCTTTTCTCAATTTCATTGAGATATAATTGACAAGAATAAATTGTATATATTTAAAGTATACAACTTGATGTTTTGATCTACATTGTGAAATAATCACCACAATCAAGCCAATTAATATATTTGTCACCTCACATAGTTAACCTTTTTTTTTTTTTTTTTTCCTTTTTTTGTGGTGATTATACTTACCATCTACCCTCTTGGCAAATTTAAAGCCTACAATGCAGTATTGTTAACTATATCTACACCTTTATACATTAGATCTCCAGAACTTGTCCATCTTGTCTAAATGCAACTTTATACCCTTTGACCAGCACTTCCCCATTTCCCCCTTTGGGCCTTGGCCCCCATCATTCTACTCTCTGCTACTATGAGTTTGACTATATTAGATTTGACCTATAAGTGAAATCCTATAGTAATTGTCTTTCTGTGCCTGACTTATTTTGCTTAACATCATGTCCTCCAGGTCTTTTTTTTTTTCTTTTTTTTTTTGCATAGTTTTGTTGGATATAGAATTCTTGCTTGACATTTTTTCCCCCAGAATTTGAGTATATTGTTCCATTGTCTTCTGGATTTCATGCATTCTCATGAGAAGTCAGCCCTTAATTGTATTTCCCTGTATGTGATGAGTCATTTTTTTCTTGCTTCTTTCAAGATTTTCTCTTTTATCTTTGGTTTCAGCCATTTGACTAGGTGTCTGTGGATCTCTTAGTCATTATCCTATTTGGGTTCTTTGAACTTCTTGGGTATGTAGATTAATGTTTTCCATTAAATTTATGACATTTGAACAATTATCCAAAATTATTTTCCTCCTTTCTCTTACTCCTGTCTTTCTGAGACTCCCTCTACCTACATACCACTACAGTTGATGTTGTCCCACAGCTTTCTGTTCATTTTTCTTTATTCTTTAAACATGGTTACCTGAAGTTCCTTGAATATATTTATAATAGCTGTTTTGAGGTTTTGTCAACTAAACCTCACATAGGAAAACTAAGAGACAATTTCTATTGACTACTTACTTTTCCTGAATAGGTGTCACATTTTTCTGTTTATATATATCAACATTTTTTGTTGAAAAGTGGACATTTTAAGTAATACATTGTAACAAATCCAGATTCTGATCTTTACCTTGGAGTGCTTTTTTTTGGCTTGTTTAGTAACTTACCTGGACTAAACTTATGGAATCTGTTCCCCACAGTGCAAGCTGCTGATGTCTCTGCCCCATTATTTGATGGTGATGGTGTTGATGACAATGATGATGATGGTGATGATATGCCTGGCTTCCCAGGGGTCACCCACTTTTCTGCATAGCTTAGTGTCAGTCAACGATTTGTCAAGAGTTTCGTAAGTGTCTCAAGCCAGTAGGGCTTTTGTTCTCTGCCAGTTGCCTGTGTGGGTTGGGGAACACATGCAAAGTTTAGCCAGTGTTTAAGTCTGTCCCAGCTTTTACTTGCACTGGATCTTGTCATGTTTCCACTGCCCGCGTACACAGGCTCAAAGTCAGCCACAAATACATGGATAGCTTTCAGTGTCTCTTGTGTTTTTGGGTAGCCTTCCCATCAGCCAGGAATTTGCAGAGAGCTTAACAAGGCCCTCCGTGACTTTTTATTTCCTTTATCTCCTTTTTAAATTTGGATGAAGCTTTAGGCTGGCTGAGCCGCTGGACTTACCCACATTTATCTACCTCTGAGACCACTACTGCAACTAACAACATTGATGGGCACAGAGTGTTCCCATGCTTAGCTCCAAATCAAGCAAGTCCTCTCTGGCAATGAAGTTGATGTTCACAGCTTGACCTTCTCTGACATGGGAAGGAGTGTGGAGGTTAAAGGGGGTAGGAGAATCCCATAGATTCTCATGTTCTTACCCAAAGTTCGGTTGTTTTTCATGAACAATCATTTCCCAATTTGCTTTATGCCTTTGGTCTTTGGTTGATTTACAGAGAAATAAAATGCTTACTTTGACAATTTTGTTGAATTTTATTGTTGCTTATTGGGAAGAGGATCTAATAAATTCCCCACTATACCAAACTCTGTCATATATTTTATAACATTGCCCCAGATTCACACATGATTATTAATGCTGTCAACATAGTTAATTATTACTTGAAAATGACATTGCATTTTGAGTTGTGTTAGCTTTGTGGAGACAAATTCTTTAGCTGGGTTTAATTAATGTTTTCATTATAAATAGCATCTATTTGCTCATTCATTTATTGACTAACAATGTGCTGGGGTCTGCTTTAATTTCCATGATGTAAAGATGAATGACAAAGTCCCTGCATTTCATGAATTCACAAGTCAAATGGGGGAGACAAACTAAAAATTTTAAATTATAATGAAGTATAATATATAATGTTATATAGAGGTGAGCACACAGTGCTATGGGATGAGCTGGAGAGAGCATGCCTGTCTCTGACTAGTAAGATTTCACTAAGTGTGTTACCATTGATTGGGGCTCAGAAGGGTTGAAGTCGGCCAAGCAAAGGGATGCAGTAAATAGGGCATTCTGAGTGTGGAAAGCAGTGTGTGTAAGGACAAGGTTTGGGTTCAAGTAATATCTGAAAAAGTACCCAGGAAGGAGCATGGCGGAGAACAGTAGAAGATGGAACTTCTCTAGAAAACACATTTACATCTGCTGAACATTCTGGTCTTTATCTTCTGGGCCATCGGATGCTAGCCAAGGCCTTTATTGATCAAATTAGCTACTGCTTTTGTTTGGTCTTGGATTTCTCTCCAGCAGCTCTGTGGAGTATAAGACTGCAATGAGGAAGGACAGATAAGAAGTCAATCAAATAGGAGACTTTTGGACCCTCAGGGTTGAGAGATGGTGAGTGCAAAACTCGAGAGTGGCCAAAATCAAAAGATGTTCATGAGAAAATTGACAGAATTTGATGATATTGATGTAAGGAAGGGTCAGCATGGCTGGTTGGGCACAGAGGCCCTAGAAGGTGTGGAGAGGAGACAGCCTCTGGGAAGCCGCCAAATAAGAAATCAACCTAAACAGAAACAACAAAAACCAGAGAGGATATCCAGATGAATCTTTGGCTGACAGGCCAGGTGAATGAAGAGGGAGAACCCAGGCAGGAGCAAATGTACAGAAACCTGGGAGAACTGGCTGGAATAGCAATTGTAGCAGAGGATGTGTGCTGGATCCTAAATGAATTTTCTGAGCTGCCTAGAGGGACGTGACTTAATCTCATGCCCTGGCCTTAAGTTTCAGTGAGGCAGGGGCAGTAAGAAGTCCCAATGCAACATGGTCATTTTAGCACTTTTAATAGAAATTTTGAATTAATCTAAATCCTTCATGAAGTGGGATAATGGTATTGATTAAGAATACTCCCTCAGAACCCTCTTACACTGTTGGTGGGAATGCAAGCTGGTGCAGCCACTCTGGAAAACAATATGGAGGTTCCTCAAAACATTAAAAATAGAGCTACCCTACGACCCAGCAATTGCACTACTGGGTATTTACCCCAAAGATACAGATGTAGTGAAAAGAAGGGACACCTGCACCCCAATGTTGATAGCAGCAATGTTCATAATAGCCAAACTGTGGAAAGGGTCCAGATGTCCATCGACAGATGAATGGATAAAGATGTGGTTCATGTATACAGTGGAATGCTACTCATATTACATCAGAAAGGATGAATACCTACCATTTACATCGACATGGATGAAACTGGAAGGTATTATGCTAAGTGAAATAAGTCAATCAGAGAAAGATAATTATCATGGTTTCACTCATATGGAACATAAGAAATAGCACAGAAGATCATAGGGGAAGGGGAGGGAAAACTGGGAAGAAATCAGAGAGGGCGATAAACCATGACAGACTCTTGACTCTGGGAAACAAACTGAGCGTTGTGGAAGGGGAGGTGGGTGGGGGCATGGGGCAACTGGGTGATGGGCATTAAGGAGGGGAGGGCACATGATGTGATGAGCACTGGGTGTTATACGCAACTAATGAATCATTGAACACTACATCAAAAACTAATGATGTATTTATGTGTTGGCTAATTGAATTTAAAAAAAAAAATCCTCACCTAGGGCTCTTCCTGTGAGTAACTCAGACACTGCACAGAGACTAATCATTTACTCTGAAATCATTGAGGAATTATTTAGAATGCAAATCCTTTTTAAAAACCTAATAGTGCTGCCCAAGTGTTAATTCATCTTCTCAAAGGGATAAGGAACTGGGCAGATACAAATAGATGTGTGATGACTATGTAGAAAGAGTCAATGATGACATACTTTGTCTCTGATCTACACTTTTTTAAGAGGTCCCTTTCTATGTGTGACATTCTGTAACTTAATTTTTCCTGTTTATGACATTCTAATGTTATTTAATTGCCAACCATCTGGATTTGCTGTTAGTATGAATCAGGTTTTTTAATATAATTAAGCCAGCTTATCTGTCACCCATTATAATTAATCCATTTTATCTTAATTACTTTTCCATTTCCAGAGCCAGTCATCACATATTAACACAAATACAGGAAAATCTGAGTCATTTTTGTAACATAAGTAATAACACAGAATGTCAGATATGTGCATACGCTCCCTTCACACTTTGGGGAAGGTTCAACATAATTTGGTAAAATACGTTAGTGTTTTGCCAGAAACACAGAAACCAAAAAAGAAATCAGTATTTCAGTTCTCATTCACTTACTTCGTGAACCGTAGTCTTGATTCTGTATCCATCCAAGGACAAATTGTAATGTAGCAAGCCCTTCTGTTTCTGGTGGTAATTACAGGGAAGCATTTGCCTATCAGCTCATTCTGGTCACTGGTGCATGTGTGGGGTTTTTTCATTCACTTATTTCTTAATTGAGGACAACTCTGGATGTAGCAGTAAATGAGACAGAAGAAGGTTGTAACTCTTTTTGAGCTCACTTTGTAGTGGGGGAGACAGATAGTAAACGAATAGCAACAGTAGTGATGAGTAATGTGCAAAGAATTTGAAAGGCGACGGGACAGAGAGTCAGTTCTGTAGATGGAGGGCTCGGAGAGGTGTCTCTGAGGAGGTGGCTCTAAAGCTGATACCTGATTGACAGGAGACGCCTTGAGCTGATCACAAGCATTACAGGAGGAAGTCCTAGCTAGAGCGAAGGCCATGAGTAGGCGTATAATCTGCATAGTGGTTAAGAGATCACTTTGGGAGAGGGAGAACGTTCAAAGTAAGGAGTGTGGATTTCATTCCAGGTGCTATGCGGAGCTGCTGAAGGGCTTTCTGTGATCTGATTTGCATTTATAAAAGATCAGTCTGCTTCTCTGTGGAGAATGGATTAAAGGGGGTAAGAATGGGAACAGGGAGGAAGAGTCCAGATTGAGAGGTGAGATCACCATCCCTTAAGTACTCCATGAAGTTATCCTGTGCGTCATTTTCGAAGATTGATTCTTTGCACCGTTGCAGATTTCCTGTGGTTAGAGCAAACTATGGAATACTCTAGATTCAAATGGCTCTCTAGATTCAAGTCCAGTTTCTCCAACTTAGAGGTCATAGAACTTCGGGCAAGTCTCTTAACCCCTCTGTATTTCAGTTTCCTCTTATAAAAACAGTGAAATAGTGGGGCGCCTGGTTGGCTCAGGCAGTTAAGTGCCCAGCTCTTGATTTCAGCTTGGGTCGTGATCTGAGGGTCATGGGATCAAGCCCCATGTTGGGCTTTGCACTCAGCACAGAATCTGCTGGAGATTCTTTCTCTCCCTCTCCCTCTGCCCCTCGCTCAGCTTGTGCTCTCACTTTGTAAATAAAATATTTTTTAAAAAATGGAATAGTAATTTTACCTATTCATAGAGTTGTCAGAAGTGACTAAGAAAATACACATAGAAATACTTAGTACATGCTTACAGTAAGCACTCAGTAAATATTACTATATTTCTGTCTTATACTATGCCACATTCAGACGGCAGTACCTAGTAATGAGTTACAATTAACATTTTTAAGAAATAAAAAAATTTGTTCATGTGTTATTTTGATACTATTTTAGCATCTCTTAATCCTGTTTATTTAATTTGTAATAATATAATCATGTTGTTATAATATGCATATTATTCCCAACTTCCACATCTGGCAGTATTTATTTTTAAAGTGACTTCTGTTATTTGTGTGTTAAACACCTGTAGCCTTCTAGAGAGATTGATTGAATATTAATCACCTTTATTGTGAAGTTAATGTTTTCAGCCCTTAAAATGAGATGAAGGAGGGTGGGCCTTGGATCCTGAGATTATATAGATCATGTAAACACTGAGTTTATGGCCTCCACCAGGGCCATGACAACACACGGGCGCTGATCAAATGCATCACTCCTCTGCTTGGTCCTCCTGCTTTGGACTTCGGGTCTGTGTTGGATCTATGGTTAGAAAAGACCCTATCCATTTAGACCATAGGGTAATCTAGAAGCCTTGTAGTGAGTCTTTGGTTTCCCTGTAAACACTGGTTTCTGTCACTTTGTCAGGCTAGCTTGGAAGCTGGCTCCCACGATTTGTCTTTCCTCACTACTGTACTGATTGCATGGATACTGTACTGAATTTTGCAAATTCGAATTATTTCTAAATACTATAGAAATGATGATAGAGATTGGATAATATTTGGAATCAGTAACTAAATTAATGGGTGTGTGTGATGTGTGTGTGAATTTGTAACTTTTACACGTCATGGGGCTAAAACACCTGATAGCCAGTAGCCTTACGATTTTTCCTTCTGCCTCTTCCAAAGACCACATGGTCCGGCTACTTAAGAGATTCATGGGAGCGTCCGTGTCGGCATAAAGACTCAAATGTGAATTCTCAGCTCTGCCGGCCCACACGGAACTGACCGGTGGGGCTCCCATCCATCCCGCAGGCTCTTACATCTGGTGGGGGGCTCTCTGCTCCCCCTGCTCTGTTAGGAACAGGTTCCCTCCCTGCCCCCGGCAGTCACATATCCCATCATTTCACAATCAGCACCCAACTGGATTATATTAATGTTAAAATTAATTTGTAAGCTTACATTTTTTTCCAGAAATACCTATGTGTGGACATAACTCCCTTTCTCTGTGTTTGTTTTTCTACCACAGACACGGGAGCAGAAAGACAGGCACTAAGAGAAAATGTGTATCCTAAATTGAGAGAATTCTGCAGAGAAAACTATGGATTAGAATTTCAGGTAACTGTGATATTAATTCCATTTTTAATTATGGCAGCTGAATAATGTTTGTGCTTGCTTATTGTCACAACTTCGGTGTTCGAAAAAACACGTTTCAAGCTCTGAAAAGTTTTATTTCTTTAAGCATGGGTAAAAAGGAACACTGGAAAATGGAAAATAAAATATTTAGTCATTTGGGGGGCGCCTGGGTGGCTCAGTCAGTTAAGCGGCTACCTTCGGCTCAGGTCATGATCCCCAGGGTCCTGGTATCAAGTTGCATTGGGCTCCCTGCTGAGTGGGGAATCTGCATCTCTCGGCCTTCCTGCACTTGTCCTTCTGCACTCTCGCGTGCGCGTGCTCTCTTTCTCTCTCTCTCTCAAATAAATAAAATCTTAAAAAAAATAGTCATTTTTGGTGCTTTGCACTTTTATGTTTTCTTGCCCTCTGTCTGGTATTGGCTCATCTTCTCCTTCTAACCATGTTTATTTGCTTCTCGGCAGTCTCTACTGTTCTCAGGAAGGTGAAGGTTGCTGAGCGCATGCCCGTAGGCTGTGGTCTCTAGAAATGGTTTGTACCTAAAAATTGGGACCAGCTTTCTCCCAGGTGTTTTCTTTTAGCAGCCTGGCCAGCCCTTGCCTTCTAGCTTGCCTTTTAGATTTTGTTCACATTGTAGAATGTCCTTTTTCCTATGTTAGGGATTTGCCATTTACCCAAAAAAGAAAAAAAAATCAGCCTTTCAAGAGACAATAACTGTGCATGTCATTGCTAAAGTTCATGAATACCCTGGCATTTGTAGACACCACTGATTTTACCACCTTTTCTATTAAAAGTACTAGAAAACATTGGGCATATCTTGAACATCCCCAGATTTAAAAAGTAAATGGCTCCTGGAACAGATAGCGTTATTTAGTCAAAAGTTTTCAACCTCATTCACAACGGACATCTTAACTCTGCAGTGCTATCTTAACTATATGTTTCCATTGGTAAGTCAGGAATATGTACCAGAGATTTGTGGTATAAGAGTGCAAAATGCATCTTTGTTAGTGGAAGAAAATTCCACCCTTCATTTATTTCCTCCTGAATATTTTATCTCGGTATACTTCATGATGCTTTCTCGTGTGATGTATAAAATAGTTGGTCTCAAAATGGCTTCCCTCTCCGTGCCTACTGTCAGTCAGCAGCAGGCCATTATGACACACATATTGAAAAGTTACTCATAAGTCACCATTTGCTAGATAAATGGTGAGCCTAAATTAAATTCCTTGTTGCGAATTCAGCCCTGCCTTCTCTGAGGAACCTGGTTCTACTGATAACAGGGTCTCAATTGTTAAAAAAATTCTGATCTGTCAAGATTCCCAAAGACTTAGACACTCCTTGGGGACTCAATTACCATGGAGAAAGAGATGTGTCCAAGAATGTTAATCCCATCTTTGAGTTTGTTTGGATATGCATCATTTTTTTTTAGTAGAGGGAGGAATTTGTTGAGCCACAGACCAGCTTGCATAAAACATGGTATTCAGATTAGCTGAGAGGAAAATAAAGAAATATATTTTCTAAATTATAAGTAGGCCCAGGAAAAGACTGATAAAGCCAGAGGAAAGCTGTAGAAGGCAAGGTCCATGGAATAAATTGACAGCAAGGATCATTCTAGGCAGGTGCATTGAATGAGTCGTTGAGATACCGGGCAGCAGTGGAAACCGCATTGGGCAAAGAAAAGTTGGGACTGAACCCCCAGCTTTCCACTGTGACTCCCTCAGTCGGTGTTCGAAATGGGAGTGGTGACCACTTCGTATCTAAGGTTGTGTTTGGAATAAAAATATGCAGGGTTGCATTTGTTTCCCACCTTCTGAGCTTAACGGGAGCTCAAATATATGTCATACTTGAATCTTCTAAGAATATACTTTTTAGTATAGTCTCTTCTAGTCAGTTGATTATAGACCTCCCTGAAGATGTGTTTTCTAGTGAGATGGTTCTCCTTTCTCAGCTGCAACAAAATATGATACTGGAAGCTTCATGAAGAAAAAAAAAAAAACAGTTTACCTGTATAGTACTCTGGATTTCATCTTTGGCTCTGCATTGAACCCAGAAGAAATGAATTTCCTACAGTTACCCAAACATATGCCAATCCCTTTTAAGCTTCCTTGCCTTTGTTTATGCTGTTCTTTCCACCCGCGATGCTCTGCAACCTGCTTCTTCCCCTGCCACTCTTGAAGTCCTACTCATTCTGAAGACTCTTCCTATAGATCCTAAGGCCCCTCTCCTTCTTTTTTTTTTTTAATTTTTTATTGTTATGTTAATCACCATACATTACATCATTAGTTTTTGATGTAGTGTTCCATGATTCATTGTTTGTGCATAACACCCAGTGCTCCATGCAGAACGTGCCCTCTTTAATACCCATCACCAGGCTAACCCATCCTCCCGCCCCCCTCCCCTCTAGAACCCTCAGTTTGTTTTTCAGAGTCCATCGTCTCTCATGGTTTGTCTCCCTCTCCGATTTCTCCCCCTTCATTCTTCCCCTCCTGCTATTATCTTCTTTTTTTTTTTCTTAACATATATCGCATTATTTGTTTCAGAGGTACAGATCTGTGATTCAACATTCTTGCACAATTCACAGCGCTCACCATAGCACATACCCTCCCCAATGTCTTATCACCCACCCACCCCATCCCTCCCACCCCACCCCCCACTCCAGCAACCCTCAGATTGTTTCCCGAGATTAAGAATTCCTCATATCAGTGAGGTCATTTGATACATGTCTTTCTCTGATTGACTTATTTCACTCAGCATAATACCCTCCAGTTCCATCCCCACGTCGTTGCAAATGGCAAGATCTCATTCCATTTGATGGCTGCATAATCTTCCATTGTATAGATATACCACATCTTCTCTATCCATTCATCTGTCGATGGACATCTTGGCTCTTTCCAGTTTGGCTATTGTGGACATTGCTGCTATAAACATCCGGGTGCACATACCCCTTCGGATCCCTACATTTGTATCTTTGGGGTAAATACCCAGTAGTGCAATTGCTGGATCGTATGGTAGCTCTACTTTCAACTTTTTGAGGAACCTCCATACTGTTTTCCAGAGTGGCTGCACCAGCTTGCATTCCCACCAACAGTGTAGGAGGGTTCCCCTTTCTCCGCATCCCCGCCAACATCTGTCATTTCCTGACTTGTTAATTTTAGCCATTCTGATTGGTGTGAGGTGGTATCTCATTGAGGTTTTGATTTGGATTTCCCTGATGCCGAGTGATGTTGAGCACTTTTTCATGTGTCTGTTGGCCATTTGGATGTCTTCTTTGGAAAAATGTCTGTTCATGTCTCCTGCCCATTTCTTGATTGGATTCTTTGTTCTTTGGGTGTTGAGTTTGATGAGTTCTTTATAGATTTTGGATACTAGCCCTTTATCTGATATGTCATTTGCAAATATCTTCTCCCATTCTGTCGGTTGTCTTTTGGTTTTGTTGACTGTTTCTTTTGCTGTGCAAAAGCTTTTTATCTTGATGAAGTCCCAATAGTTCATTTTTGCCCTTGCTTCCCTTGCCTTTGGCGATGTTTCTAGGAAGAAGTTGCTGTGGCTGAGGTCGAAGAGGTTTTGCTGCCTGTGTTCTCCTTTAGGATGTTCTGTCTCACATTTAGGTCTTTCAACCATTTTGAGTCTATTTTTGTGTGTGGTGTAAGGAAATGGTCCAGTTTCATTCTTCTGCATCTGGCTGTCCAATTTTCCCAACACCATTTGTTGAAGAGTCTTTTTTCCATTGGACGTTCTTTCCTGCTTTGTCAAAGATTAGTTGACCATAGAGTTGAGGGTCCATTTCTGGGCTCTCTATTCTGTTCCATTGATCTATGTGTCTGTTTTTGTGCCAGTACCATACTGTCTTGATGATGACAGCGTTGTATTAGAGCTGGAAGTCCGGAATTGTGATGCCTCCAGCTTTGCTTTTCTTTTTCAACATTCCTCTGGCTATGCGGGGTCTTTTCTGGTTCCATACAAATTTTAGGATTATTTGTTCCATTTCTGTGAAAAAAGTGGATGGTATTTTGATGGGGATTGCATTGAATATGTAGATTGCTCTAGGTAGCATTGACATCTTCACAATATTTGTTCTTCCAATCCATGAGCATGGAATGTTTTTCCATTTCTTTGTGTCTTCCTCAATTTCTTTCATGAGTATTTTATAGTTTTCTGAGTACAGATCCTTTGCCTCTTTGGTTAAATTTATTCCTAGGTACCTTATGGTTTTGGGTGCAATTGTAAATGGGATCGACTCCTTAATTTCTCTTTCTTCTGTCTTGTTGTTGGTGTATAGGAATGCCACTGATTTCTGTGCATTGATTTTATATCCTACCACTTTACTGAATTCCTGTATGAGTTCTAGCAGTTTTGGCGTGGAGTCTTTTGGGTTTTCCACATAAAGTATCATATCATCTGCAAAGAGTGAGAGTTTGACTTCTTCTTTGCCGATTTGGATGCCTTTGATTTCTTTTTGTTGTCTGATTGCTGTGGCTAGGACTTCTAATACTATGTTGAATAGCAGTGGTGATAGTGGACATCCCTGCCGCGTTCCTGACCTTAGGGGGAAAGCTCTCAGGTTTTCCCCATTGAGAATGTAATTCGCTGTGGGTTTTTCATAGATGGCTTTTATGATATTGAAGTATGTACCCTCTGTCCCTATACTCAGAAGAGTTTTGCTCAAGAAAGGATGCTGTACTTTGTCAAATGCTTTTTCTGCATCTATTGAGAGGATCATATGATTCTTGTTCTTTCTTTCATTAATGTATTGTATCACATTGATTGATTTGTGGATGTTGAACCAACCTTGCAGCCCAGGGATAAATCCCACTTGGTTGTGGTGAATAATCCTTGTAATGTACTGTTGGATCCTATTGGCTAGTATTTTGGTGAGAATTTTTGCATCCATGTTCATCAAGGATATTGGTCTGTAATTCTCCTTTTTGATGGGGTCTTTGTCTGGTTTGGGGATCAAGGTAATGCTGGCCTCATAAAACGAGTTTGGAAGTTTTCCTTCCATTTCTATTTTTTGGAACAGTTTCAGAAGAATAGGTATTAATTCTTCTTTAAATGTTTGGTAGAATTCCCCTGGGAAGCCATCTGGCCCTGGGCTTTTGTTTGTTGGGAGATTTTTGATGACTGCTTCAATTTCCTTAGTGGTTATAGGTCTGTTCAGGTTTTCTGTTTCTTCCTGGTTTAGTTTTGGTAGTTGATACATCTCTAGGAATGCATCCATTTCTTCCAGGTTATCTAATTTGCTGGCATAGAGTTGCTTATATAATATGTTCTTATAATTGTTTGTATTTCTTTGGTGTTGGTTGTGATCTCTCCTCTTTCATTCATGATTTTGTTGATTTGGGTCATTTCTCTTTTCTTTTTGATAAGTCTGGCCAGGGGTTTATCAATCTTGTTAATTCTTTCAAAGAACCAGCTCCTAGTTTCGTTGATCTGTTCTACTGTTCTTTTGGTTTCTATTTCATTGATTTCTGCTCTGATCTTTATTATTTCTCTTCTCCTGCTGGGTTTAGGCTTTATTTGCTGTTCTTTTTCTAGCTCCTTTAGGTGTAGGGTTAGGTTATGTACTTGAGACCTTTCTTGTTTCTTGAGAAAGGCTTGTATTGCTATATACTTTCCTCTTAGGACTGCCTTTGCTGCATCCCAAAGATTTTGAACAGTTGTGTTTTCATTTCCATTGGTTTCCATGAATTTTTTTAATTCTTCTTTAATTTCCTGGTTGACCCATTCATTCTTTAGTAGGATGCTCTTTAGCCTCCATGTATTTGAGTTCTTTCCAACTTTCCTCTTGTGATTGAGTTCTAGTTTCAAAGCATTGTGGTCTGAAAATAGGCAGGGAATCATCCCAATCTTTTGGTACCAGTTGAGACCTGATTTGTGACCTAGGATGTGATCCATTCTGGAGAATGTTCCATGGGCACTAGAGAAGAATGCGTATTCCATTGCTTTGGGATGGAATGTTCTGAATATGTTTGTGAAGTCCATTTGGTCCAGTGTGTCATTTAAAGTCTTTATTTCCTTGTTGATCTTTTGCTTAGATGATCTGTCCATTTCAGTGGGGGGGGGGGGTGTTAAAGTGCCCCACTATTATTGTATTGTTGTCAATGTGTTTCTTTGCTTTTGTTATTAATTGCCTTATATAATTGGCTGCTCCCATGTTAGGGGCATAGATATTTACAATTGTTAGATCTTCTTGTTGGATAGACCCTTTAAGTAGGATATAGTGTCCTTCCTCATCTCTTATTACAGTCTTTGGTTTAAAATCTAATTTGTCTGGGGCACCTGGGTGGCTCAGTCGTTAAGCGTCTGCCTTTGGCTCAGGTCATGATCCCAGGGTCCTGGGATCGAGCCCCGCATTGGGCTCCCGGCTCCGCGGGAAGCCTGCTTCTTTCTCTCCCCCTGCTTGTGTTCCCTCTCTCGCTGTGTCTCTCTGTCAAATAAATAAAATCTTATAAAAAATAATAATAAAAAAAATCTAATTTGTCTGATATAAGGATTGCCACCCCAGCTTTCTTTTGGTGTCCATTAGCATGGTAAATGGTTTTCCACCCCCTCACTTTCAATCTGGGGGTATCTTTGGGTCTAAAATGAGTCTCTTGCAGACAGCATATCGATGGGTCTTGTTTTTTTATCCAATCTGATAGCCTGTGTCTTTTGATTGGGGCATTTATCCCATTTACATTTGGGGTAACTATTGAAAGATATGAATTTAGTGGCATTGTATTGCCTATAAGGTGACTGTTACTGTATATTGTCTGTGTTCCTTTCTGGTCTATGTTGCTTTTAGGCTCTCTCTTTGCTTAGAGGACCCCTTTCAATATTTCTTGTAGGGCTGGTTTCGTGTTTGCAAATTCCTTTAGTTTTTGTTTGTCCTGGAAGCTTTTTATCTCTCCTTCTATTTTCAGTGACAACCTAGCTGGATATAGTATTCTTGGCTGCATATTTTTCTTGTTTAGTGCTCTGAATATATCATGCCAGTCCTTTCTGGCCTGCCAGGTCTCTGTGGATAGGTCTGTTGCCAATCTAATGTTTCTACCATTGTAGGTTATAGATCTCTTCTCCCGAGCTGCTTTCAGGATTTTCTCTTTGTCTCTGAGACTCATAAGTTTTACTATTAGATGTCGGGGTGTTGACTTATTTTTATTGATTTTGAGAGGGGTTTTCTGTGCTTCCTGGATTTTGATGCCTGTTTCCTTCCCCAAATTAGGGAAGTTCTGTGTTATAATTTGCTCCAATATACCTTCTGCCCCTCTCTCTTTCTTCTTCTTCTGGGATCCCAATTATTCTAATGTTGTTTCGTCTTACGGTATCGCTTATCTCTCGAATTCTGCCCTCATGATCCAGTAGTTGTTTATCTCTCTTTTTCTCAGCTTCTTTATTTTCCATCATTTGGTCTTCTATCTCACTGATTCTTTCTTCTGCCTCATTTATCCTAGCAGTTAGCACCCCCATTTTTGATTGCACCTCATTAATAGCCTTTTTGATTTCAACTTGGTTAGATTTTAGTTCTTTTATTTCTCCAGAAAGGGTTTCTCTAATAACTTCCATGCTTTTTTCAAGCCCAGCTAGTATCTTTAAAGTCATGATTCTGAACTCTAGATCCAACATAGTACTAATGTCTGTATTGAGTAGGTCCCTGGCAGTTAGTACTACCTCTTGTTCTTTTTGTTGGGGTGATTTTTTCCGTCTTGTCATTTTGTCCAGAGGAGAATAGATGAATGAGAGAACAAAATGCTAACAGGGCAACAACGTCCCCAGAAAATATACTCTAAACAAATCAGAAAAGACCTGAAGCCAGGGGAAAAGAAAGGGAAAGAAAGAAAAAAGAAAAAGAAAAACAAGCAAAAACAGAACAACCAAAAAAAAACAGAATATGATCAGATATGATCAGGCTGGTGCATAGATCAGTGCCACACACTAGATTTTGGGTGTATTTTGGTCTGGTAGGAGAAAGTGCCTCCCAAAATTTTAAAGAAAGAAAAACTTATATATGTACAAAAATAAGGGTTGATATGAAGGGATGGAATATGACTGTAAAGATGAAAATTATAAAAAATTTTATAAAAGGGAATTGATAAGTTTGAAAAAAGAAGAGGATTTAATAAAAAAAAAAAAAGAGAGAATGTGATCAGGCAGGAGAGTAGAACAAAGCCGTACACTAGAGATTTAGGGTATATTTTTATCTGTTAGAAGAAACTGTATCTCAAAATTTTAAAGAGAGAACAACTTATATATATATATGCCAAAAATAAGGGTAACTACTATGGATAGAATATGACTGAAAATGAAAAATAAAAATGTTTTTTAAAAAAGGGATTGATAAGATATTGGTTGAAAAAGGGAAAAAGAAAAATTCAAAAAAAAAATGAAAATTCAGAGAGGTAGATGTTAAGGACCGACAAAAGTAGAAGTTTATATAGTATGGCATGTGTTATAGGGATAATAAGCTTTTGTACAGGCTTCAAATTTAGTTCTCCTTTGAATATTCGCTGGTTCATGAAAAGTGGTTTAGGAAACCATCCAAAGATTCATTTTACCACAAAAAGGAACAGCGTTTTTGGGGTCTGAGGGGATTCGTACTTGAAGATACACCAGTTAGCAGGGGGTCGTGTTGGGCATTCTGCAGACAGAATTGTTTCAAATCTGCAGCTGCCTGGCAAACCTTCACGCAGTTGAGCCCAGCTTCCCGCCGGAGCTGTTGAACCACTTTCTTCATAGTGGCAACGCTGGAGGAACCAGACATGGCGCTCTCAAGAGCAGGCAGATTTCGTCCGTGCGTGGATCGGTTGGTTCATGGGTCCGCTGGGCCAGATGGTGGGGCAGCGCGGCTGGCCCCTCTCCTTCTGACTACAGCCCTGTAGCTAAATATTCTCCATGTGGTTCACCCTTGAACACTTCAAGCCCATTCCCATTAAAGGGCTTTGCCCTGGCTGTGCTCTCTGTAGGAATGTTCACTCCCTCATCTTCTTCACATGGGAGCTTTCTTTTTGCTCTCCAGGTCTCCACAAAATGTCACTTCCTAGAGATGCTTCCCTTGTGACCCAATCTAAAGGAGCCACCTAGAGGATTTCTTTTACATCACCCTATTTTAGTTTATCTGCATAGCATGTGTGAATATTGGATATTTTGCCTTTTTCATCTATTGGCTTGCTTATTGTCTCTGTCCCACTAGATGATAAGTTTCACAAGAACAGGGACGTGTCTGCCTTCATGACAGCTACATTCCTAGTCCTGGTATCGTGCCTGACACATAGCAAAACTCTGATGGGAATGTGTTGAACAAGTGAATGCCTTTCTGAGCATATGAATGAATGAAGTCTCAGTCCAAACATTACTTGCTTAAGGAAGCTATCTCTGAGCCCCTGGTTCCTCCTAGGATATGCCATGTACCCACCTTTTTGCTCCCCTATAATCTTGGGCATAACTCTCAGTCATGCATCCAGTTTGTTCAAGAAGTACTTGTTGACCATTGAGCACATGCCAGGCAACATCCCAAGTGCTGGGAATACAAAAACGAACCAATCAGACCCTCTTCTTATGGAGCTTCCAATATTGTTTGGGGAGGCAGACAACAAACAGTAAATCCCCAGTGGTGATAGATGCATTTTATTGAGTAAATGCTTTTAGGAAAAGTAAGACAGGATATGGGGGTTAGGGAGTACCAGGTAGTCAGAGAAGGACTCAGTGATAGGACAACCTTTGAACAGAGATCTGTAGAAAGTGATGGAGCAAATCATGCAGATGCTTTGGTAGGAGAAATCCAGATATAGGCAACCAGGAAAAGGGTCTGAGGTGGGAGCATGTTCAGAATATTCTAGGAACAGTAAAGAAGCCAAGTGTAGGTGGAGTGGAGTAAGAGAAATAATTGCAGGAGAGGACATCAAATTCAGATCACAGGGGACATTGTGGGCCAAGATTAAGGACTTAGAATTGTACTGAGTGAGAAGGGAAAGGGGGACATTATAGGACTTGTGTTCAAGAGAGTCACTCAAGCTCTGTGAAGGGAGTGGAATGGGGGAAGGGAATGGTAGAAGCAGGAGGGTAGTGCAAGTTAGGAAGTGATCATGGCGTGGTCTAGAGCCAGCGATGGAGAGAATGAGACATCTGGTGAGGTGAAGTTTTCATCACCTGTCTCTAAGGTCTCAAAGTTCTCAGGACTGGAATTGTGTCTTACTCAGTGTATCCCAGTGGTAAGTCCAGTGTCTGGCACCTAGTAGACCGTTGAGTTAAATATTATGGAATTGGTAGAATATGGAGTTACATTTGACACAAGGTCTTCTAATGTCTCTCTGTATGCCTGTCAGGCAAGCTGTTCTCTAGTGTTTCCTTAATTTTTTTTTCGTTTTAAACGAAGATATTTAATGAAAAAGCTAATTATACCCTCTGATTATGAACTCCAGGTAATTCTATGTGTGATACACATGGGTCGTTTGTTGCTCAGAGATAGAAACAACTGAATGGGAGGAACATCAAGCTCACCCAGAGCAGAGAACACACATGGCTTCAGAAAGACAAGGTGTTTAAATAATAGCGTGATTGACTTGCCAGTGTTCGGTTAATGCCCTTGGTTATGGAGAAAAGGATAGAAAGGGAGCACGAGGGGAATAAAATGGGGAAAATACAGACAGATTGGGGCAAAAAGCAGGCGGTGCAGGACCCAGTGAGTAAAGGACTTGTAATTCTATCCACAGGTGCCATCCGTTCTTGCTTTCTGAGGTTTCTGCTCCATTCCTGCTGCCGGGACTCTGGTCTAACCCCTGTTGCTTCAAAAATTGGATATGTGAAAAGCATCCTAACTGAGCTTGTTCCCCACTTACTGCCAATTGGTTACAAGTTGTTGAGGAAGAGACTAGTTTTCACTTATTTGAAAGTTCCCAGGGCCTGAAAGAGTGTTTAATATTTAGTGGGGTTTAGTAAAAGCTTGGTAAGCAGAAATGCCTACACCATCGCCCTGCCTGAGTTTCTCTATACATCACCACCAGAGCAATCTTGACGTAAATGTCATGTTGTCAGGTCCTTTGCTTAAAAGCTCTTAATGGCTCCCTGCTGCCTACGGGGGTCCCTCTTTACTGTGACTCAGCTGTCTTTCCACGTTCATCTCCCATTCTCCCCAACACAAACATGCACTCCAAGCCTGTCCTCTCGGAGCACATCTTGTGGATTGCTCATTCTTGACTTTCTTATCAGAAATACCCTTTCTCAGAGTGCCTGGATGGCTCGGTCAGTGAAGCATCTGGATGGCTCGGTCAGTTAAGCATCTGCCTTCTGCTCAGATCATGATCTCAGGGTCCTGGGATCGAGCCCCACATCGGGTTCTCTGCTCAGTGGGGAGTCTGTTTCTCCTTCTCTCTCTGCTCCTCTCCCCAGTCATGTGCACACGCATGCACACTCTCTCTCTCTCAAATATATAAAATCTTTAAAAAAAAAAAAAAAAAGTACACTTTCTCTTCCTCACCCCACTCCCAACCTCAAAATCCAGCTCAAGGCCTAGCTTTCTCAAAAAGTCTTCCCCACTTCTACTCTGTAAACTCTTATAAATCCACCCCACCCAGCCCCCACTGGTAATCTGACTCAAGAGTAAACCCAGTTAGTGCAGGAACCTCTAACTGGGGGGGTGCTTAACTCAGCTGGGCACTTAGGACACATCCATTTTGAAAGTGATTTTCATTTGAGTCCAGCCATTCAACTCTGTGTCATTCCTTAAGAATACCTTCTGATAGCCAGCTTCCTTAGTGGCACGTAGTATTTATCTCATTTCATCTTCATCACCAACGTTCATAAACCTGTTCCTTTTTTTTTCACCTTTAACCTCCAGTAAACCCTGGGTTTTTTTTCCACCCTCAGACCCCCAGTGAGAGTGCTGTCTTGTCCCTGAGTTGGTGCTTGTGAGTGATCCCCATGTCTTCATCTTCAGCTCTCTCCCTCCAGAGTGACGTGAAGAGAATTCTCTGGTTTGGGAATACTACTATATCTGAAATGGAAACCGTCCTTCTCCCTTTTTCCAGTTTCTCAATTATTACCATTTTCCCATTCAATCTTGGCTTCTAGTGCATTCTTCACCCTTTACAATCTACACACTGCCCGTTCCTATTGAGTTACCTGCCACGGTGTTTCTTAGAAGTTCACCTTTTCATAGCAGCAATGTCCGCAATAGCCAAACTGTGGAAAGAGCCGAGATGCCCTTCAACAGATGAATGGATAAAGAAGATGTGGTCCATATATACAGTGGAATATTACTCAGCCATCAGAAGGGTTGAATACCCAGCTTTTACATCAACATGGATGGGGCTGGAGGAGATTATGCTAAGTGAAATAAGTCAAGCAGAGGAAGTCAATTATCATATGGTTTCACTTATTTGTGGAACATAAGGAATAACATGGAGGACATTAGGAGAAGGAAGGGAAAAAATGAAGGGGAGGAAATCGGAGGGGGAGACAAACCACGAGAGACTATGGACTCCAAGAAACAAACTGAGGGTTTTAGAGGGGAAGGGGGTGGGGGGATGGATTAGCCCGGTAATGGGGTATTAAGGAGGGCACGTACTGCATGGACCAATGGGTGTTATACAAAAACAATGAATAATGGAACACTACATCAAAAACTAATGATGTACTGTATGGTGACTAACATAACATAATAAAATGAAATAAAAAGTTTACCTTTTCTTTTTCCATTTCACAAGGCTCTGTCTCTACTCAGCCTTCCGTTTCTTAATAGCTAAGTGACTATGGAAACCTTTTCCTGATCTTTCCCTATCCTGGGTGTTTTGTCTTCTGGGCCAGACTATACACAGATGCTCAAATCCTCTTCCTGAAGCAGTATTTACCACATTTAATTCATTCTTAGAATTTTTTTCCACATTTTTACTTGTCAGAAATCGAATTCATCTTACAAATAAAGGGTGTGTCGTGGTGTAATTGACAGTGCGTTTCTTTTTTTAGTGGAACATAATAGTATTGGACAACCTACTACTGATGTTTGCAGTTCAATAAAATATAGCACATTATGTCATTATGGGAGTTAGTGGAAACAGGGTGTATTTTCCTGTTAGACTAGGATTCAAATGCTAGGTTTGCAAATTACCAGTTCTGTGACTCTGGGCAAATTGCTTGATTTCTTTGACATGGTTGACCCTTCTGTAAAATGAGTGGGATAGTGTTTATCTTCCAGGATCGTTATGAGAAGTCATGAGATCACATAAGCGCCTGGCACATCGAAGACACTCAGCCAATGTTAATTTGTCACTGCTTCTCGCCTTTTTAAGTCTTTTCTCCTGGTGAAGAACCTAGTATAATGAAATTATGTGCATTTTTCTTTTGTCTTTCTGAGTACAGCAGACCTCTGACCAAAGGCATCTATCTGTCTGAGGGGTGCTTAGTATCTGGTGCAGAAGGACTATAAATGGGGAGAATATTTAGGAAATATTATGTCACATACAAGAAAGACAAAAACCTTAAAGGTCAGGCTGTTGGCTTGAGAGAAGATCTCGCTAAATTCTTTTAATCATTTCCTTAGCACATCAACCAGTACCGTAGGACTCTGAGCCTGGAGATCTAAAATACAGAGAAAAGGGCCCCATTTGTCCATAAGGCAGAGCCAGAACCTACCCCATGTAGTGTCTGGGAGGATGGTAGAAGGAGAGAGAAAGGCAGTCAGTAGATAGACTTTTCCTTTCCTTACTCTGAGTTCTTCAGAAAAGGGGCTGTGGGTTAGATAAGTGAAAATAAGTGGGTGGATAGGTAGCACTAAGGGCATCTTGCCTCTGCTATCTACTTTGGACTCCAGAAAGAGATGGCCATACAATAACCAGCCCCCAACACACCCCACCCCTGCCAGCAGACCTGGGTATGGCCACAGCACGGCCATGGCGGCAAGCAACCAGGAAGTTTAACTTTCCCACACTCCCCTCAGTTATCGTGTGTCACATATGCTGAGTTAAGAGCCAACACTAGTCTCCATAACCAGGAGTGGTGGCTGCAAAAAAGGCCCGTGGTGAATAAACTGGACGGAGCAGAGGCCCCAAGGCTTGGGGCGGCTCATCCACAGCAAGGGAGTTGACCTGGCTTGGCTGCCGAGCAACCCAAGGCTCTGACCAAGCTGAGAGGGAGAGACCAGTCCATGGGCGACAACTGCCTCAAGCCCAGCCATGATGCCAGCGACCAGGCAGACAGTGGGCATCACCTGGGGACTGTGCCCAAGAGCTCCATTTTCCCCCCTCAGGATCTGAGGTCATCTGGAGATCATCTTAGGGAAAAAGAAACAGGAGAACAGGGAAGCCAAGTCTTTTGAGAGACTCAGCATTTTGATCAAGGAGAGAATAAGCACTTAAAGAGTCCTTGAAAACATCAGACTAAGGTTTAAACTGGATAGGACTGAAAGTTCACTTTGTCCTGTGAGCCAGAGGGTGGAGACTTGGACAGGAGGCACAAACTAGTCTTAGACAAAATGAAGAAGCCACATTCTCTGTGCACATCCAAGTTGTAGGTTAAGTGAAATTCCATGAGTCTTCTGTTAGCTTCACCTTGGGAATGATTCCTAAATTGAACAGCCACTTGGTCTCACGCGAAGGTCCATCCATTGCTCCTCCACCACAGCCCTCTGATTCTGTCGAGCCCCATCTCCTTCTCTGTTCTTTTTTTCCTTCCCACTGTCTACGTGCTCACAAATCTCAGAATGCCTTTTGCCTCCTGAGTTGCCAGAATACATCATTGGCTTTATAATTGACAGGATATGTTGTGACGCCCTTGGTCTGTTCCTCACGTTGTCAACTCATCGCCCTTTTCCATTTCCTGTTAATCAAATGTGTGCTTCTTTCTAAAGCGAGATGCCGTATCCTCTCATTCAATCACACGTTGTTTCACTCAGGCCAGCACTTCAATTTATCTCACTCACTTCACATTTCAGTTCCGTCCGTCAGCGCCTGGGCAGGTCTCAACCAAGTTGATATTCTGTCCGGTAAGCGAGTGACATCACCCTTCTCCCGTCCGGGAGCCAGTTGGTGGAAAGGGGGCAGGAAGATTGATAGAGATGAGAAAGGGAGAGACCTTCATCACTCCAGTGTAATTATAAGTGTTGGCTCGCCATTTCTGCAGCATGGGAGGGCTCTTCTGGAATTCTCACCCCTGACTTCCCAAGACAGCATTATTGTTCCTCCTTTACTTGCATGCCCAGACAATCTTCTGCCTAATATTTCTCCTAAATATAGAGCCCTGGCCCTGTGGGGAGCTCCAGAATTTACTTGGAGGAGCTCTACTTTGCTGAACATTTCATTCTGCTAAATTGTGGCTGGCTGATTACCCCAGTGCTGGAAATCACCCAAGATTAGTCCTCCAGTAAGCAGAATGAGAGATCCTCATTTGCAGGTGACATTTAAGTGTCCCAGTTGGGTACAATCACCATGAAGCCTTTCCCAAATTCTTTTTTTTTTTTTTTAAGATTTTATTTATTTATTAGACAGAGACACAGCGAGAGAGGGAACACAAGCAGGGGGAGTGGGAGAGGGAGAAGCAGGCCCCCCGAGGAGCAGGGAACCCAATGCGGGACTCGACCCCAGGACCCCGGGATCATAATCCAAGCCGAAGGCAGACGCCTAATGACTGAGCCACCCAGGCGCCCCGCCTTTCTTGAATTCTTAACACAAGGCAGCTCTTTCTTCCCATCCTCATTTTTTATTTCTTGTAGCAGGGAGAGGACACCTTTAACAAGATGGTACAGTAAAAAGAGCACTCATTTAAGAGATCTGCTTTGTTAATAATTAGTTATGAATCATTGAAAAAGTAACTTCAGCTTGGTTTTCTTATCTTTAAAACAAAGTGCTTCTTGTGCTTGATTTTTGCTTGCTTTTGGCTTCCACAATGATGATGTCGTGACCTCCTCATCTCCATTTGGATAGGCTGTCAACATTTCTGTCTTTGGGGGGTGGTTCCATCTGGAAGTCCCTCTGCTCCGAAGAACAGTCTCCTATGCATTCAACCTTCAAGTCCAGATTTCCTCACTGATGTCTACCCCCAAATCCCCAGGGCCAGATTTAGGTGATGGGTCCCATGGGCCTAATTTATTTATCCACAGACATTCACTGAGCTTCTGCTCTGCACTAGGCAGAGTTGTGGGCTCAGTGGATACCCTAGCATTGAAAACCAACCTAGTCCCTGCCTTCCTGGAGTTGTGAACAGTGGTGACCAGAGTGCCGCTGGCTGCGAAGGAAATATGGGGTGCCCTGGGCATGCACAACGGGAGGCTTCGTCAAACCTCGAGGCATCAGGACAACTGCTGAGGAACTGATGTCTAAGCTGAGTCCTGAAGAATGGGTAGATGGAGAGGCTCATGTGGAAAAGAAAACTTCAAGCAGAAGGAAGCTATTTTCATAGGCAAATTTGGGAAAGAATGTCAACAGTATGTTGTACTCACTGCCCACCAGGCACTCATTCTAAGTGCTGTGTGTACATTAACTTGTTTAATCATTGCCGTGAGCCTCGTCGGTAAATTCCATCTCCTCCACTTCATTGCATGAGGACACTTAGAAATACAGAAGTAAATCACTGCTAGAGATCTCACAGCTGGTAAGGGGCAGAGGCAGGATTTGAACCAAGGCAGCGTGGTCCCACTGTCCAAGCTCTTAGTCAGTGCACCAAAAAGCCTCTTGCATTTACACATTCACGAAAAGGTATATGGATAAGTACAGGTGTGTAAATGTAAGCATCTGTGTAAATACATGTGCATGTATGAATGTATGGACATCTCAGTATATATTTATACAATTATACAAACATGTGTGAAGAGTATATACGTAGCTAGAGCATGAACAGTGAGGGAGAACATGATCCAAAATGAGGTTGGGGAGTTAGGTAGGGACTAGATCACAGAGGATCTCTTAAAGCAGGTCAGAGATTCTAGATCCTGTCTTCAGGCTGATAGAATGCATAGGAAGCACCATCAAGTTAATAGTCCAGGTTCAAATCCCACCTCTACTCCTTGCTGCCTCTGGAACTTGGGATGGTTACTTCTCTATGCCTCACATTTTTCATTTACAAAACAGAGATAATATTCCTGTCTGATAAATAAGTTACTCTGTGTAGCATCTGGTAGAGTAAGAGGAAACCTTAGCTGTGGTGATCAGATCTGCATTTTAAAAAGTTCCCTCTGCCTCAGTGTAGTGAATGGAGTAGGTGGAGCAAGGAGAGAAGCAAGAAGGCACTGTAGGGACTCACAATAGGAAGCCAGGCACAGGTGCACACAGAGGGGGCATTCCAGAACAGTGGTTGCCGGAATCCCAGTGACGGGAACAGAGCCAACTTTGGGTTTTTCTCTCAGGCACATACTTTGTGGTGGGCGTGCTGCCACTGAAGGAAGCTGGTCCCTGTTTACAGCCTGGCTACTATTGCTTTGTGAAACGAGCTTCTCCAGCTTATTCTCAACACAGTTGCACGCACAGTGGCCTCTGGCTTGTGGCTCTTTCTCTGCCCCCAACAACAACTCATACCCTTTCTCTGCCCGCATGTTCATTAGGCCTAGAACGTCAGAGGTCCTGCCTTAGTCCATGATTTAGTTTTCTTTACTGTCACATTACAATTGTTGGGGCCGTCCAGAGGCTCAGTCTCCCAAGACACAGAGGCCTCAGGTGTGAGCTGTTAGTCATCCTCACGAGGTTTTGGGTGAAGCATCATCCTACATCATAGGATTGTGTATGACCACTCGGGCCAGCCCGTCCTCCCTGGGCTTGAGTTAGCAACCCCACTTTCCCAGAAGAGCCTTAGTCCTGTTCCCATAAATCTTAGTCCCGTTCCCATAAATCTTAGTCCTGTATCTCACATGATAAACATGTGAGATAAACATGTCTTAGTCATGTTCCCATAAATCTTAGTCCTGTATCTCATGACCAAGAGAATAATTGCAAGGTGACCTAAAGTCAGTATTTGCTATATAGTTCTAGTAAAAGTGTGGCCATGGATGATGTGGAGCTGAAGAGGGTTGTTTTTTGTTTTGTTTTGTTTTTTTCATGTATCCTATGCATCTTGGGGAAGTCATCCTAACCAGAGCAAGAATTACCATACCTCACCATACTATACCATACCATACCATACCTCACCACTGGTAAACAGTATCTGGTGAACCTAGTCTCAAGTTAAAGACTCCTCCCTGTTTCCCTTCTCCTGTAAGATGAACATTCTGTCTAACAGGACACAACTAAATCAAAATCAAATGAGTGCTGTATTGACCTTGAAAGTTATGTCCATAGCATAGTAATGTTGCCCTCATTCAAAACTTTCTGACCTGTTGTGTGTTCTTTTGTGTATTTTTAGTGGTGGCAGATAGGTTTGATTTTTTTGAAAGCATGAAAGGTCTTTTCAAAGCCACGTCTTATCATGTAAAGGCCGATAGGCTGGGAAAATACCATTTTTAATGAAAACAAATCTAACAATACAGTGACAAGAGTTTTTTCAATACAAAATGAGGTAATTCCTACAGAGGAAATTGTGGGGCGGTGGCAGAATCCTTGGAAGGGATGAGTAGCCTCCCATTAGAATAACTTTGAGAAGCAGCATTCATTTCAGTGCTGCATTTATTCAAAAACAAAATCAGTCACATCGCCTCTGAAGTTAACATTTTTGTTTTGCATTCAGGTAGTGTCTTATAGCATGGGAAAATTGAGAAGGAAAATATTTTGGAAAATATTTAAATTCAAAGGCTTTTTCTGAAGAAATGATAGTGTGAAGCCTTTATGAATGCACATTGACCTTTTTTTTGGGTAAATCATGAGGTCATTATTTGTTTCTTACAGGTCGCTTTATTGTTTGCTTGGTAATCTGGGTATTTAAATGGCTAGGTCTGATTCAAGTGGCAAAATTTGTTAGGGCCTTTATTTGCTGGCTTTTTGTTTTCAGACCAATTCCGGACATAATAATCATGATTAATTAGCCTCCCTAAGAATATTTTAAAGCAAGTCCAATGGTTTTAAGTAAAAAAAGATAAAATCAAATTACTTTCCTGGGTGTTTATACTTAATGATGAAATAAGTAAAGGCACATAAAATGTGCTGTCAACAAGTTAGTATTCCAATAAATAGTAAATTAGATTCAGTGTCTGCAGTGCCTGGACATTAGGCTAAAAGCTAAACTTAATTTTTGTAAGTATATAATAAATCTTGTCTTGTTGAGCACTTTGGATTCCAACTGCTTTTTGCCAGTTATTGATCATGCAGATATATAGCAGATTTGCTTGCCCGAAATGGTGTTTTGTGTTGCGTAAGTTAGATGTTTCATTTATTTATTTCCTCTCTGCCTTCATGGTTGCTTGATTTTATCCTTTTTCATCATTTTCTGCCGATAAAGACGTTTGAGAAAGAATAAGGGAGAAAATCTGGAAGCAGGAGGACATTTAAACAAAGTGACCAAAGTAAGGTGACCTGGAATTAGAAAAGCCTGGACGAGGGCCGGGGTGGCCAAACTTGAAGGAAGTAACAGGGACAAAAACTATTGCAAAAGACTTCCACTGGCGGCAGATAAATCACGTGACCCTTAGGCTTCTATTTAAAAATATTGTTTTGATTTTTACCCTGGTCATTTATTCCACATATATTTGGTTAGATCTTATTGTTCACTCTTAATATACTAGGTGTTTGATTTAAACATCTGTTCTTGCACTCAGTTCTACTATGAGGAGGGGATGTGAGACCTGTAGAAAATCACAATACTCAATAGATTTACAAAGTGTCATTGAGATGTAATTCACCTACCACAAAATTCTCCCATTGAAAGTGTGCGGTTCAGTATGTTTTAGTATGTTCACAGTTGTATAAGCATTGATTTTATATCATCATCATCACCTCAAAAAGAAATCCTGTGCTCTTTGGCTAACACTCTCAAATTGGCCTATTCCCCTCCCTCCCTACTCTAGCTGACCACTAATCTATTTTTTATCTCTGTAGATTTGCATGTTCTGGACATTTCATATACATGGAATCATACAACAGATTCCTTTGTGACTAGCTTCTTTTACTAAGAATAACGTTTTCAAGTCTCATCTGTATCGCAGCATCAGTATTTGACTACTTTTTATTGCTGAATAATATTCCATGTATGGATATATACTACATTATATTTATCCATTAATCGCTTGATGGACATTTGGACACTTTCTTAGCTATTATAAATAATGTTGCTATGAACATTCATGTGCAAGTTTCTGTGCAGACCGTATGTTTTCATTTATCTAGGAGAACTGTAAGATCATGTGGTAACTCTGTTTAACTATTTGAGGAACTGCCAGGCTGTTTTCCAAAGTGACCGCACCATTTTGTATTCCCACCAACAATGTAGGACATTGCTCCACATTTTCATTAACACTTGTTATCAGTCTTGTTTGTGACAGCCATGCTAGTGGGTGTGAAGTGTTATCTCATTGTGGTTGATTAGCACATTTCCCTGATGACTAATGATATTGAGCATCTTCTCATGTGTTTATTGGCAATCTGTATATGTTCTGTGAAGAAATGTCTACTCAGATCTTTTGTCCATTTTCAATCAGGTTGTCCTCTTATTATTGAGTTGTAGGAGTTCCTTATATATCCTAGATGGCAATGCCATTATCAAAGAGGGTCCTCTTTTTACTTTCTTGATAGTGTCTCTTGAAGCAAAACTTTAATTTTGAGGAAGTCCAGTTTATCTCTCTTTATCTTTGGTTACTTGTACGTTGCTGTCCTATCTAAGAAACCATTGCCAAATCCAGGTTCACAAAAATTTGCCCCTGTGTTTTCTGTAAAATTAGTTTTATAGTTTTAACTCTTAAGTGTATGTCTATGATCTGTTTCAAGTTAGTTTTGTATATGGTGTGAGGTAGGGTGTCAAACTTCATTTTTTTTTTACATGTGGATATCCAGTTGTCCCAATACCATTTGTTGAAAAGATGAGCCATTCCTCATGAATTGTTTTGGCACCCATGTTGAAATCTGTTGACCACAAGTGTGAGGATTTACTTCTGGATTCTCAGTTTTATTCCACTGAATATCCTTAGGCCAGTACCACACCGTTTTAATTACTTTGTAGTGAGTTTGAATCTGGAAGTGTGAGTCCTCCAACTTTGTTCTTCTTTTACAAGATCGTTTTAGCTATCCCAGGTCTCTTGAATTCCCATGTGAATTTTAGGATCAGCTTGTCAATTTCTGTGAGTGAGCCAGTTGGAAGTTTCATAGTGATTGCACTGAATCTAAAGATTAATTTGGGAAGTATTGACATCTTAAGTTTCCCAGTTCATATACTTGGGATGTCTTCCAGTTTACTCAGATCATCTTTAATTTCTTTCAATAGTGTTTTATAATTTTAGGAGTATAAATTTTACATTTCTTTTGTTAAATCTGTTCCTGAGCTTTTTATTCTTTCTGATAGTCTTTTAAATGGAATTGTTTGCTCATTGTTAGTGTGCAGAAGTACATGTGGTTTTTGTATATTGATCTTATATCCTACAACCTTGCTCAACTCATTAGTTCTAACATTTTTTTTTTTTTTTTTTTAAGTTTTTTTTTATTTTAGAATGAGAGCATGTAAGGGGGGTGGGGGACAGGGGGAGTGACACGGTGGGGAGAGGGAGGAAGAGGGAAAGAATCCCAAGCAGACTCTATGTTGAGCCTGGAGCCCAATGCAGAGCTCAGTCTCATGACCCTGAGATCATGACCTGAGCCAAAACCAAGAGACGCTTACCCAACTGAGCCACCCAGGCGCCCTTAGTTCCAACATTTTTTAGTGGTTTTCTTAGGATTTTTAATATATGAGATTGTATCATCTATGAATAAAGATAGATCTACTTCTTCCTTTCCTATCTGTATGCATTTTCTTTGTTTTTCTTGCCTAATTGTCCTGGCTGGAACCTCCAGTACAGTGTTGAATAGAAGTGGTGAGAATGAATAGCCTTCTCTTGTTCCTAGTCTTAAGGGGAAAGCTTTCATTTTTTATTAAGTATGCTGTTAGATGTAGTTTTGTTTTTTGTTTTTTGTTTTTTTCCCATGTATGCCCTTTATTCAGGTTGAGGAAGTTAAATTCTATTCCTGGTTTTTTGTGTTTTCATCATAAAGGGTATTTGATTTTGTCAAATTTATTGTTTTTTCTGTCTCTGTTAAGATTGACCATTTGGTTTTTGCCCTTTATTGATATATAGTGTGTTACATTAGTTAATTTTCTGATGCTAAGCCAACCTTGCATTCCTGGGATAAATACTACTTAGTTGTGTTGTATAATACTTTTTATATGCTGCTGGGTTAGGTTTTCAAGTATTCTTGAAAACACTTGAGTATTCTAGTATCCTCTCCTTTTGTTTTATATTCATGAGATATTGCTCTGTCATTTTCTTATATTTTTGTCTGCCTTTGGTACTAGGATCATACTGGTCTCATAGAGTAAGCTGGGAAGTGTTCTCTCTTCTAATTTTTGGAGGACTGAAGAATTGATAGAATTCACCAGTGCATCCATCTGGACCTATGCTTTTCTTTTAAATCACTAATCTTTTTTCACATTTCTGTTGACATTTTTTTTGTTTTGTTTTGAGTCTGTTTATGTGACTTGTCTCTCTCTGGTATTTGTCCATTTCATCTAAGTAATCTAATCTGTTGGAATACAGTTGTTCATAGTATTCTCTAATAACCCTTTATTTCTGTAAGGTCAGTAGTAGTAGTGGCCTCTCTTCCACTCATGATTTTGGTAATTTGAGTCTTCTCATTTTTTTTTTTTTTTTAAGATTTTATTTGTCAGAGAGAGAGAGAGCACAGGTAGGGGGAGCAGCTGGCAGAGGGAGAAGCAGGCTCCCCACTGAGCAAGGAGCCCAATGCGGACCTTGATCCCAGGACCCTGGGATCATGACCTGAGCTGAAGGCAGATGCTTAACCAACAGCGTCCCTTCTCTTTTTTTTTTTTTTTAATCCAGCTAAAGTTTTGTCCATTTTGTTCTCTTCAAAGAACCAACTTCTGTTTTCATTGATTTTTTCTATTGGTTTTTCTATTCTCTGACCATTAATGTCTATTATCTATTATTTCCTTCTGCTAACTTTAGCTTGCTCTTCTTTGTCTATTGTTTTTTTTAATTTAAATTCAGTTAGCCGACATATAGAATATTATTAGTTTCAGATGTAGTTTAGTAATTCATCAGTTGCATAAAACACCCAGTGCTCATCACATCACGTGCCCTCCATAATGCCCATCACCCCACCCACCTCCCCTCCAGCAAGCCTCAGTTCCTTTCCCATAGTTAAGAGTCTCCCATGGTTTGTCTCCCTCTCTGATTTCTTCCCATTCCATTTTTCCATCCCTTCCCCTATGATCCTCTGTGTGGTTTCTTATATTCTTCATATGAGTGAAACCATATGATAATTGTCTTTCTCTAATTGACTTATTTTGCTCAGCATAATACCCTCCATCCAGTTCCATCCATGTCGATGTAAATGGTAAGATTTCATCCTTTCTGATGGCTAATATTCCATTGTGTGTGTGTGTGTGTGTGTGTGTATCACATCATCATTATCCATTCATCTGTCGATGGACATCTGGACCCTTTCCATAGTTTGGCTATTGTGGACAATGCTGCTATGAACATTGGGGTGCAGGTGCCCCTTCAGATCACTGCATTTGTATCTTTGGGGTAAATACCTAGTAGTGCAATTGCTGGGTCATAGGGTAGCTCTATTTTTAACTTCTTGAGGAACCTCCATACTGTTTTCTAGAGTGACTGTACCAGCTTGCATTCCCAACAGTTTAAGAGGGTTCCCCTTTCTCTGCATCCTTACCAACACTTGTTGTTTCCTGTCTTGTTCATTTTTGCCATTCTAACTGGTGTAAGGTGGTATCTCATTGTGGTTTTGATTTGTATTTCCCTGATGGCTAGTGATGTCAGACATTTTTTCACGTGTCTGTTGGCCATTTGTGTGTCATCTTTGGTGAAATGTCTGTTCATGTCTTCTGCCCATTTCTTGACTGGATTATTTGTTTTTTGGGTGTTGAGTTTGATAAGTTCTTTATAGATCTTGGATACTAGCCCTTTATCTCATATGTCATTTGCAAATATCTTCTCCCATTCCATAGGTTGCCTTTTAGTTTTGTTGACTGTTTCCTTGACTGTGCAGAAGCTTTTTATCTTGATGAAGTCCCAAAAGTTCATTTTTGCTTTTGTTTTCCTTGCCTTTGGAGACGTGTCTAGCAAGAAGTTGCTGCCCCCGAGGTCAGAGAGGTTGCTGCCTGTTTCTCCTCTAGGATTTTGATGGATTCCTATCTCACATTTAGGTCTTTCATCCATTTTGAGTCTACTTTTGTGTATGGTGTAAGGAAATGGTCCAGTTTCATTCTTCTACATGTGGCTGTCCAATTTTCCCAACATCATTTGTTGAAGAGACTGTCCTTTTTCCATTGGATATTCTTTCCTACTTTGTCGAAGATTAGTTGACGATAGAGTTGAGGGTCCATTTCTGGGTTCTCTCTTCTGTCCCATTGATCTGTGTGTCTGTTTTTGTGCCAGTACCATACTGTCTTGATGATTACAGCTTTGTAACAGAGCTTGAAGTCCGGAATTGTGATGCCACCAGCTTTGGTTTCCTTTTTCAACATGTTGGAAACATGTTGTGTCTTCATCCATCTCAAAGTATTTTTTAATTTCCCTTGTGATTTCTTTCTTTGATTAGAAGTATGTTGATTTCCATATATTTATGAATTTCCCAGATTTATTACTGATTTTTAATGTCATTGCCTTGTGTTCAGAGAACACACTTTATTTCATTTAAATCCATCTTAGTTTATTGAGGGTTGTTCTATGATCTAATATATGTTCTATCCTGGACAGTGTTTTATGTGTACTTAAGAATGTATATTCTGTTGTTCTATAAATATATTAGATCTAGTTAGTTTATAATATTGCCCTAGTCTTCTACTTTTTAACTGATCTTCTTCCTAGTCATTCTTTCCTTTATTGTATGTGGGATATTTAAGTCTTCACCTATTATAGTTGAATTGTCAGTTTTTCCCTTCTCTTCTGTCAGTTGAATTTAATGTATTTTAAGACTGTTATTAGTTGTATATACATTTATAATTGTTACATCTTCCTGATGGACTGACCCCTTTATCATTATAAAATGTCCCTCTTTATCTCTGGTTACACTTTGTTTTAAACTCTCTTGCCTGATATCAGTAGTCATGTGAGCTTTCTTATGGTTACTGCTTGCATGATACATCTTTTTCCATCCTTTCACTTTCAACCTCTTTGAATCTAAAGCGTCTTGCCTATAGACTGCACATAGTTGGATCTTGTTTTTAATCCAGTCTGACAATCTCTGCTCTGATTGGATTGTTTAATTCATTCACACTTAATGGTGTTAATATAGTTGGATTTACATCTGCCATTTTACTTTTTTTTTTCTTATATCTTTGTGTTCCTCTATTTCTTTTACTTTTTTGCTTTGTGTTAAGTGAACATATTCTAGTGTGACATTTTAATTCCTTTAATAATTTTTTCACTAGTTTGAGTTATTTTCATATAGTTATTCTTAGTTATTCTAAGTTATTAGTTATTATAAGTTCATAGTTATTCTAAGACACATATCAGAATCTACTTATAATTTATACCAACTAAATCCAGTGAGCTATAGAAAGATTACTCCTTTATATCTCTATTCCCTTTTTCTGTATGTGACATTTATATATGTTACAAATCCAATTATATTGTTACAATTACATGATTTTAGGTGAGAGACAAGCAGGTATATATTTATAGCTTTTGTGATATTATCCCTTATATCATTTATATTTACCATTTGTTTCTCTTCATTTGTTCTAAATCAGACCTTTCCTCAGGTATGTCCAAACAGTGTCAGCCACAAGGATGGAGAACAGGCTCTGTGAAGGATTGTCCATTTGTGCACAGCACGACTAAGAGTTAGCATTCATACTGCAGATTTGTGTGTTGGACAGTTTATTGGTAGATGGCCAAAAATGTCTTGTTCTAATGATCTCAGTAATTTACAGAGCTGTCAAATGAAGGTTTCTGGGATGGTGAAGTGGTCTGTGCCCATGCTTTCCAGCATGAGAGTCGGTAGCTACGTGTGGCTCTGGAGTACTTGAATTAATTTTAATTTCTATTTAATTTTAAATAGCCGTAGCTACAGGCTCTCATATGGGACACTGAAGTTATCATCTCAGATGGCCCCTTCCTTGATACTGTGGTTAAACCTTCTAAGGTAGATTAAAGGGAAGAGCCCCCCCTCCAAAAAAATATATGATAGTTTCATTTATGATAAAACTTACAGACTGGACCATGGGAATATTATTTTTAAAAAGTTGTTATATCTTTATCAGCCATCTAAAAACTCAAATGCAGATAGACAAAGAAATGATGCAAACACAGCCATGCAGGGCCATGGCCAAGAGATGGAAAGTGCACAGAGTCCCTGAGGTCTGCTTGGGGCACAGGGGAGGACCCATGCTCCGTGCTTCCATCACACTAAATGCCATACAGCCAGTAAGGAGGGGAGGGTCTTTTTCTGCTTGTGGGAAACAAAGGAAGGAAATCTTCAAAGCTACAATTGGAAACTTTTACTTTATGCAGAACAGTGGTTGAGTAAAGGGAATGAAACCCATATTGCTCTTCGTAGCTGATTTTTCAAAGAGTGTGCTTGTAAATGTCTTTACAGACTCTCAGAATCTTCCCTCATAGTCTTTGAAGTAAGGAGATTGAAGATCCTATTATCCTCACTTCTCATTAAGGCATACCACCTTTCATTGTTTCCAATACATGGTTTTCAGACATGTCTTGATGAAAGCCAAACTGCTTTCAGATGAAACAAACATAAACAAAATGTCTATCCCCATGGGATAAGCATCATAACAGGTTTTTTTTTTTAGGTTTTTTATTTTTTTAAGAAAGTTCAATGTTTGCCTTTAGGTCAGTATATTAATTGCCATTGTGCTTTTCCCTTCTCATTTTTTTTTTTAGATTTTATTTATTTGAGAATGTGCACAAGGGGGGGGGGCTCAGAGGGAGAAGCAGACTCCCTGCTGAGCAGGGAGCCTGATGCACAGGGTTTGATCCCCGAACTCCGGGATCATGACTTGAGCAGAAGGCAGACGCTTAAATGACTGAGCCACCCAGCCCCCCCCCATATTAAGATACACAGTAACATTATACACTATTTTTTGTCTCAAATAATGTGGTAACCATATCCCAAGGGCTTCCAAACACTTTTTTTTGAAATCCTGTTACCATTTCAATATAATGAAAGCCTGCCCTGCAAAGTCTCTGACATTTAACATTTCAGTTTTCTCTGGGGCCATGTCAATAGTATAATAAGGAAAAAAAGAAATTATAATGTTCATCCCTAGCCCATCATGGAATAAAAAATATATCTATTTGAATAGATCTTAAACATAATTTTCCCTCGTAAGGGAAAACATGCTGCAAAGAGAAAAGTTAAAAGTCACATTAGCTTAACATTGTAAATAAGAATAAAGCCCACAGGTAAATGAAGTTTTCCTGCAGGTAAATTAATGCTGCCTCATCCATTGATTCCCAGGTCATAGATCTCTACTGGGGCATCGATGAAGACGAATGGGACAGCCCAGAGCTCCAGAAGACTCGCATGAAGCTGCTGGAGGATTGTTTGAAAACTTCTGCAGGTCCATGTTTTGTTGTGGGTATAAAAAAACTAATGCTTTATACGAAATTATAGATGACTGTGAGAATTGTTGTGGATGTGTGATTCTTAAGGACTTTTAATTATTTTGAATGAGGAAAAAATACTGCCTTTTCTGTGTCTATTTAAAACCTTTAAACTGTCTCCTTGCCCTCAACATGTGAGAACAAAACCTTCAGCCTTCCATAAGCAGCACTGCAAATTAATGGTGAATAATTTGAAATGGTAATCGAAGGGATGACTGGGGTTTGATGACAACTTCCACAACACCTTGTGATCAGCAGAAAGGATTACTATGTCAGTCCACACTGAACAGCCTGATTTTCCTCACACTGTGTAATGTATTCGATCACAGTGTCTCCATGTCTGGCCACTAGAATTTTTGGCAGTTTTTTAACACAGTGACTGAAACATTGTTAAAGTCAACCAATATACGATGTCAGATCCACCAGCAGAAAATGATGCCCTGTGGGGTGAAAAAATTTGTCTTTAGAGTGATCTTCAGCTAGATGTTCATTAAAAGCTACAAATTAACAGATTTTTCAAGTGGAACATTATTTACCAAAGAATACCCGCTCTTCTATCTAAACACAGTGGTAGTAAGATAAGTAGGTCGTTCTGTAGCAGGCGATGGTGTAAAATCACTGTCTGCATTTAGCGTAAGAAAGAACCTTATCCTGAATCCAAACAGATTCTAGCAATTGATATAGAAGTGCCCCTCTCAACGCAGGATGTTCGGAGGCTGATGGAGGAGCGTTAAAATTACCAGTGAATGCTTCAAGGAAACTCTCATACAATTAAAAGCTAGGTTTGATGTATCAACAAAAGTTTTCAGTATTTATTTGCATATCTGTTAAGCTCCACATAGGATTAAGAAGACAGAGATGCTATCAGAAATCTGACCAGTTGATAGTGAAGTTCTTACTGAGGATAATAAAGTACATAAAAGCTCTACAACATTTTTAGTATCAGTATATAAATTATTCACTCTCTACTTATTGAATGCTGCTGGGCCAGGAATGGTTCTTAGTGCTGGGGATATGGTAGGCTGACCCACATGAAATGGTTATTTTGTGTGCCAGTTAGGATTTAACCTTAGATTTGAACTAAGAAGATAAAACCTTTAGAGCTTGCTTGCATGCTTAGTTGGGGTCAAAGGGAGAGGGCAGGCAAAAATGAAGGAAATAAGGAAAATCATAAGTGCTATGGAGAAAAATACAAAAAGGAAGGAGAAGGCCTCACTGATAGGGTGAGGGAAGACCCATGAGGGGAGATAAGAAAGGGGAAAAGAAAGAACCAGGTAGATTTCCAGACCAGAATGCCCCAGGGAAAGAAGATGGGACCATGCCTGGCATATTGAGGGAATAGTATGAGCATGAGGGGAGAGGACTGCAGAGGAGGCCCTGTCTTGGGCTTTAGCATCTTGAAGTTGGTTACAGAGATTTTGCTTTCAGTGACCTGAGAAGCCACAGAGTGTTTTGAGCAGAGGACTGAAGTGATCTGACGTATTTTAAGGCCCACCATGGCTGCCAGGTGTAGGATAGAGGGCAGAGCATGGAGCCCCCTTAGAAGGTTAATGCAGGAAGCCCAACAAAAACACATGGCTTAGGGGGTTGAAGAATGGTCATCTAAAAACAGTGACAACACAGAAAGTCCTGAAAGCCATATTAGATATCTGAAGATCTAGTAGTGGTAGGGGTTTAAGACTTTTCCCATGGGTCTTCAGAGGATAGACTAGGACCAGGAAATGGAAAGTACATGGAGACAGGTTTCAGCGCCGGCTGAAGAAGTTGGAGGATTCAGCATTCACTGGTTTTGGGGTCTCACAGATCCCTGGGTTCTGACATTTCATAGCTGCGTGATAGTGGAGAAGTTTCCTTACTACCCTGAGCCTCAGTCTCTTGATCCGTGAACTGGAGATGATGATGATCATTATCTAGCTCCTGGGGTCATTCTGAAGATGAAATGAAACCCCAGGGCTCTTTTGTAGTGTCTCACCTATGGCAATCCACAGTAAGTGTCCGTTGTTACTTGTGGTAATCACTGTTATCTCTCAAAACCATTTAAAGATGAAATCACCTGGCCCAAATTGTAATGAGTGCATCACCAAGAAAGCTGTCCTCAAAGGAGAGAATACAACACAGTCCAGCAGGGGTGCCAGAAAAGAGATTCAGACAGTGGAAGACAAGTCAGACCAGGTTCCATGATGCTTGGAAGCTAGATTTGGGAGGTATGCCCTGGGAAGTCACAGTTGTGATGCTCTACACAGCTCTGTCCTGATCCAACCTCAGAAATTCAGGAATGAGAGAGACATTCTCCCCTCTTTTATCTCCCTGTGGCGTGTCCTACCCAAACTAACTAAAATTAGTCATGGCCATTAATTCTAACAATTTGCTGGTAGGGGAGTGAATAAAGCCTGCAAGTTCCAGCAGGTTCTGAGAGTAGAGGTTAAGTGATGGAACATCAGAAACAGCTTCATTGAGTGTAAACAAACGATTTATCCCTCCTCCTGCTCACTGCTACATGTTGAAACTCACGGCAACCATGATGAAACCCTGTGGATACAGCTAGGATTATTCACCCCAGTGATCCTAAATCAGGCAAGACTTAACCTCACTGCTTATGGGAAATAGTACATCTCTTCCTTCCTTTCCTGTTGTAACTATGGTAACAGCAGGCATCTCGGTATCGCTTTTGAGCTCGTTTCCTTGCCCCGTGCTCCCTTATGGTACTTCTAGAAGTCATGATGACCCCTGTGGGTTGCAAAGCATGGCATATTATTTTCCCTAATGCTAAAGTCTTTCGCAAGAAAATTCACTATTGCTGATTGACAAGGTTTTTTATTTTCAAAGGCTTTACAGATATTAACCCTTTGTTACAGATAAATTCAGGAACCAAACAAAGCTTTCATTTTAAGTATCCAGGGAACTGAGGCCCAAAGGAAACCTGGACTTAAAGGTTACATGTGCTTGGCTCTTTCCAGCTTCCTTTCCTACAAGTTGTCCTTTGGGATATGGCCTGAGGTCATAGAGTCGGGCAGGCTGTGCCCGTTCATCCTACACAGCTGTCTGTACACTGGTTTTTGATCACAAGGATGGGATGGAGTAAGGGGCCTGTCCCTGTGTCCAGTTCCCGCCTCAGAGGATTGACTCAGGAGACATGTCATACTGAGAATACATCACTTTCTTGTAGGAAAGCACCCACAGTGGGGACAAACCCAGTTTTATTTCACAACCTGAGTTAGAGCTCTGGACAGGGCAGTTAACTAACCTCACCATGCTTTAAAATGGGGAAATAATAACTGTAAATGACAAGTAAATGTTGAATAAATACCAAAGGTTTGTTGTAGGAACCAAATGTGATTGATAGTTCTTTATAAAGGGCTACACAGCCATTAGTTATTATTACGTTGTGATTTAAGTTATTTTCAAATGAGAATAAAAATGTTTTTACTCATAATGGACATTTCTGTGATACTGGAAAATTTTCCCTTTGAAAATGATGATGATAGTCTAAATGTAGAAAAGCACTAAGACTTGATTCACACCGTCAGATATTAAAGTCATATATTAAAGGGTTTTTGAGTTCATTCTTAACAAATGTTGTAAAATGTAGAGAGTATATATTCATTTGCTAGATATGAATTTGCTGGAATGTACTTAAACCATTATCTGCTCCGGAGGAGGGATTTTGACCAGGACTGCTCTTAACAGGAAGACAGCTTACAGTTGAGGTCAGAGTCCTTATCTGCAGAGAATGGCCTCAGCCCCTCCCCGCCGAAGTATGGAAAGGTTAGCAGAATGTTCCCCACCAACCTGTCCCAGCCACTTAGTCCATAAAAACTCCTTATGAAGGGGGAGAGGAATATTGTCTTTTGGAGAGAGCAGAGTTCTCTCATCCCCGCCCCCTCTTCATGATGTGTGTTTATGGAGAGGATGGGTTTTCATCTTGTCATCCTTCCAGATTTGAAGTACAATTTCTTGTGACATTCGACCACTGACCCTGGACCTTAGGTGAAGTCCTGTCTCTTGGCCAAAGTTGGTAAAAACAACTACTCTGCTGGCTTGAAGAACTGGGAGTTTGAAAGCTTCCTCAGAGAATTAAGGGAGCTGCCCCCAAGCGTGTCAGAGCTGTGGGGAATGCAGACGGCGCTTCACTCCATCCCTCAGTCCAGAGTGGATGATGTAGAGATTTACTGAGGGAAAGGTGTTGGCAGGCTGCCCCAGGGAGGGAGTCAAGCCAGGCCTGTGCAGGGAACCAACACAGGGAGTTCCGGTTACAACTGACTGAGACAGGTAAGAGAAGATTCCAGGACCTCACTGAGACTCAAAGGGGCATTCCCTATATCTTAGAGTCAGGCCAAAGAGAATGCTGCCTGTGGTAGGCTTTGTCAATTCCCAGAAGTCTCAGGGAGCCAAAGCCCATATAGCATCCTCATCGGGGGACCAAATATAAACAGACATAATTTGTCAGCATTGGATAGAGAAGCAGCTGAGACCAAAAGAATGGGACTACTGCCATCATTCTTACCTGAGTGTAAGTGGATGCCCGGACTTCCACAGCCCACCCCTACACACACGCCCTGCCATCGGCGGCATAGATGGTACAAGCACAGGCAGCTCCTGGCAGCCACACCGGACCGTGCACAAAGTGGGAAGAAGGAACCTCGGAAATCGACGTTTTCAGCTGGGCTAAATTTCAAACCAGAAAGACGAAAACAGAAAGGGTTGGACTGAGAAATCTATCATTACTGAGCAATTTTAAGTGTTTCCACTAAGCAGGAGAGTAAAGATGAGACAAAGCAAAGTCCATAGTTGTTACTGGTAAGAATTAAACCTTCCCATATTTGTACATCCCTGAGGGACACTATTGAATGAAACCTACAGCATAGAGATCAGTTCTTTATCACCTGTGTCCCCACTTCCCTTCAAAACTACATTATGCTGCCTTAATGGTTCAGATTCAGTTTAGTTTTTTAAAGTAAATTTCAGTTAGGGGAAACTATACAGTGAGAGTTCTGAAATCACTGAATTTGAAAGAATGTGTTCTTACAACCGTTGAGCTTTGGAAAATATTTTATCCATATTCCAGTATATTATTGATTTACCATTTTTGGTATACTAAATTAAATACAAACATGAAAAAAATATAAGTCTTGGTTTGTACTTAAGTAAAATGTGCAGGGTTTTGTATGATTTAGTTCTCCTATTTGTAAGTATAGGTTTACTAACCAAAATGTACTAAACATCGAAAAATAGTTGTTGATCTGAACTGGAAAAATCATTTAAATTAATCTAGATTTTTAAAAAACTTTCTTTAAAAAACTAAATAAAAATTAATCTAAAACCTTAGTTTTTCAGATACTTTTTTTTTTTAATAAAATTAAGTTTGTCCAGTTGAAATCAACTAGTCGTCATAGCTCTAAAATACGTTCCAGATAGGTTCCAACAATAAATTACCTCATCATCACCAAAGGAATATTACAATGGGCAAACCTTGAAAATTATTATTGAAAAGACCGTTATCTTGGTAGAATCCAAGAGATCCCTTTAGTTCATTTCTGCTAATATATATAGTTTAAGCCACTGTTTCACAGTTCACATGGTATGGCATGTTTTGGGTGGCAAAAAGAATTATGGAGAAAAGAAAGTGACCAAGAGAGCAGTCAGTCTCTGTGTAACTTAGTTGGTAAGAAAAAATGTTCATTGAAAATTACAGTCCAAAGGACTTCTGCTTCTGAGGAGAACTTCAACTTAAAAAACTATAAACATCCTATATTTACAGAGATAGTAGAGCTATGAAGACATAGATGATTAGACAAGTTAATTTCCAGAGAAAAAAGCCCCTTCTTGGCGAGCTGGATTTATAGATGGAGGAGCCCCAAAGTCTCTGGTTTTCTCCATGAGACATGTGCCGATCAGTGGGCAGCATGGGATAATGGAAACCTAGGATGGAAAAGCAGAGTGAAGTCTTCTTCCACAATCTCTTGGTGTTTAGTAGACAAAGTCCGCTAAAACCTAACATGAATATTCAAGTCTTGCCTTTGATGCATTTTAACTCAAAGTCAACTGAATCAACTAAAACTACAACCTTATTGTACCAAAGTTCAAATACTGGAGAGACTATCACGTTAGCCTCTTATCCTATCTAACATAGGAAAAGGAACCTATAAATAACGGTTCTTTTAAATACCCAGACAAAAATAGAAAAATGGAATAGAATAGGGAGCCCAAAAATAAATCCACACTTACGTGGTCAATTAATCTATGACAAAGGAGCCAAGAATATACAATGGGGAAAGGATAGTCTGTTCAACAAATGGTGCCCGGAAAACTGAACCACCTTCTTTACACCATACACAAAAAATCAAGATGGATTAAAGACCTAAACGTGAGACCTGAAACCCTAAACTCCTAGAAGAAAACATAGGCAGTAATCTCTTAGACATCAGCCTTAGCAACATTTTTCTAGATATGTCCCCTCACGCAAGGGAAACAAAAACAAAAATAAACTATTGGTACTACACCAAAATAAAAAGCTTTTGTTCAGCAAAGGAAACTGTCAACAAAACAAAAAGACAACCCATGGAATGGGAGATGATATTTGCAAATGATATATCTGATAAAGGGTTAATATCCAAAATATATGAAGAACTTACACAACTCAACACCAGAAAAGAAAGCTGATTAAAAATGGGCAAAAGAGGGGTACCTTGGTGGCGCAGTTAAGTGTCTGCCTTCAGCTCAGGTCATGATCCTGGGGTCCTGGGATTGAGCCCAGCATCCGGCTCCCTGCTAAAAGCGGGGGGTCTGCTTCTCCCTCTCCCTCTGCTCTTGTTCTTGCTCTCTTCTCTCTCTCTCTCAAATAAAATCTTTTTAAAAAAAAATATGGGCAGAAGACATGAGCAGACATTTCTCCAAAGAAGACATACAGTAATAGAAGAACCATATGATCCAGTAATCCCACTGGGTATTTACCCAAAGAAAACAAAAACACTAATTCATATATGAATTATTTATAGGCACCCCTGTGTTTTATTGCAGCATTATTTACAGCAGCCAAGGTATAGAAACAAGTGTCCATCCATAAGTGAATGGATAAAGAATCTGTGGTGTATATATATACAATGGAATATTAGCCATGAAAAATGAGATCTTGCCATTTGCAACAACGTAGATGGACCTAGAGGGTATTATGCTAAGTGAAATAAGTCAAAGAAAATAAATGCTGTATGATTTCACTTTTATTTTGTAGTTTCAAGTTTTTATTTAAATTCTAGTTAATTAACATACAATGTAATATTAGTTTCAGGTATAGAATTGGGTAATTCATCACTTACAACACCCAGTGCATCACTTACAAAACCCTGCACATTTTACTTTAATCCATCACTTACAACACATGTGCCCTCCTTAATTCCCATCACTCATTTAACCCATTCTCCCCCCACCTCCCCCCCAGCAACCCTCAGTGTGTTCTCTATAGTTAAGAGTCTGTTTTATGGTTTGCCTTTTTCCATGTTCATCCCTTTTGTTTTTTAAATTCCATATATGAGTGAAATCATGTTGTCTTTCTCTGACTTATTTCCCTTAGCATAATACTCTCTAGCACCATCCATGTCATTGCAAATGGCAAGATTTCATTCTTTTTTATGGCTGATATTCCATTGTGTAAAGATACCACAACTTCTTTATCCATTCATCAGTCGATGGACATTCAGGCTCTTTCCATAATTTGTCTATTATTGATAATGCTGCTGTAAACATAGGGGTGCATGTATCCCTTTGAATCAGTATTTTTGTATCCTTTGGGTAAATACCTAGTAGTGCAATTGCCGGATCATAGGGTAGCTCTATTTTTAACTTTGAGGAACCTCCATACTGTTTTCCAGAGTGGCTGCACCAGTTTTGCATTCCCACCAGCAGTGTAAGAGGGTTCCCCTTTCTCTGCATCCAAGCCAACATCTGTTGTTTCCTATGTTGTTAATTTCAGCCATTCTGACAGGTGTGAGGTGATACCTCATCATAGTTTTGATTTGTATTTCCCTGATGATGAGTGATGGTGAGCATCTTCTCATGTGTCTGTTAGCTATCTGTATGTCTTTAGAAAAAATATCTATTCGGGCGCCTGGGTGGCTCAGTTGGTTAAGCGACTGCCTTCGGCTCAGGTCATGATCCTGGAGTCCCGGGATCGAGTCCCGCGTCGGGCTACCTGCTCAGCAGGGAGTCTGCTTCTCCCTCTCCCACTCCCCGCTCTTGTGCTCTTTCTCTCTCTCACTCTCTCTCTCAAATAAATAAATAAAATCTTTAAAAAAAAAAAAAAAAAAAAAGAAAAAATATCTATTCATGTCTTCTGCCCATTTTTTAACTAGATTACTTGTTTTATGGGTTGTTCAGTTTTGTAAGTTCTGTGTATATTTTGGATACTAACCCTTTATCAGGTCATTTGCAAATATCTTCTCCATATGATTTCACTTATATGTGGAATCTAAAAAACAAGTTTGACCAAACAAACCAGCCAACAAACAAACCAAGAAAACAGACACTTAAATAAAGAGAACTGGCGGTTTCTAAGGGGGAGGTGGGTGGGGATATGGGTGAAATAGGTAAAGAGGATTTTAAGAGGTATAAAATTCCAGTTTTAAAATAAGTCACAGAGATGAAAAGTACACAACAGGGAATATAGTCAATAATAGTATAAGGGTGTATGGTGAAAGATGGTGGCTACATTTATTATGGAAGCACTGAGTATAGAATTGTTGAATCAGTGTTGTACACCTGAAACTAATATAACATTGTATGTTAATTATGCTTCAATAAAAAAAATGCCCAGAATACAATGAAAATTACAAGCCATGCAAAGAATGCCATGAAAGAAAATATGATTAATACGCAAGAAAAAGTAGATAATAGAAATCATACCCCCCAGATGCCTAAGACGATAGTTGGCAGGCAAAGGCTGTTAAATAACTATTTTAAATGTTAATGAAAATAGAAGAAAAGATAGGTAAAATGAATAAGAAGATGGATAATTTCAACAAAGAAATGGAATCTATAAAAAATACAAAAGAATGAAATGATATTTTAGAATTAAAATATACAGTAGTAAAAGTTAGAACTTATTTGATGGGCTTAGTAGTATACTCAATACAGTTAGAAGACTGGATTAGTGAACTCAAAGAGAAGTCAATCAAAATATCCAAATTGAAGCACAGATTTTCTTTAAAAGAGTAGGAAAAACAGAATGAAGTGGAAGAGACATGTGAGGCACAAATCATCTCACATAAGTGTAATTGGAGTCCCAGAAAAAGAAGCTGAGAAAGAGAACATGAAAGAAGTAACAAGTGGGAATTTTCCAAAACTACTTGAAGACATCAACCCACACAGGTTCAAGTAGTCAGTGAACTCCAAGCAAAACAATTGCACCTGAGTACATTGTAGTAAACTGCGGGGGGAAAAAAATAAAGAGAAAAAAAAAACACCTTAAAATCCATCAGAGGAAATATATATAAATATATATATATATAATTACCTTCAGAGAACAACAGAGATGCTACCAGTTGACTTTTTAATAGAGAACTTCTGGAAGTCAAAAGACAATGAAATGACATCTTTAAAGAGCTAAAAGGAAAAAACAGCCAAGCTAGATTGCTCTACCTAGTGGGAGTATCCTGCAAAAGTAAAATGAAACAAAGATGTTTTCAGACAAAAACAAAGGCGTTGTCATCAGCTCATCCACATTTGAAAAAAAGAAGTAAAAGATGGTTTTTTGCCTTAGAGAAAATGACCACAGATAGAAGCTCAAATCCATAAGAAGGAATCAAGAGCACTGAAAAGGATAAGGTTAAAGAGTATTGACTTTGTTAAGATAACAATAACAATAATAATGCTGCGATAACAATAACAATAATAATGCTGCGTAGGGATTGTAACATGTAAGGAAGTAAGAAATAAGACCAAAATAGCTCAAAGGGCAAAAGGGACAAAGGTAGTCTTGCATTATTTGGGAAGTGATAAAAGTAAAAATTAAAGCTGATCTGTAATAAGTCAAGGATGAATATTGTAACACACCTATATATAGGAGAACCACTAAATAAGGATATGAAATAATATAAAAATTTCATGTAAGAAATTAAATAGAATAACTCCTCTGAAAGAAGACTAGAAAAGAAGAATAAAGAATGGGTGCAATAAATAGAAAAATTATAGCCTTAAACCCAACTATTTCATTAAGTGTAAATAGACTAAACAATTAAAATACAGATTCAACTATGTGCTGTATACAAACCAAAAGAAAGTTTTGTCAATACCACAGAGTGGGCTTTAAGCTAAAAAGATAAAGGAACATTTCACAATGATAAAAAGTTCAGTTCGTTGAGAAGATGTAATAGGGGCGCCTGGGAGGCTAAGTCAGTGAAACGTCCAACTCTTGATTTCAGCTCAGGTCATGATCTGAGGTTGTGAGATTGAGCCCCATTTCAGACTCCACATCAAGTTCTCTCTCCCTCTCCCTCTGCCCCTCCCCCCTACTCACCAGCGCACACATGCACTCTCAAAAAAAAAAAAGATATAATATTCCTATATTTATAAGCACCTAATAACATGGCTTCAAAATACAGGAACACCTCAAAGATATTGAGGGTTTGGTTCCAGACCACCACAATAAAGTGAGCATCACAATAAAGTGAATCAAATGAATTTTCTGGTTTCCCAGTGCATGTAAAAGTTATGTTTATACTGTAGTCTATTAATAGTATTTGTTCTAAAAAAAAAAAAAAAAGTATTAACTTAAAAATATTTTATTGCTAAGAAATGCTAACCATCATCTGAGCTTTCACCAAGTCATCATCTTTCTGCTGGTGCCGTTTGATAGCATTCTACCCCCAGTAGAACTTTTTTAAAAATTGGAGTCCGTCCTCTCAGACCCTGCCAGTGCCTCCCCAACTTAGTTTAAACCCTTTGTTGTCATTTCAACAATCTTCACAGAATCTTCACCAGGAATAGATTCCATCTCAAGAAACCACCTTTGTTGCTCACCCATAAGAAGCAACTCGTCATCTGTTCAAGTTTTATCATGAGCTTGAAGCACTTCAATCATATCTTCTTCAGGCTCTCCTTCTAGTTCTCTTGCTTTTTCCACCACGTCTGCAGTTACTACCGCCACTGAAGTCTTGAAGCCCTCAAAGTCGCCCCTGAGGATTGGAATCCACTTTTTCCAAACTCCTGTTAGTGTTCTTTTATTTATATACATCTATTTCATTTTCCCATGAATCACAAATGTTCTTACTGGCACCTAGAACCATGAATCCTTTCCAGACAGCTTTCAATTTACTTTACCAGATCCACCAGAAGAATCACTGTCTATGGCACCTACAGCTCTATTAAATGTATTTCTTTAATAAGACTTACAAGTTGAAATGAGCCCTTGATCCGTGGGCTGCAGAATGGTTGTGTTAGCAGGTATGAATATCACATTGATCTTGTCCGTCTCCATCAGAGCTCTTGGGTGACCAGGTGCGTGGTCAATGAGCAGCCATATTTTCAAAGCAGTCTTTCTGAGCAGCAGGTCCTGACGGCGGGCTTATTCAGTAAACTGTGTTGTTAACTGATGTGCTGTCATCCAGGCTTTGTTGTTCCATTTAGAGAGCACAGGCAGAGTTGATTTAGCATAATCCTTGAGGGCCCTAGGATCTTTGAAGTGGTAAATGAGCACTGGCTTCAACTGAAAGTCACCAGCTGCATTGGCCCCTAACAAGAGACCCACGTGTCCTTTGAAGCCAACCACTGACTTCTCTCTAGCTATGAAAGTCCCAGATGGCATCATCTTCCAACAGAAGGCTGTTTTGTCTACATTGAAGATCTGCTTAGTGTAGCCCCTTTGTTAATTATTTTGCCCCAATCTCCTGGCTAATTTGCTGTGGTTTATACGTGAGCACCTGCTTCCTCACCTTTACTCTCATGTTGTAGAGAAGGCTTCTTTCCCTAAACCTCATGAACCAACCTCTGCTAGCTTCAGACTTTCCTTCTGAGCTTCCTCACCTCTCTCAGCGTTCACAGAATTGAAGAGAATTAGGGACTTGCGCTGGACTGGGCTTTGGATTAGGGGCATATTGTGGCCGATTTCATCTTCTATCCAGACAAGCATTCTCCCTGTCCGCAATAGGGCTGTCTTACCATTCGTGTGTTCACTCAAGTAGCACCTTTACTTTCCTTCAAGAACTTTTACTTCGCATTCACAATTCGGCTAGCTGGTACAAGAGGCCTTGCTTTCAGCCTCTCTTGGCTTTTGAGGTACTTTCCTCACGGAGCTTAATCATTAGCTTTGGATTTAAAGTGAGAGACGTGTGACTCTTTTTCTCTTGAGCACCTGGAGGCCATGGTAAAGTTATTAATCAGCCTAAGTTCAATATTATTGTGTCTCAGAGAAGAGGGAGGCCCAAGGAGAGGGAGAGACAGGCAACTCTTGGTGGAGCAGTCAGAACACACACATTTACCAGTCAAGTTCACTGTTCTCTATGGATAGAGTTTGTGTCCCTCTCCCAAATAATTACAATAATAACATCAAAGGGCGCCTGGGTGGCTCAGTCGTTAAGCGTCTGCCTTCGGCTCAGGTCATGATCCCGGGGTCCTGGGATTGAGCCCCACATCAGGCACCCTGCTCCGCGGGAAGCTTGCTTCTCCCTCTCCCACTCCCCCGGCTTGTGTTCCCTCTCTCACTCTCTCTCTCTCTGTCAAATAAATAAATTTAAAAAAAAAAAAAAATAACATCAAAGATCACAGATCACCCTAACAAATACAGAAATGGAAAAGCTTGAAATATTTCAAGAATTAACCAAAACGTGACACGGAGACATGAAAAGTGAGCAAATGCCATTAGAAAAAGGGCACTAATAGATGTGCTTGACGCAGGGCTGCCACAAGTCTTCCATTTGTAAAAAACACACTTATCTACAAAGTGCAGTAAAGTGAGGAATGCCTGTATATAAAGCAAAGCTTGACACAACTAAAGGAGAAATAGCTGGAAATTTTTATGAACTTCTTTTAGTATCTGAGTAAATAAGCAGGAAACAATCAGGAAGTGTAAGATTTGAATAATATGACCCACAATGACCCAGTTGACGTTTATGTTGTTGCTGTTACAACCAATAACTACAGATTACAGATTTTTTCAGTTACATATAGAATATTTGCTAAAGTATAAAGTGTGATTCATCCATATGGCAGGTAATAACACAAGTCAACAAATTTCAGAGGATTGAAATTATACTAAATTTGTGTACTGACCTCTGGAATTAAAAAAGAAAAAAATCACCGCAAGAGAACTGTAGAATCTCCAAATACGCGGAAGTTAAGCAGCATAGTTTTAAATAAACCATGGGTGAAAGAAGAAATATCACAAGGGGAATTTTAAAATATTCTTAACCAACTAAAATGAAAACAACATCTAAATACATGGGGTTCAACTAAAGCAGTGCTTACAGGAAAAAAGGAGGAAATGCATAGTTTCCAATGTGTATATTAGAAAAGAGAGTTTGGCAATTAATGATTTAGTTGCCCATCTCAAAGAGGCTCAAAAAAGGGAAAATTAAACCTGAGGAAATTAGAAGAAAGAGACCCATTCATCAGAATGCAGCAGCTTTTAAAACGCTTTCAAAGATTCTCAGTACTATTTGCACCTGTAAAGATAAAAGGATGATGGGACTTCAGAACTGGAAAGAGCCTTGCGATCATCACATAACTAAGTAGTAAAAAAAGAAAAATCCTATGTTTTACACACAGGTAGAAATTGAGACCCAAAGAAATGAAAGCATCCAATATTTCCTAAGCTCCTAAAATATGCCAGATTCTGTGCTGAGCACTATACTATTTCTTATACTAACCCATTACTACTGTTACTTTTCCAGCTCTGTCAACAAGGATGGTGAAGTAGAAGTCATTTCTTTAATTTGCCTGAAGTCTTACAACTAGTTAAGAGATGGAGCCAGGATTCCAACCTAGGTCTCCAATTCCAGAGCCCATATGCCCATAATCTTCCTATAAGACCCTAAGTGATTTACTTGGAGGTGATAGTGAGGTCTAGAACTGACATCCCTTTCTCCCGGTCTCTTTCTTCTCACACTATAAAAGCACAGGAATTGGGGGTGCCTGGGTGGCTCAGTTGGTTAAGCATCCCACTCTTGGTTTCTGCTCTGGTCTTAATTTCAGGGTCATGAGATCGAGCCCTGAGTTGGGCTCTGTGCGCAGCACAGAGTCTGCTTGGATTCTCTCTCCCTCTGCTCCTCTTCCCCCTCTCCCCTCTAAAAAATAAATAAATCTTTAAAAAAGAAAACACAGGAATTGTACCATAATGCTCTGTTTCAGTTTTGTGGGATTCTTTCACACATAGTTGAATGAGTTAGAGAAAATAATCACTGGTCTAGTGTGCAATATAGTTTTCTCCAATGGGGAATGTAGCTGTTTTGCCCAAGGCTTTATTAAAATTGCTTAAGCTAGCCATGAAATTCTGTAATAAACTTTGACTTTTTAATATAATTTCCCTGGACAGAGGAACTTGCAGCTGCCAAAATCTGTGCTTGGAAATGCCATACATGCAAATTACGAAAACAACAAAGATTTCTTAGATTTTTCCCCCGTTACACTTACCGAGTATCTATCCACTTACAGTACAAGGTCCAGGTCTGCTGTGCCAGACCAACCTAAAGTCCCCATGTGGTTCTGGAAATGCACAGTGTTGCTCAATAAAAAAGAAATCTACTGGAGGGCCTAGCATGTATAAGACTCTATGCTAAATTCTTTGATTAATATCCGAATATTCTGTGTGCTCAAAGATACAAAAATAAGGAACATACTATCTCTGTCCTAAGCCCCACCTAAACAGAGAGAAAGAGATGTGTATGCAGGTAAATACCCAGTTTGACAAATGCATCAATATGGTGTTAGACAAGTGTTATGAGAGCAAAAAGGAGAAAGTGATTTGTTCTGACTCTGAGTCAGAAGAAGGTTGCAGAGGAAGTGATGTCGGCACAGAAGCTAGAAGGACTAAGAGCTTCTCATCTCTAGATCCAGTGCAGGGAATGTAATGGTGCCTTGAATGTCCAGAGACCAACAGTTCCTGAATGTAGTGAGAATACAGGCGTCATGACAGGGCAGCAAAGAATGTGAGGCAAGAAATGGAGTTTGAGGCCAGAGCAAGTTTCAGCTTATGCTTGTCGACAGTGAGGAGGAACATTCTCTTCAGATAGGTAACTCTGGAGAAAGTACTGTGAAGAAGCTAGAGACAGTGGAGCCCAGCTAATGTCATGCAGGTGACGTTATCCAGGTGAAAGATTATCTGGTGTGGTGAGAGGTGAAATAGAGAGGTGGGCATAGATTAGAGACATTTAAGAAATAGAATTGATGTCAGGGCGCCTGGGTGGCTCAATCGGTTTAAGCATCCAACTCTTGATTTCAGCTCAGGTCATGATCTTAGGGTTGTTGAGATCGAGCCCCACATCAGACTCCACACTCAGCAGGGAGTCTGCTTGAGATTCTCTCTCTCCCTCTCCCCCTCCCCACCCCCCCCACTCACGCATGCTGTCTCTTAAAAAAAAAAAAAAATAGATTTGATGTTGACTGTTTAAATGGGGGGTTGAAGGAGGAGGATGAGTCAAAGGTGCTTATGCTAATACCCAGGGCTCTTCCAACCATCCCACCCTCATAGACACTTAAATTACACACAGAAACTCTCACATCATGGAATAACCTATACAATCCAGCTTTACAAAAGGTAATTATTTGCTGAATATAAAATCTATATGAACCAGCAAGAATGTATAATATTTATTACTCGCAATCTGTTTTCTTCCTGAGTCTTTTCCATCTTAGGCAGTGTGGGAGGGGAGTAAAACCTGTAACCAAGAGTGAATAAGGAGCAAACTGAGTCACAAAATCAGTGTGGATCATCAGAACTCTACAAACACTTCTGATATTGGTTTTTACTTTTCTTCTTTCAAGTATCAGGAGAGGAGCAGTTTTTTGAACATCTATTATGGGTGAAATGCAAAGAAAACACTGGGGCTGGAGGTCAAAGCAGGTGCTCTCCTAGCTTGGAGATATGCACAAATATGGGACAGCTTTGAGGGACTTCTCTGTTTTATGGCCCCTTCTTGATTCTCATCGTCCATAGCAGCCCCTGAAATACTGGGAGGTCCTTCCCTTTTTGCTGTTCTTTCTCTTCTTCAGCACCTATGAGATGCTGGGGGAAGTGCACATCTAGTCATAGATCTTCAGTGCTCTACCTCCCCATCCTGCTTTGCTTTAACAAGTTGGAAAAACCATCTTCCTAGCCATTCTGCAGAACTGAACTGAATGGTTTGAGGCAATTTAAATATTTCAGCATTTTTATTTATTTACATATAACATTTCCGACTATGGAAGAAGTAATAGCTTTAACTTTTTAGTTTTAACTTGGAGAGAGAGAATCTCTGCTTATTTTTACTTAGTTCAGCATTTATACATTGTCTATTTTTAAAAAGGCATACATGAATGCTCCAAGATTTCCAGAACTGTCATTAAGATGAGTGTTTCTGACCTAGAATCAGATACTCATATACCACCATCAATATTATACATCATTTAAAAAGGTTATCTTTTCATGGCTGTGAATTAACCATGGTGCTTTAACCATAAAATTATTTTCTTGCCCAAACATGGATGTGGGCTTTGTAAGAGGCAGCTGAGTAAGCATTTGGAAGAAGCTTTGAATTATGTCCCTGTGAAAATGGATATTAATTGGTCTCCAGTTTGAACCAGTTATAAATGTAGGGGTGACCCTGATGAACCAACAAGGAAGTGGTTGCATCTTAATTTTCTACAGCAGTGTCAATGAAGTACTGGACTCAACTGTTTCCAAAATGGAGAAGTATAAAAAGAATCTGTATTAGTCATTACATCCATCTCTATGCCTCATTCCTTCAAGACAGGAATAATAATGAGACTGGAGCTTCATTATAAAACGTTCAGCCCAGCCTTAGTTTTTACTAGATTTGTAACTGTGGGGTTTTTTTAAAGATTTTATTGATTTATGAGGGAGAGAGAGAGAGCGAGCAAGCGCAGGAGAGCATGAGCATGTGGGAGCATGAGCAAGGGGAGGGGCTGAGGCAGAGGGAGCAGCGGACTTTCCGCTGAGCAGAGAGCCCGATGCAGGGCTCGATCCCAGGACCCCGGGATCATGACCTGAGCTGAAGGCAGACACTTAACCAAGTGAGCCACCCAGGCGCCATGTTACATAGTGTGAACACACCTACAGATTAAAGTGGTGTTTGGTTTTTAGTCTGCCTGTTCCTACAGCGTAGATGAGGGTCTTGCTACCCACATGGACCACCATACATTCCTTTACTTTCTTGTTAATCATAATCACTGTGTTTTCTATTTCCTCTTAATAGATAGCCAAAATAGTTTCTTTAATAAAGTTTAAGACAGCTTTTCCTGTTAATTTTTATCAATGATATAATTTCTGCTTTTATTCTAATTAAATGTGTTGAAGTTTCTCAGGAAATGGAGGCAAGAGTTTCCCTTTTCTCACTTCATGGTGTATAATCAATAATTATGGTTGACACATATTGGCTCGTGTTTACCACCTATCTCTCACTTAGCTCTCCTTTCTTAGCGTTAAAAACCAACCAACTGAATATATGTTCCACTTTTTTATTCCCCTGGAGAAAATGTTAAAATATGTGCTGATATTCTATCTCCTTTTACCCCGTAGTACAGAATAATTTTTCCTTTCTTAAAAGTTTTTCTAATGCAAAGAAATCAATTCTTACAATTTTAAACTATTTGTATTTTAACAATGGCCTTCTAAAATGAAGCAGAACTGTATTCACGGTAATAACATTCATAAAGTGTGAGGACAAAAATGAAATAAATTTTAGGGAGTCAAAAAGTCATTGCTATTTCTTGAAATACTGTGTTTTTAATAAGAAAATTAATATTATGTTCATACAGTATATTGAAAATATGGTACAGTGCAATCCTTTCAATTCATTGTCAGGTGAAATTAAACTAAGTTTTATCTTAATAATAATTGTACATTTAATAACAATTTATTTGTATCTTATTTTACTTACTACCTAATTATCTCTACCTCAACACTTTTTTTTTTTTTTTTTAAAGATTTTATTTATTTGACAGAGAGAGACACAGCGAGAGAGGGAACACAAGCAGGGGGAGTGGGAGAGGGAGAAGCAGGCTTCCCACAAGCAGGGAGACCAACGCGGGGCTCCATCCCAGGACCCCGGGATCATGACCTGAGCCGAAGGCAGATGCTTAACAACTGAGCCACCCAGGCACCCCTCTACCTCAACACTATTACTTAAACTAAACACACACTTGTTTGACTCCTTCATCTTTAAGAAAATGTCCAGATTATATTTAGAGATTTATGAATCGATGTAAACATGTAAAACATTAATGGGACACTTACACAGGCCGTCCTGTGAGTACAATATGTGGATTAATCCACTTACTCTTCCCAATAGTGTATGAAAAAGTTGCCGTTGTTATAACCACTGTACAGATGAGGTAACCCGGGACCAAAAAGGATTCCTGGGCTACAAGCACACACAGCTAGTGAAGGAACAATGCAGGACACAAACTCAGTAGGTCTGGTCTGAGGTTTCCACATTAACTACTCCACAGTCTTGCTCCTCAATTTGTCTTTGCTCAGCTTTTGTTTCCCCTGAATTAAGATGTGTGTTCAGTCCAACCTACAAAGTCCTCTTTATCAACAGGTCTTGAATTCCCCTTGGAGCATGGTCATCTACTAGTAACACCTTTTCAGTATGCCTCCAGCTCATAGATATCGAGGTTAAAGAATAGCATTCCCGACTTCCACCTTCTCAACGTTCCACTCCATACTTTTCATTCTATTTTAAGGCACATTCACATGCCATTGTGCTGTGCAGCACAGAAAACTGTTCATTTCTAAAGGTGATTAGTTTGTGTTTCCTCATCTCCCATAGAAGCCATCATCCCTCTAATCCTTGGCAAGAAAATGAATGAAAGCATGCAGACTCACATCATAAATTCTGTCCGACTGTCCTAGCTTTACAATGAACTAGAATGAACTAGGCTAGAAGGCAAAGATAAAAATTTACAATGCTAAAACCTAGAGCAAATCAAGAAGGAAATTCAACTAAGACATGTAGAGCTAAATAAAGAGTCACAAAATGTGGGTAATAAATAATGATAGTAGCGGACATTTACTTGGCATTACTTATGTGGTTATATATAGTAATTTGTGTGACCTCACGATAGCAGTAATAAGGTAGGTGTTATTATCTCCATGTTAAAGATAAGGAAATAGGCACACAGAGTTGGGATTTGAAGCTAGATAGACTGACTCTGAAGTTCATAGTCGTAATTACTCTAAACATGACTCCTGCCACTTGGTACGAGGTGCTTCATTCTGACCTCACTACCTACCCTTTAGCTTCAAAATCCTCGGCAGTCATGATGAAATACACTAAGCTGCCATTCGTGGCTGCACATCTGCAGCTTTCCAGAAAGGTAGTCAAAGTGCAATCAGCAAAAATTCAAGACCTACAAATCATTATCAACAAGGAACATGATAGAGGTTTGGTAGCTTACCGTATTTTGGCATAGGTGTTCCCAATAAACCAGTTGTTTGTTGGAAATACCTTAGTAGCACTGCATTCTGAGAATTCTGAGTATTCATATACCCCATCACTGAAGACACTTAGAGATAAGCAGCAGTGGTGGATAGATCCAGCTCATTCTGCTAAATGCCCATTAGACACTGGTTTCTGAATTAGGAGAAAGGTCATCAATTTGTCCTCCAGCAACAGAGGGAGAGGAAGATTTGACCAACACTCAAATGGACGGAGATCAGGACAAGAGAGCAAGCCAGACATTCTATATATTCAACATCAAGCATGGAAAAAAAGCTTTTGAAAAAGATTTTATGGATTAAGGATGTGGACTAGGAAGAAGGGTAATATATCTGAAAATGCTTTGCTCCAGGAAACAAAAGACTTTAGAAAACATGTTGGCAGCTCAGTAGTGTGCCGAGGACTCTCTTGAGGCTGAAAATTGTATGATGTGAACAGAGTAATGTAAAAAAACAGCTAAATGATAGGAAATGGGTGACTTGCAAGGAAAACAGAGTAGAATTAATGTAGTAAAAATCAAGTCAGTGTTGCAGAGAATAAATATAATTTCTTGATATGCAGAGGAAAAGGAATGATAAAAAATAAAAGGAAAAATAACAGAGAATGGACTCCAACCCCTAAAGTACAGGTGTTTTCAGCAAGGAAAACAGTAGGGTCAGAAACAATAATCAGACATAAGAGAAGAAAAATCTGCACAAATTATTTTGACGAGCAGTAAAAATGTAGGTCTTTCACAAATCTAACAAAATAGAGCAAATACATAGAAGCAAAATTAACTAAAAAAGATGATGTAGCCACATATATAGAAATAATAACAGCAATGGTACTAATAGAGTGCTAAGTGCCATGAGTCTAAGAATTACACATACGAAGTTTTAAACATTCCTATCACAAGAAAACTCTTAAAATTCCAAGAAAATACTGTGTAAAACTCAATGCTGAAAGTTTCAAAGCTGAATGATATGAACACTTTCCTGAGAAGTGTTAATTACCAAAACCGATTCAAGGGAGTTGGACAAACTGGTAGTTGTCAAAGACACTGAAAGTTGATCAAAGCTTAAGTTCCAAAAACAAGGTTCCTTTTGCTTCCAAAAAGTGGAAAAATAAAAAGTGGTTTTACCTGTGTATTCTTGTAAGCTTTCAAGGAACATGTTCCCATGCAAATCATTCCATTGTGAAGACAGGAATGCAAAAGCCATCCTGTTCACTTTTTAAACTAGCATAGCCCTGATCCCAAATCTGAAAGAACACAAAAATGCCCCTTATTAATTTTAATATAGATCCAAGAATTCTTTATAAATTACTAAATTCAAAAGTTTAGAAAAGTTTCGACCAAAAAAACAAAAGTACCTACCATACTGTTATCCAAGAAATGTAAGATTAAGGAGAAAGCCCATTAATAAGTGAATCAATGCAAAAATGTTAATTGCTGCCAAATAAAGCATTTAATAAAATTCAAGACCCATTTCTAACTAGTAATGAATTCTGTAAGTCTACCAATAGGAAGATTCTTCCTTTATATTTTAAGAATATCAATCATAATTAATAACTAGCTTTGTGATTACTCTAGGAATGCCTATTATAAAATCAATGCTTATTGACAGGAATTTGCAGATGATTGATTATAAAGAAAATAGAAAAGTCATCACCCATAATCTCACCATCTAGAGATCCTAACCGTTAATGTGTTAACTAATATTTTTAATATATGCCAGGCCCAATTCTAAGTGTCTGCATGTTTTAATTATAAGCATCTTCTGCCATAGGTATTATTTTTGTAATCCCCATTTCCCTGAGGAGGGTATTGATGCTTAGAAAGGTGGTGTACTTTGCACAAGGCTGCCGATCAAGCACATAGTTGAGGTATCGACTCTGGGGGTATTACTCTAGAATTCACTCCCTTTATCCATTGCTTTATTCTGTCTCTTCAGAGACATTTTTCCAATATGTTATCATAAGCCTTTTTCAATGATATGTTTTAAAATTATGACTTTAATAATTGTAGAATATTCTAGCATATGAGTGAACTCTTATGTAATTAAAAATTGCCTTTTTAAATATGTAGGTCATTTGTTATTATAAATATTAATGCATTTAACATTTTCATATAAATTCAAGCTGCCTGATTTTTTCTTGGAGGATAAACTCCAAGCTGCAGAATTACTAGGCCAAAAGTCATTAATATTTGTGAGCCATCCTGATTTTCTGCTTGTTTTCCAGAAGGAATTTGCAATTTGTGTTTCTACCCAGAGAAGCTGAGCATGCCCACCTATCAGCTCTGGATAGTACCCCTATATTTAACACTTTTGCAAATTTGATAGGTGAAAAAGGGGTATCTTACTTTATTCTACATCTTTGGCGGCTAGTGACATTTAGAAATAGGTCTTCATATGTTAATTAGCCTTTGGAATATTGTTTTGTAACTTACCTGTTAATGCCTGCCTCAGAAAAAGGCAGCGTAGATAATGGTTAAAAACAGTCATTTTTGTGAGGCTCTGGAGCAAGATGTTTTCAACTTTTAAGAAACAAAATATAACCCTAAAACCAATATTACACTATACGTTAACTAACTAGAATTTAAATAAAAATTTGGAAAAAAAAAAAACAGAACATTGGCATACCTGGGTGACTCCATTGGATAGGCGTCCAACTCTTGATTTCAGCTCAGGTCATGATCTTAAGGATGTGAAACTGAACCCTGCACTGGGCTCTGGGCTCAGTGCAGAGTCTGCTTAGGGATCTCTCTCTCCCTCTTGCCCTCCCCCTGCACGTGCACATGCTCTAACAAATAAATCTTTAAAAAATAAAAATAAATAAAACAGAATATCACTGTACTAAATTGTTCTCACATAGAGACTGACATGGAAAGTCATCCAGTTATTCCTGAAGATTAAATTAATCCTGATCCCACAAACCTTAATTTCACTGAACCTCCGTTTCTTCATCTTTAAAGTGGGATAATACTTCCTTGGTCTATTATCAATATCAAATAATACATGCAAAGTATTCAGTACACAAGCAGCAACCTCCAAATGGTAACTATTTTAAAATATTACTCTACACTTTTGTGTTACCTACTTGGAGCTCTCTTTAGACTCATATTGGTTTTATATGTACTTATCAATAGATTATGGAATCTCAGGAGGAGTTTTATTTTTGTCCTGGGTCTCCAGTACCTAGCACGAAGTGTGATATGTATTAGGAATGCATATCTACTGTACTGAGCTGAATATAAAATTACTGTACCTCCAAAGGACATTTTGTGAATAGATGTCATGATCCCAGCTCTCTAGCCCCTAAAACATTTTATCGTTTTCCTATTGCAGAATTTTTTAAAATAGAAATAACTCACATTTAAGCTCTCAAAGGCAGTTTTTACAGTTTCAGCTACTTGCTAACCACATTCTTTAGGGCAGACCCAATGACAGGCCAGTGCTGCACAGGCCACACTCGAGGACACGTGCCAGAGTGGGGACCACCGCATGACAGTGTGATTTGATGAACAGACATAGCAGTCACGGCGTCCACCTCGGCAAATGGCTCCTTCCTCCCCTTTCCATAGAAAAAGAAATGTTTTCAGCATCTCCCAAGGTTTGGGAGAGGGAAGCACAAAAAATGAATCTCACTGTGAAGGTTTTATAAAACCTGCAAAAGTCAACCTTGTTTTTAAAATTATTTTCACTGTCAGACCAAAGTCATTATAAAAGTTCGGGAGGGGGGGAAGCTTTTCAGAATAAAATAGCTTCAAGCATATTTTAGATTAGACCATCTTTTTCACAATTAATTAAAATATAAATTCGTAAGCCTGATTTTCATTATGATGATGAAAATAAATTTTGTGTGGCTCTCTATGCCCTCTATCCACCCCCCATCCCACCCTCCTCAACGTATGGGCCTGTTGGCTCCACATCCCTGTTAATAAATCATTTTACAAAATACTAACAACTTTGGTTTGGGGAACTTTATTCTATTATTATGTGCTTCTATACTGAAGTCTGAATTGAAATAAAGGACATATATAACAGTCATCTTTATTGGACAGGTTTAAGTTCAATTTTATTATCTAAGCTTTCTCAAAAAGTGAAACACAAGCCAAAAAATAATGATGATGATGTGGCTCTTGGTTAAGAAGTGAGCCGTGTGACACAGTGTCATTTAGTTCAGCTAGCTATCATTCATCTTGGATGACAGTCCACAATTTCAGGAAAGTTAGGAGGGAACTCCATTTTTCCTTGCAACCTTGGCTGATGCCAGCCAGACTGGAACCTGGTTCTGCTAAGATCTTGGGACAATTCCTTGGCCTGTTAAAACAGCCACTGCCTTTCTGCTGGCTCTTACGTTTTGCCTTATTTTCCTGAATTTTTTTTTTTTTTTTTTTGAGTGACCTTTGGGTCAGAGGGCCTTATTATTTGGTGACTGTTAGAAAAGTATTTCTTTCAATACAGCCCTCCATGTGTCCTCTCTCGATGTAATTCTATAAGTCATTTTTCTTAAACTGCTTTCTCCGTAATGCTGGGCTCAACAACAGATTTCTTTAACAAGTAAGAAGTTTAAAGAATTGGTGAAGTTTTTTGCTGAAATTTTCACTGGAATTCCCAAGGACCTATGTGTTGTTTTAAAGCTGCCGAGGGAACGAACATTTGTTTTTATAGGTTTTCAATTAGAAACTAGAAAGCTAGTGGAATCATTTTATTTCCTTTGTGTTGAGGCTATAAAACCAGCTACAATTTCAATTCCCATTTTATAACTCAGCTCTCAGACTAATTGTATAAAGGAAAGCCAAAGCTTAGCAAATGCTTGCTAATATGCACTCCTCTGTGTCCCCCCTCCAAAAGCTGACTTTTCTCCAGTTATCTGATCATTCACTGGACAGCCAGATGAAAGTTCATGAATCTGCTCAATATTATGTTAGATTTGAGGTTCAGAAAAGGGCAGCATTTTATGATCTGTTTTGCAAGGTGTTCATAAGACTTGTGATGGACAGAGAGAGCCACTATAGTCAGTCAAACCTAAGAAGAAGTAATCACTGTGTTGTATCCCTGAAACTAATACAGCATCCTGTGTCAACTATACTCAAAAAACACCCCCAAAAAAGAATAAATACAACAAAATAATTATGGAGCAAGTTTCCATATTTTCAACCATTTGGTCTTTCCAACAGCATGAAGAGGAAGGTACTGTTGTTACCTTCACTTCACAGAACAAACCAAGGCACAGAGAAGTTGAGTAGATGCCCAGGGTCACACATTAAGAAAGGGAACCGGAATTCCAAACCTGACAGTCTAGCTCCAGGGTCCATTTACTCCTGTGCCATGCACTTGTGTTTCACAAAGCACATTTAATGTTTTTTCACTTACTCCTCTTTTAATAGCCCCAGGATGTATTAAGGTTTTATGATTCTGCTTCTTCGCTTGAATAAAGCAAGACAGAGAATCATGAAGCTGAATTGAGCAAGGCCACACACTAGCAAATGTGAAGTCGTCTCAATCCCAAGCCTCCTACTCTTCTCTCGTTTTTGTTTTCCCAAGGAACAATTTCATTTAATGAAAAAAGTAAACTATCTCTTTATAAGACAAATGAAGGCAGGACTGTCCTAGTTGAAGCAGAGTGACCAGGTACTTAGACTTCTGTCCTACCCCCACCTGTTTCCATTGCCATCCCCAGAGGACCCTAGAAGGGCTCCACGGAACACAGCTGGGAACCCACTGCGTTATTCTGCGGTATCTTTCACAAAGGTAAGGACTGGTTTTGTTCTCCCCAGAAGAACTGAATGATATAAGGAGAAATTCGCTCTGGAGAGACCAGAAATTACTTACAACTGGAATAGCATATAGGAAAAAGCAAGTTGATTTAGTTGGATCAGTTGGATTCAGTTAGACTTGAACTTGGCACTTGGGATCTTCAGTATGTTCATCTGTAAAGTGGGAATAAGAATTTCTGCCTTTCATTGAGTGCTTCTAGTAGGCCAAATACTAAGGGCGCTTTCATTTAATCCTTCCAGCAAACATTGGAGGCATAGGGATTGTTGTCCCCAACTTACAGATGAAAAATTGAGGTTCAAGAGATCTTCCCCAAGATTACTAAGCTAGAAAATTGCACAGTTGGAAATCAAAACTACATTTGTTTGACTATAAAGTCTGTGTCCTTAACCGACATAGGATTGGGGACATTAGGAGATAAAGTTCCTAATCTATGCCAAGCACATTTTAGGCAGCCAACACATGGCAGGTGTTATTTTAGAGAGACAGCATATTATTAAACAGTATACACTCCAAACTCAGACTGTCAGGGTTCAAATATCTGCTCTTGTGACCTTGGACAACTTCAGTCTTTCTAAGCTTCAATTACCTCATTTATAAAATTGGAATAATATTAGTGTCTACTACAGTTCTTGTGACAATCAAATGGAGTGGTTGCTACATTATTTCCAATTTACAAATGTCATCTTGAGAGTTTTAAAGTTTTTCCTCAAATGTTCACAGCCCGTAAGCGGTGGAACCAGAATGTGAACCCAAGCAGGTGCGCGCCCGAGCGCTCATCATTCTGCATCGATTCTGACAGACAGGTTAAGACAGACTTCTCCCAGTCTGGAGGGAGCCCAAGTGTTAGGGCTGTAGGAGGTGAGGGAAAATGCCCTGACTTTCCCTGCTCGAGTCCAGTACCAGTTAAGAGGTGGTTGCAGGAATCGGGCAGGTGGAAATTAAAATGTCACCTTTTAGGCAATTAGAGCTGTTGAAGAACATGATTTCGATTTGGTTCCAGTTATTAAATCTTTCATGAGACAGAATGACCTACCTCCCGGCCAGTGTAACACCTCACCCCCCATGCCCACCCCGTGGAGCCTGCCCTGTGGAGGACTGGAGCCAGGTGAGGACTTGTTGCAGGCAGATCCCAGAAAGAGAAGGCAAGAGAATTCATTCACATTCCATACTTTCTCCCCCACCACCAATCAGATAAGGGACTCCGCTCCTGGATGGAAGGAGTGGAGGGGGAGAGAGGCCAGGGGTGTCACTCTAATGGATCTCCTCCAAATAGAAACACCCTGAGTGGGGAATGGGAATCCCATTTAGCATTCTCGGATCCCTGTTTCGCAGGTGAGGAGATTAACTTCTGTCTGGGCAGGACTGCCCCGAGACCTCATGAGACCACTCACCCAGATCAACTATCAACTACTGCTTCTGTGGGTTTTCCCCAACCACAGCCAGGCAGCGGGGTTTTTTCCCCTAGAAAGCCCCAAAACAGGTCAGAAATATACAATTATTAAATTAATACCTAGGCTACTCTGTACCTAAATCCAAAAGTCGGTCTATATGCTATTTCCCTTCCCAAATTATGTGCAGCCACATTATCCAAGATAGGCCTTTGGAGGTTCAGTAAGGACATTAAAAGATGGCATATGTCCACTCCGATAATGAAATGCTAATAGTCCTATATTTGAATAGAAATCTCATGCCATTATTAATTGTAATGGGATAAATTAAAGTTAAAAGATTAACATCCAAAAAATTGAAGTGCAAATTAGTTAAGTCGAATAGCAAAATAATTGGAAATGCTCTTGCTTTTGTAGGGTAAAATTTTTTAAATTAAAGTTCAAAATGGATCTTCTCTAATGTCTTATTCTGCTCAGTCTGGTTCACAGGCAGTCTTGATGCCTGGGACAAGCTTGGGCGGTCCTCCCCTGGATGGGTGTTCCAACTTCAGCTTCGCAGAAATGAACTAATAGTCTGTGTTTCCAAAGAGATGATAAAACACAACCAGCCACGGCAGTGCTGTCCCCACGCCCACGACATTTAGAAAACCAGCCAACCCCAGGCCCTAAAGAAGTTAGCCTGGGCTCCCTGGGTTCCCCCAACCCATACTCTGTGTTGCCAAAAACCACAGCAGAGATTCAGTGGTAGCAAGTGAAAGAGACTCAACAGGAACGGTCTGGTTTCTGCCGTGCTGGGATGCCGGTCGTCCGTGCGGCATTCTGGGGACAAGGACCTGCCTTCATTTGGGAGAAAGTTCCCATCAAGAGACTAATCAGGGCCCTCTGTTTACCCATCCTCAGAGCACCTTTCTCCTTACATGTACTGTCTCCCCTCACAGGAAGTAACAGGGACAGGCTCCCCCCTTGCCTATTGATATCTGGGATGGTGACAACCCCCAGACCTCAGGCTTGATTTGAGAGCTGCCCGTCTTTCCCAGGGGCAATATGAGTGCGGGCAATGGTGCTCCTCCACCCCTGCCCCCCTTCTCGCCTTTGAGCCCCAGGCTGCTGACCCCACACGCTGAAGGTGGGGACCCAGGGGCATAACCACAGCCTTCTGTGAAATTCTTGACAAATGTTACTCTGTCTCTTGCTATAGCATCGCTTACATCTATGAAGCATGGCTCCTACAGAGGATTTTCAGGGCATCCACACATTTGTTTCACCTGGAGAACTGCCCTAAGAAGATTCCAGAACTAGAAATGCTGTGGATGTCTCAGGAGCCTACTGAGAACCATTTCCTCTGTCATATTCTCCTTAAAGCCCTCTCTCCTCAGTTTTTGAGGCCTGAGGAGCTTTTCCCTGTGTTATCTTTCCCTACAGTAGCAACACCTAGTATTTTAGGAAAGTTCAGGGGAATTTCTAACAGCTTAAGCTAATCCTCGGTCTCCTTCCCTTTCCTAACACGCTTGGGACTAGCCTTGTTTACCAAATTTGAGGATGTTTGCCCCCTTAATTTATAGCCCAAACAACTGATTTTCTAAGACATCTCTTTAGAATCCTCATGGGATTTTCCTCTAGGAAATTACGAGTTCTCGATACGCCAGGGGCTTCTCCTTTTCAAACAAACCCTGCCTCTCTCCCTTGCGAAGTTGGACACTTCCACCCCGGTGATTTGCTCCCATGGAGCATGGAGACGGACGTGGACATGCTCCATGGCTGCCCCGCCTGGTCTCCGTCTTCGAGTTCTAACCTCACGAGCTTCTCGAGCAGGACCCTCACAGCACAGGAAACACCCACACGCCTCCTTCAGGGGCCTCTATCACCTGACTTTTCCTATCCAGTCTGTCCACATATGTAACTACTTTCTACACCGACCCAACCTCTTGAATGTGGGTCCTCGATGGCTCTTCACTTTGGACTCCGCAGTTTCTGAAGGGGTTTGCAAAAGGTGTTCTGGATTGCAGGGCCCTCTAGGGGAGTCATTTCAGGTTGTTTCCTAGAATCTTGCCTTCCATCAGGTGGGTTTCCTTGGGCTCAGGTCACTCTCTCTGATCTACAAGCAACTTAAAGGTCTCTCCTTTCTTTTAGGAGCACACAGACTTAGGCCTGTCCCATGTTTGAGAGCTGGCTCGTCAGGCCTTCAAAGATGTCATACCTATTTAGTTTGTCTCCTAAGATGTCACCCTTTCCCTCAGGAGAATCTTTTTGTCCCTTCAACTTTTAATCAGTTTGCCTTGTTTTTTCAATCTTCCATTGCTCCTGATAGGATTGTCAAACCAGAGCACATTTGTCAAAGCTCTTGAGTTCTCCCTTCATTCCCTAATTCCCAGTGTCGGGACTTGGGGTTGACAATAATCTTGAGTTGTTCTCTACTTCAACCCAAGAAGATGGCATATTCTATTTATTCTGAATATACTCCCTTTCACAGGTGACCCTTGAGAGCATATAATCACAAGTGGTCAGCTATATGAATTTCCTCTTCTGGCCCTGGATGTAGTGTGTGGATTCCGAGGCCGCCAGAATAATGCTGGCTTCCTGGGCCTGGCACTAATAATGTAAGGCTAGATCCTACCAATGCACATGGAGTGCGCACGGAGCTCAGCTATGTCTCCTCTTGCAAGTCCTGGCCAACAGGCACAGCTGAGAAATAGCAAAAGGTCATTTAGCTCATGAATATCTAAAAGCCTTACCTGTACAAACACTCTCCTCATCTTGACTTCCATCATGACTGCCTTCCAAGGCGAGCAACTACAGGCCTGACTCCATAAAAATATTTTCATACCGGGGCGCCTGGGTGGCTCAGTCGGTTAAGCATCTGACTCGAGATTTTGGCTCAGGTCATGATCTCAGGGTCATGAGATGGAGCCCCGAGTCCGGCTCCAGGCTCAGCAGGGACCCTCTCCTTCTGCCCCTCCCCCTGCTCCCTCCCTCTCTCAAATCTTTTTAAAAGTATTTTCTTACCCATATAAAAATAGCTATTCACCTGCAGATAAAACCATCCTAAGCCTCAATGGGAATCCCACAAGACCCCCACTGGCCAAAGCCTGAAGCCTTCTACTCAGCCCCACCAGTTAAAAGCCAACGGTGAACAACAGCTGCATGTCGCAATAGAGACACCTGCCACCTACCAAGATTAAAACACATGACCCCTCCTCGCTCACCCTAGAGGCCTGAAGCTGTGTGCCTTGGCCCCACAAAAACCCTGTTCTTGGTCTGTTTCTCAAAGTTCCCGGCTGAATGTACCAGACACTAGGGATTTAGAGAGATAAGTAAATAACACTCCAATTACCCATGCTTAAATTTTGAACCACCTGAGACAAACACAGGAGTCAGGTAACATTTAAAAACTCACCTTTTCTGTGGATCTAGCCATTCGGAATTTCCAGGTAAGTGGGTTTAAGTGTCACAATCATTACTTAACCACCCAGTGCTGGACAGCCTCACTTTCCCTCAAGGGCTCCTGTCCCCAGGCACCCAGATGCTCAATGGAGCAAAGCAGACTCGGTCTCTGCCAACAGGCAGATTCCAAAAAGAGATGCCCAGCTCCATCTCCCAAAGCCTCCAGAGAGTCATTCCCCCACCGAGAGGAGTGACTGAAGGACGGAGAGAACTGGGGGTCTCTCCCCATGGAAACACCAGCCGCATAAAGTTCCACCTTAACACCAAGCAGAGGAACACGTTCACCAAGAAAACATGCGCTGTATCTCAGAACAAGGGGGAGAAACGCATAAACTGGTCTGATACAGGTGATATACTCATTTTATATGGTGTATACACACAGAGAACCCTGTTAATAGGATAGAAATTAACGGGGCGGTGCAGAGGGACTTCTGCTACTACTCCTAACAAGAACAATGATGATGACATTTACCAAGCGCTCACCACAGGCCAGCAATTCTGCTAAGCACATTCATGAACTCACAGGTACCCGGCCACAAAGTTCGAGCTCTTTAACTACGTGATCATTAATTGTTATCTAAAACTAAAAGTTCTCTAAAGAAATACTTAACTTCGGGGATTAACTGACGTTTTTAAAATCTCTAAAAACATGTCCCTCTCTCAACAAGCATACCAACCTACCAAGGTGCTTGCCATAAAGCAGGTGTCACTCGAGAGTTCAAGCAGCAGTACTTTTTCCTTTGATGATGGATTTTTAGGGATCTTGTGAGCTTTCTCTATGGCACTTGTTCATCATAATGAGTTTTGTTATTTCTGTATAAAGGAAGCTCTCCAAGGATTTCCGCTGCTACACTCTACGAATGTAGTCTAAAAAATAAAAAGCACTCCTAGTGTGTGTATTGAAATAAACTGCAGTTCACAAAAAAAAAAAAAAGAATTCTAGGTAAAAGTACAATGACATGAAACCATAATGAATGTATAGGTTTTTTTTTTTTTTTTTTTTTAGATTTTATTTATTTGTTTGACAGAGAGAGAGATAGCGAGAGCAGGAACACAAGCAGGGGGAGTGGGAGAGGGAGAAGCAGGCTTCCCGCTGAGCAGGGAGCCCGATGTGGGGCTCGATCCCAGGACCCCGGGATCATGACCTGAGCCGAAGGCAGACGCCCAACGACTGAGCCACCCAGGCGCCCTGTATAGGTATTTCTCAGCTAGAAAGTTGAACATAGAAAAATAGTATCATTTCTGCAACATCTGGTCACCTGTTTCTACCCCACCCCTAAACATTGGGCTTGGTCCTGGGTGCTTAGTGGGCTCTCTTCTACATACAGGCTTTCGGGAAGGGATCTCCTAGACTCGGCTTGCACTGTTACCTGCAGGCTAATGGCATCCAATGTGTAGCACTAGCTTCAACCTCTGCTTCAAGCCCCAGGCAGCCCATTTCCACCTGGGTATCTCGCAAACATTGCAAACTTCATGTGTCCTGAGCATAATTTATTTCCACCCTTAAGTCTCCCTCTCCCCACATTTTCCAGTTCAGTAAACACGTCACCATCAATTACATTGGTCAAGCAAGAAACCGGGACATTATCCTAGATCGGCACCTTCAATAGAAATACAATGTGAGCCACAGAAGGCATTTTATATTTTCTAGTAGTCCCATTTTAAAACAATATATTTACTAATAACATATCAATATAGCAAAAATACTGTCATCGCTACATCAATCTAAAAATTAAAATATCACAGAAAAGTAAACTCTTTGGAATCCCAAATGTATCTTATGCCCATCAGTACACCTCATTTCTTTTTTTTATATATTTTTAATTAATAGATGGCTTCGTCAAACATGAGATTAAGCATTAACACTCACCAGAGACCCTGAAATTAGATTATCTGCACCTTTTTTTAATTAAGTTTTTTAATTCCAGTATAGTTAACACAATGACACCTCATTCTTACCAGCCACGTTTCAGGTGCTCAGCAGATGCATGGCACTAATGGACAGTGCAGCCTGGATCTCAGCTTCCTCTTTCATTCCTCCAATTAGAGCCATGAGCGTATCCTGTTCTGTCTTAAAATATATGTAAACCATCCGCTCATCTCTGCCTCCAGGGCAATCACATCTTTCACCCACAGACCTCCTACTATCCCCCACAGTTCCTCACCCCTCCCTGTCTGTCCTCCACCCAGCAGCCGAAGTAAGCATTTTGAAATACTTACTCTTGAAATGATTAGCAAATGATTACGTGCCAGGCTCTATCCTAAGCATTAGATACAGCAGTAGGTGTAGTGGTTAAGAGCAGCCTATCCAAGTATAAATCCTGCCTCTGCTTACCAGCGGAGTGACCATGGGCAAATTGCTAGTCTGTGACTTAGTTTCCTCATCTGTAAAATGGGAACAATAATAAGATCCACCTTATGGGGTTGCTACAAGGATCCACTTAGCTAACAGATGTAAAGTGCTTGGTACACAGAAAGCAATCCGTAAGTGATAGTAATATTTTTTAAAGATTTATTTAGAAAGAGTGAGCAAGAGTTGGGGGAGTGACAAAAGGAGAGAGAGAGAGAATCCTCAAGCAGACTCCCAGCTGAGCCAGGAGCCTGATGTAGGGCTATGTCCCAGGACCCTGAGATTGAGACCTGAGCCAAAATCAAGAGTCAGCTGCCCAACCAACTGAGCCACCCAGGGGCCCCAATAGCGATATTTTTTAATTCACTCTGTAGGTTTGAATTTTGTGTTACTGACTTTAATGATTTTGATTTTTTTTATTGTGGTAAAATATAACATTAAATTTGCCATTTTAACCATTGTACGATTCAGTGGCATTAACTATATTTACAATGCTGTGCAACCATCGCCCCAAACAGAAACTCGGGACACATTAAACAGCAGCTCCCCATCTCCCCAACATCTGAGTTACTCACTTTTCAGCTTCCATCATGGAGCCTGCTTCTACCTGGGGAGAGGCAGAGAGTAAATAAGAAGATACTTAACATAATGTCTGCTAAAGCTAAATGCTAAATGCTGGTGAAAAAAAAGAAAGCCTCATGAGGGGATGGAGGACAGGATGATGATCAGGAAAGGCCAGAGGAAAAGGCGTTTGCCCAGGGAGGGGAATGAAGTGAAGACATGGGCTGTGCAAAAAGTCCATCAAGTCCTTCCCCTGTCAAAACCCTTCAGTGGGATCCCGGTGCACTTTGAATAAAACCAAAAGTCATGCCTGGACCCAGGCAGCCTCTTATCAGAGCCTCTGCCTCAGGCCACTCTTCTGCCCCCTGTGGTGCTCACTGTTCATTCCCCTTTTCTTTAAATGTGTGCCCTCTGAAGCCTAGATGCCCAGGAAAGAAAAAATCCAGTGTGCTCCTATTTTGTACAAATTTAATCTAGGTATTGATGTTATCAACCTTAACTCTCTTACCTTTTGTCACAGTTAGAAGCGAGAGCCCAGCACATTTGGACTTAAATTCTGCTTCTCTCTCTTTGTAACTTTGTGATGAGATTTCAAACCCTTCTCTCCCCTCTGCTCGTCCCCATTGACAAGAGCTGCCATTTTTTCTGAGTGTTGATCACGTCAGTGAACCTTTCCGGTTCTCAGTGCCCTCAACTGGGAAAGGGGGAGAATAGTGACCTCATCAGGTGGTTGTGAGTACAACAGCCAGAGTGAAGCACTCAACACAGGGTCTCATTCTTCGTCAGTGTTAGCTACTATTAATATAACTACCATTTTCCAACAGCCGCGCTGCTTCTAGTACGAAAGATCTTTTGTCTAGATGTAAGCTATTGAATCACAGGCATGTTTATTCTTACTCTGCTCTGTGGAGTTCTGAATCTGGAGTTCCTTTCTTTAAATGTGAGGGCTCCATCTAGTGGCCAAATTATAGGACCAAGCCTGTGTTTTTCAATGTGTAGGTCATGAAAATTTAATTGTTTAATTTATAGAATAGAAAATGTCAGAGTGCATGAAAATGGCTTTTTTATAAAATTTGACAGATACATTCCACACACTCCTTTTATTGAAATCTTAAAACCTATTCATGTGGGTACTCAGGCACACTAGGAAATGCTTTTTCTGACAGTGGGACATGTTTACAACATTCAGAAAGTCACCAATCTAAGATTTGGCTTGTCATAAGTCAGGGGTGAACACTGGGCTTAACTGGGCTGAACATCTGGAATTACCTGGGGAGTTTTAAAAATACTGTTGCTTCGTCCCACCCTCCAGAGATTGATTTATTTGGTCTGGGGTCTCACATGGGCATCAGGATTTTTTTTAAAGCGATTCAGGGGATTCCCTGTGCAGCCAAGGTTGGGACTTGTAGTATTAGAACCATCAAAAATTAGTTTTGCACATGAGAGAACTGTGGTACAGAGAGTCTCGGTGACTTGCCAAGAGCCACACTGGTGATTAGTAAGGAAGTTTCGTGAAGGACCTTGATACCTTGGAACCTGTCAGAAGTTCAGGAAAGGTTTCATTTTTTTGGAGGGCTTTTAGGAAGAAGAAAATAAAATGGAGAATATATATCATTTGTTTTCCAAGTTATAAACGGGTTTTTTTATTTCAATAAGTTTGTGGGATTTATCTGTTAAATTTTCATTTACAGAGTTAATTCAAATTAGAGTCTGTGTGTCAATACACTCCCCATCACTGAGGCTTCGCTTTCAAAACATCGCCAGTTTGAGGCCATTTGCCACCTATAGCCCTGAATTCAGTAAGATAGTATCACCTTCCTGTTATTTTTCTCTCAAACTGCTTGTGACAGCAATGCCTTGTCTCTTACTAACAACCAGGAAAGCACTTGTGACTCTCCATCAAAAACTGCACACCCTATAAATTACGATGATTAAATGCAGTAGTGCCCATATTCCAGAATTCTATGTGTGGAAAGAGAACACACATAGCTTTATAGGATTAAAAGGACGTGAAAAACAGAGTGTTAGAACATCACCTGAGCATGTTTGTGATATGTAAAGGCGCCCACAGACAGAGGATAGGAAATAATATGCATGTAACAGAGCAGTGGGTATGTTGGGGGACAGAGGGAGCTTCCAGAAGATGAATTTTGAATGGGGAGGAAAGGAAGGGTTTAGAGTTAAGGCTTGAAATAACAAAGTTAATAATCATCTTCACTTGGAGTAAAAAATATATATATATATTTGAGAGAGACAGAGAGAGCTAGAGAGCACTGGGAGGGAGGAGAGGGAGAAGCAGGCTCCCCACTGAGCAGGGAGCCCAATGCGGGGCTCAATGGTTCACTCCCAGGACCCTGGGATCATGACCTGAGCCAAAGGCAGATGTTCAACCCACTGAGCCACCAAGGCGCCCCAATCACCAGGAGTTTTTAATGGTAGAATGTTAAAGCCCCAACAGAACTTGGAGATCAAGCCAATCCTCCTCCTCATCCATGGGAGGAAGCATAGAAAGATCTCAACAACGTAGCACCACTGCCTCCCCAACCCCAAGTTCTCCCTCCTGCTCCAGTGTCTTCCCTCAGCTATAGTAGATGGCCTCACCTCACCAAATTTGTGAGATAATTAAGAATCTGTATGTTCTGTGCATGCCTTCATCAAAAATACTCATTTGATGAATTCAAGTATGAATACATGAAGGCAAAAACCACCTCTTAAATCCATATGGCTGTTAAAAGATAAACCGAGGCATATTAAAAATTTCAAGGGTTTATTTGAGCAGAAATCAAATTCAGTTGGGCAGCATCCAATCTAGCAGACAGGAGGGAGCTCCAAGGAGCTGTACAAAACGAAGAAAAGACTTTTTAAGGCAAAAGGGAACATGAGCAAGGAATTTATAGTAAGCAAAAAATCAAGTTGGTTATTGCAAAGTTACTTTCCTTTAGGGGATGACGGGGTCTCTCAGGCAGATGACCTAACAAGTGCTGATCAGACAATTCCTGACTAGTTTAAGATTCCATCTGGGGGACAGCTGAAACTGTAATTAAGTCAGTTTGGGGAGGTGGGGCTTAGCATAAGCAACTCCATTTTGAGCCTGTCCTTCTTAACGTGCCTGAGAATGAATTACACAGGCTTGAGCCTAATCATCTCCCATAAAAACTAAAGATGAGAGCATTGATAATGAAACAATCATGAATAGTTTAGACCAGACCATTCAGATCAGGGTTTCTGATCCTCAGCTCTATTGACATTTTCGGTCAGGGTCTATCAGGTGCATGGTGGGATGTTTGGCAGCATTCCTGACCATCCCTGATTAGATAGCAGTAGCAACCCTCCACCACCACCCCCAGGTTGTGACAACCCAAAAGGTCTCCTGGGGGCAGAATCCCTGCCTACCTCCCTTGAGAACTATTGATGTAGATGTGAGAATATCTGAGAGCACAGTTAGTTCCTCAGGATCCCGGGTTAGCAGTGGACAGAGTGGCCGGCCACGGATCTCCCTGACTGTGAGTGCTCACTTTTGCACAGCTTGAGCTTGAGCCTTTGGTCCCCCAGAGCTCTGCACCCAGCAGGGTCCTCGACAACCTCTTCTGTGAGTGAAGATGGACTCAGCGGGCGACCATGTATTCACCTGAACATGGTCTCCACCAGTCTGAGTTGTGAGTCTCCTTAAAACTACAGAACTAGTCTCCCTCTTAGAGAATTTCCAAGGCCCCAAGGAACGCTCTCATTCACTGTGATGTCTGTGGATGTTATGGACGCTTCAGAATTCTACCAGCCCCAATCTCGGTCGGTCCTCAAATCATTTCCAGCCACACTCAAGTGAACAGCAGAGCCGGAGCAGGCCGTCTTTCGGTTCCCCTCTCTGGGGACCACCAACTCTGACCCACAGAGCCACAGGAAGTGGGAAGCGGTGGGCCCTGGGGCCAAGCCATGAATGTTAGGCCTTTTTCTTAGAAAACAAAGGATCTGCTTTAAGCTAGCAGGAAACCTCTGGGGGGGGGGGGGAACTGACCTTGATTATAATCAAATAAAGATGGGATTCAGAGAAAACGGTCTTTCATGCCATGAATAATTGTCATTTTGTTGGGCTTTTTATTTTTTTTTTTAAGATTTTTATTTATTTATTTGACAGAGACAACGAGAGAAGGAACACAAGCGGGGGAGTGGGAGAGGGAGAAGCAGGCTTCCGGCGGATCAGGGAGCCTGATGCGGGGCTCGATCCCAGGACCTTGGGATCATGACCCGAGCCAAAAGCAGACGCTTAACGACTGAGCCACCCAGGTGCCCCTTGTTGGGCTTTTTAATCATATCATTCCTCTTTTAGACATTACCTAATTTGCAAGAGAGGCAATTGATCCTTTTCAGAGCAAATTTTTGGAAGAGGCTCTCCAGGAATTTTAGTCATTTTTATATTTTCAATCAAGACCCTTTATTATTTCCTGGGCTCTGTGTTATAAAAAATGCCTGAGCATCATGAAGAGTAGAGAAACTTCATAATTACCCAGGATAACTTGGAAATGTCCAGATAGTCCAGACATATTTTAAAAATGCAAAGGGATGCAAATACTACCGTGGACACCTTCATGGACTGTAGCATCTCTCAGTCGGAACCACTATCTTTTTTTTAACGCTTTGGAAAGCTGAATTCTGCACAGCACTTAACGCTGCGCTGGCTGGACTCCTCACTTCCTTTCTGTCAACACTCTTCACGGCTCCTGACGTAACATGGGGTTTTATCAGTTCCTACACCTTCTGTGGTTTTCCTCTCAACCAACATCCCTCTCTCCTAGCACAACTCTCACCTCCTTGAGGCTAAAAGCCATGTGTTGGGCCACTTGAGCTGGTCTAATTCCCTTAGTCCCAGGCTGGGAGTATAAGGTTAACCTTTGAAAAAGAATTCTTTACTTCAGCAAAGAATTGCAAACAGAACTGTCCTCCAATTGCAAAGAAAAGCCCTCCAAATAGGAGTATTATTCCTTTCAGACATCTTCTAAGAAAAATGAAATAGAGGAAGAGAAACATTTAAAGTGAATATGCAAAACCCTTGCAGCTCTAATCTGCCTAGCATTTGTCTTCCCCTAACATAACCACCCCAAACACTGCGGTAAACATACCATCTCACCTCACTCATACCTGGTTAGCATCAGTTTTTAATCGGAGATCTTTGCCAGTATTTTCCTTATGCATTTGTCTATGATTTTGACATGATTAAAGAATCCTCAAAAGGGGTAGGAACGGGAGACCAGGGCTTTGCAGGGGAGATAGTAAAATCAGTTAACACCAGGATGGGCTCAGAACAGAAGCTGGACATAAATAACAGTAATTGAGTCACACAAGCTAAAACAAAAACACTTGTTGCTTTGAATAGTGTCCAGCACAGCAAGTGACAGAGTGATCCCCAGAAATCGGCATTTAAGTACTTATTGGTAATACTCATAAATTAGGGGCAGACCCCTCGCATTGAATTGAAAGAGGGACTACAGATAAGCCATGGCACTGGTGTTCTATCTGGCCTGCGGTCATTTCTGATTCCTCTTTCCTCTCCCTGACCTGAAAGCTAGTCTAAGCCCCAGAGGAACAGGAAGATACACATGCGTGTTTGCAATGGAGACCTAATCATACACATGGGAACTTTGTCCCCAGTTGGATCATTACGCTGAAACAGTGTACAAATTGACCGATGTTCCTCTCTCAGGAGCCTTTGTTTTAATTCTTGACCGGGACCTCACCCTCCTCCTAGTCCTCAGTTGACAAGTCAAGGGCCAAAAAGCATTCCAAAATGTGGGATAAACCACAACAGTGGTGACACCCACTAAACCCAGATGGGGCGGGGTCTTTTTTAAACTTGTAGAACCAGTGTACTGAGAGGGCTGAACTCAGTTAAGGACACATTAGAGAAGTTTCTTGCACTACTGCCCCCAAACATGCTCTGCTGGATCCCTTCCTGGAAGCGCTCTCGGCCAAATACTATCAAGACTCAAAGTCCCGGTGAGGGGCGCCTGGGTGGCTCAGTCGGTTGAGCATCTGCCTTCGGCTCAAGTCATGTGATCCCGGGGGTCCTGGGAGGGAGTCCCGCATCTGGCTCCTTGCTCAGCGGGGAGCCTTGCTTCTCCCTCTGCCTGCTTCTCCCTCTCCCCCTCCCTGGGCCCCTCCCCCTGCTTGTGCACACTCTCTGACAAATAAATAAAATCTTAAAAAAAAAAAAAAAAAGTCCAAGTGAGTCTAAGTAAAAGTGCCTACTTCACTCCGGTTTAGTGTTTGCTTCTCCTTGTTCAGGTTCTCAAGGAGGGAACGGAGAAGGCGCTGCTGGGTCCATACTTAAGACTAGTCCTCCCTTCATTCCACACCCAGCCTTGTGACAGTCAGAATGCGGCTGCTGGATCCTTCAGGTCAAAGGGAGGGAGAAAAAGGAGCAAAAATTAAGAAACTTACCCAACCCTGCCTGCCATCTTGCACTCCCTCACATCTAGTGTCTACATACTGGCTCTTTCGGGAGCTCATTATAAGGAGGACTTCATTCTCTGGAGGCCACAGGCTGCCCTGTGCTTACTCTGCCTTCAGTTCTCTAGGATGGAAGCAAGAATCAGTATTTTTACGGGCAAATCTTCCAAAGCTTCTGAGGCCACATCATGGGTTCTCAAGAAATCTTTAACCATGTTCCACTCCCCAGTGTTCACTGGAGAGGATTTTATGGGCAGGCTTTAGCTCAGCAGGTCTGAGGGAGTAGAACGTGGTCTCCCCAGTCTACAGAGAGAACTTCCCTCCCCTTGTGGGGGTGTGGGTAGGGGAAGCAGCCTTCAGTCTGGGAAAAGAAAAAAAGCAAAGCAGACTCTGCTCCAGTTTCCTCCAGTGAATCTCTGTCTCGTCTCCAGTCTTCCGTTATGTGGACTGGAGATGGGTGATGGGAACAAGGTGACCACTTCTTAGTCAGCCCAGCAGTTATGTCCAGCAACTCCTCCTTACATTGTTGCAATGGCCTGTTGCCCTTACTTTGGGTTTTAGTGAAAAGTCTGAGATTTCAGGAAAAGGTTAATTTTGTGTGTCAAACTGACTAAAGTATCCAGATATTTGGCCACACACCAGTCCAGATGTCACCGTGAGGGTATTTTTATACATTTAAATCAGCAGACTGAGTAAAACAGATCGCCCTCCATAATGTGGGTGGGCTTCATCCAATCTGTTGAAGACCTTACTAGAAAAAGACTGCGGTCCTCCCAGGAAGGAGGAATTCTGCCTGCAGACTACCTTTGGACTCGAGCTGTAACATCAGCTTTTCCTGGAGTCTCCAGCCTGCCCTACAGATTTCAGACTCGCCAGCCCCCACATCAATATAAGCCAATTCCTAAAAATAGAGATACACACACTCACATGCCCTACTGGTTCTGTTTCCCTAGAGAACCCTGATTAATACAACCCTATTCAACATTTTATATCAGTTCTACAAAGACTTATAACTTGTTTTGCTCACTCTGGACAACTTAATTGCCTCACCAGTAGGTAGTGGATTCTATCCTGTAAACATCTGTTTACCAGTACCCGGAACAGGTCTTTAACTCAGAACTTTATGAAGACATCACAAGGATATCTAGATATCCTAGAAGGGGAACAACCCAGGTGATGAAGTGAGGTTAGTACATAATTGTCTGGCAGATAAATTTATACAGCCACATACACTAACCACCCAACTGGGACGTTAGGTTCCAGATTGTTTTCCCCAAGATAGGGGATTAAGTCTATCATGCTCAATTCCAGATTTTCTCTGGCGTCACCCAGACCCTCGCTGTCTCCTCTTGCGTGCCCACATTGTTCTTACCATAAAGCAGCTCATTGCTGGAGTGAGGGTGATTTCAGAACCCTTATTTCTAATTCCCCAATGCACTCTGGTTCCCTTCACACTTGCTTAAGGTTCACTGTAAGTACAGAGCATTTTCATTAGATGTGGTTCAAGGAAATTGCATTTCTCCAGCGCCCTTGGCCAAATGCTTGCCCCTAGCAACCTGTTTCCCTGGGAACGGTCTCCCCCTCTCTCTACAGAGCCACATCGTTCTGTGGCTCTCTGTCCACTGCCTCTGGGTTCGGCGCTGGCCACGCTACGGCCATAGAAGTTTCTCATAATAAGTGCTGAGTGGAAACGGATCTTCAAATTAAGTCCAAATTAAAACCGGAGCTCCTGTTGCCCAGAAACGTGAACCCGTGATTGAAAGGATACCATTTAACTCCATAATGGAGTGAGTTACACAATCTCATCACCACTGTTTCTAATTGAAATAGCTAACATTTACTAAGTATTTAACTGTGATCCAGGCACCGTTCAAGGCACTTTACTCAAAGCACTAAATCAGCCCCACAAGAATCTATGGTGGTTGGTACTGCAATTGAGACCATTGTACAGATGAGAGACCCAAGGCCCACGGAGGTTAAATAACTCATGTAGGGACCCATAGCCAATGTGGCAGGGCTGGGTTTCAAATCACAGCCTGTGTTTTATAGTCCAATGCTATGGCCCCCCAAAGAATATCCTGCTTCAGGGTCAGCTTTGCCTTTATCAACAAAGAGACTTTTATATATTGAACAAATATTTATGACAAAATTGGATTATATATTTTAAAATTCATCATATGTAACCATATCTATAGCAAAAAAGTTTGGATAAGAATTTATATTAAAAGAAACAGTGTTTTTTTTTTTGTTTTTGGGGGTTTTTTTTAAAGATTTTATTTATTTATTTGAGAGAGAGAATGAGATAGAGAGCATGAGAGGGGGGAGGGTCAGAGGGAGAAGCAGACTCCCGGCCGAGCAGGGAGCCCAATGCGGGACTCGATCCCGGGACTCCAGGATCATGACCTGAGCCGAAGGCAGTCACTTAACCAACTGAGCCACCCAGGTGCCCGAAACAGTAAGTTTTTGTCTTTTTTAATGTGAAAAATTTACTGGCTAAGAAATAAGGAGCTAGGGAAAGACAACGATATCAGAAAGGCATTTCAGGGGAAGCTGCCAGACAGAAAACTTAGCTCTGGGGTTCCCGGCTGCCATGACTGAAAGAGGAACAGTAAATTTCATATCTTTCATCATGTCATAAAGCAGGTATGGCAGTTCATGGGAGAAGGTACAAATTTGATAATACTGAATTGTGAAAGAGACTTATCTTAGGTTTTTTTTTTTATCCATAACAGCTATGTCGTCAATTGCAATTTTAAGACAAAGCAGATGTCCACATATGAAGGTCAATGAAAAGTTTAGGTTTTTGTCATTTCCCTATCCAATCCCTCAAGAAAAATTCAGATACAATTTCTCTCACAGGGCCAATCACATTTTCAGCAAATAGGTGGCTCAGGCCAAGAGACTCTGGGTAAGGCTCTCTGGCTGTCATCTGGCTCTAGGAATACACTAGAACAGACCTGAATGCAGCCCCCATGAACTTGTGTGCCAACTTCTACTTTTTAAAATTCCAAATATCTCAGTTAAAATAATTTCTTTTTTTTTTTTTTTTTTTGCTTTTTCAAATGCAATTATTTCATGAGCTACCAGTCTTCAAGTTAGTCCTTTGGGATTAAAATGATGGATTTTCCTTTTAGGTCACTCATTTGACAAATCCAACTTTGGTGGCCCGATATTTCCCAGATACCCAACCTTATAATAGAGCTCCTTACCCCTTAGACCACTTTCTCCTGTCCTGCCTCTTGTCGACATGAACTGAATTTCTGATCCAACCCTTCCAGTTAGTAACATGGTTTGCCTCTTCATCTTCTTTCTCCAAAATAAAGTTCAATTTCTTTAGCCTTGCCGTGAAGTCCAGTCTCTGTACTCGCACTCATGATTATAACTTTCCCACTGCTTCTTCAGGTCAGATTTCATACCAGCTGCCACCGTATCACCTGGGAGCTGCTTAGAAATACAGATTCTCTGGCCCCACCCCAGACCTACTGCATCAGAGCCTCTGGGGTGGGGCCCAGCGATCTATGTTTGTACAAGCTCTCCAGGTGATTCTGAAGCAGGCTCGAGTTGAGCCCCAGGTTTTCCTTTCTGTCCCCCATATTTCCTAAATCAGTAAGTAGCAGGTACCTGGAGCTAAGCCAGATTGTACACTCTGCATCCCCAACCATTTCAAAAAACTTGAGAGCTTCAACAGCCTTGGAAATGGACTGTATCTAAACAGATACACATGGGTAAATTGAATCCCTTATCATCAGTTTGCCTTTCCATCTGATCTCATATTCCTGGTGCTCGTCTCCAAATGTGTTCCTATCTGTCCTATATAACTTAAGTAATGAAGAAGTACAGAGGCAACAGCTCAATGTCCCCCATCCATTCTTCCAGTGGGAAGATAAAGAAAAATTGCCTTTCTGGGTTGGGTTTTGGGGTATCAGGCTTGCTGTTCAGCATGGATTTTTCCATCTGTCTGTGGCTGTTAACCAAACTGCAGTGGGGAGGAATTGCCCAGCCGTAGTCAGAAAAGTTGGGGTGATGGCAAGTATTTCCCCCTCACAGGAGCCAGCGTTCCTGGCCATCATCAATCAGTTCACGAGAGGGGCCATTTTTGAAATAAAAATGGTCCGGATTCTTGCCAAGGTTTAGAAAGCCCACTAAAAATTCTCAGACCCTTCGTTTCAACTTTGTGCCTAATTGCCTTGGACACTTGCTCTTGATGAGAGGCTGACAAATGGGCATTTAATGATTTTATGGAAGCCAGGATGGAGTGCTCTGCTTTTATTGTGACTGCTGATGCATCATAAACAAAATGCAAAATGCATACATTTTAATCTCAATCAATTTGCCTTTCTTGAAACGAAGTTTGGAGAAGCCAGATAGCCTTTCCCTAAAGGAATGATGGCTATGTATATTTTTTGTGGTCACACTGGCTACAGTTGTGCTTAAAAGTGAACTTCAACAGGATTGATTCGGCAAAAAAAGAACATTAAGGATTCAGTGACATGTGCTATCCTTAATGGATGCTGTGTAGTCATTTTGTGCGAGGCACAGATAATTGCCTAGCAGAACAAGTGAGAATAACACTCATTTAAAATGTATATATGTAAGTAAAGAGCAGTAAACCATTCATTAAATTAGGAACCACGTCTCCTGGAAGAGCCCATAATGTGTATTTTGTGTAGTAGCTCTTTCACTTACCAATCACAAAACCTACTTTCTCTCTCTCCAACTTGGCAAGAGATCTCATCTCCCTCTTTACTGAGAAACACAGGACATCACCACGAACCCCCTGACCACCGTACTCCCCTCACAGATTATGTCCTCACCTCCACTGGGCCTAGTTTACAGACTGAGTCAGCAAGAAAGGCTGCTCTCCCAAGAGTCACCTGAGCCTCAGCTGCCCCCAGATCTTCTCTTCCAGTTAGCTCTTTCTCTTGTACCTTCTGTCCCTCCCTGTCCACTGGAACCTCAACATGGCGCACACACTCCATCTCTCCCCATTCCAGTACTTTTGACACCACCCTGGTTCAGACCCTCATCTCCTCTCATCTGGACCCTTCACTAGTCCCTCCGATGGCAGCAGCTTTCTTCTCAGCATTTTACACCAGAATTACTTCGTTGTTAAGAGGTGTATGTGATGGGGCGCCTGGGTGGCTCAGTTGGTTAGGCGACTGCCTTCGGCTCAGGTCATGATCCTGGAGTCCCGGGATCGAGTCCCACATCGGGCTCCCTGCTCAGCGGGGAGTCTGCTTCTCCCTCTGACCCTCCCCCCTCTCATGCTCTCTATCTCATTCTCTCTCAAATGAATAAATAAAAAATCTTAAAAAAAAAAAAAAAAAAAAAAAGAGGTGTATGTGATGAAGTTAGTCCCCTCCTCAAAAACTCAGTGGTATCAAAAAAAAAAAAAAAAGAAAACTTAATGAGTCTCCAGGTCCTCCACAATCCACCTCTGAGTGCCTAGCTTTCCTCTGCAGAAAGAAGGGTCTTCCATGCATTCTTCCAGTCTCAGAAGGCTGCCTACAGTTCTTTGAGCATCCTTGCCCACCTTCAGACCTCCTGCTTTTCCCCCATCTGCAGTGTCTTCTGCTTGTTGAAATTCTTATCCTTGCTGTGCTTCTAGTTCAAATCAGTGGCACCCACCTCTGTGTACACATTTGATACTTTTACAACACGACCTTCCATCAGGGTTATCTATGCCTGAGATCAGGAACAATATCCTTTGATTTTTTTTTTTTTTTTTTAGCTTCCCCATTGAGAAACGTGGGGATTTCCCATAATGAGATGTTTAAGCACTGGATTAAATTGTGTGCTGTTAATCGCAGGGATAAACACAGAGGTATTATAGAGGACAATGTTAGCTCATTTTTAGCAGACATTTTCTTCTTCTGCAATATTACTTAAATGCAATGTATTTCACCCATACCTAGAATATTTGTCCTTTGATCAATTAATTTCTCATTTGAAGACAGCATTATGGAAGCTCTGTTATAAAGTAGACGGTAAGGCCGGGATGAGAAATTCTAAGTTCTAGCCCTGGCTCTCTGTGATGACCCAGCTGCATAGATTCTGACATGTCATTTCATCTTTTGGAAAGACTCTGTTTCCTTATCTGCAAAATGAAGAGTTGGTACTACATTCTCCCTAACGTTTCTACCAAGGGTAAGATTTTATTATTTTAGCCATTACCATGACTTTTCATTAGTTTCTGTTGTACAACACCAACTAATTGTTAACTTTGATGAACCATATTTCACAGCATAAGCAAATGTACTTTGAATGCCACGAGGATTGTCTTGATGGTAAAAGGTCTCAACCCAAGTAATTAACCCCCTGGGAGAAAGGACTGGGCTATTCACTTCTTCCTGATCTTTCCGTGGAATCACCAACAACAAAAGCATTGGAAAACTGGAAAATAAAGCACTGGGAAGACTGCCAAACCCCCAGCCCACCACTCCCTGGATCTGCCTTCTGCTCATCCACCAGTATTTACTGAACTTCCATTGTGCGTCAGGCACTGTTCTAGGCATGAGAGTACGGCAATGAGCAAGACAGATAAGGACTCGGCATTCTTGGAGCTTATAACAGAGAAAATATAATGAACAAGAAAACAAATGAGTTTTCCAAAGGCCACTTTAGCTGGTGATAAGGCACAATAAGAAATGATATGGCAAGGTGTGATGGGTACTTGAAAGGCTAGTGTAACACAAGTGGATAGAGCAGGTTTAGGTGAGAGAGTGACATCTGAGCAGAGCCTAGAATGACTCCATCAGTCTACACATCCAGAATCAGGCACCTGGCAACCTACCCAACCATAAGTCCGGATTCCAGTGGGTCTGTTCCACAGGGAAACAAACTCCTAGAAGTCAGATCCATTTTCCCCCGTGGAGAGGGCTTCTCTAAAGTTGCGGCAACTGCATACCCAATACAAAGCTCACAGCCTCTCCAGGGCAAGGCTAAGACGCATAGATCATCTTCGATTCCCTACAGCAACAACTCTCCCCTTGTTGTTCTAATACACACACCTCAAGATGGGGTTTACATCTACACACCAGCCCTAGGAGCAGACCCAGGTATTTTTATGGCCTGTGGCATGAAAGAGGTAGGCTTCAGGTCATGGGCAATTTGTGGTACTCGTCCCTTTAGTCGCATTCAGGAATGTATACCAGATTGGAAAGGAGAAAGAATGTCACTATTAGTAGGCCTAATAATCTTCCATTCACAAACTTGCGTGATTCCTTTTCAGTAATATTGGACATCTCATAGCTGATCAAGGCCTAGTAATCAGAGACCTGTAGAATTAGGTCCACATTCCCCTGCCAGTCCACACTTGAGCCACCCATCCCTTAAATGTCATCACACACCACTGCATGCTGGCTCTTAATGTGAGTTCTGTCCCAGCCGCACTCCAGAGCATAAGGAACAGGACTGTGAACTTTGGAGTTCTACAGACCTGAGTTCAAGATCCTTGTTCTGTCATATACTTGCTGTGTGACCAAATTCATGAGACTTTCTCAGTGTTGGAAATAATAGTACCTAACCCATAACTTCATAGTAATTGCTGTTATTATTATTGATAAAAATAAAAGCTTTGTTATTGTTGCCAGGCTTCTAGTGGCCTCTGAAAAGCACCTCTCCTCATTTATAAATGCAAGCATCCAGAGGGTCTATTCCCACCCTTCCCCCATATGGCCTTTTTATCCAGCAGGGGCTGGCTCAAGTTTTACTTCCTTCCTCCTCCACAGTCAACCTTCTGACTAGCTCAGTCTTCTCGGAGGTCTGAGTCCTGACCAAATGTCTCCTTTCCTTTCCCATCTGGCCTGTAACCTCAGGAAGGGCCAGAATCTCATCCTTCATTTATTGTACCTACTTCTTCACTTAAATTATGAATAAATGAATAAACTTTTACCCCAGCATGGTGCCTGGGTGGTGCAGTCCATTAAGCACCTGACTCTTGATTTCAGCTCAGGTCATGATCTCAGGGTTGTGAGTTCGAGCCCTGCATCAGGCTCCATGCTGGGTGTGGAACCTGTTTAAGATTCTCTCTTTCCGGGGCGCCTGGGTGGCTCATTTGGTTAAGCGACTGCCTTCGGCTCAGGTCATGATCCCGGAGTCCCAGGATCAAGTCCCACATTGGGATCCCCACTCAGTAGGGAGTCTGCTTCTTCCTCTGACCCGCTTCCCTCTCATGCACATGCGTGCATGCTCTCTAATAAATAAAATCTTTAAAAAAAAAAAAAAGATTCTCTCTTTCCCTCTGCCCCTCCTCCCCTCTCAAAAAAAAAAAAATATCAACATAAAACTTTCCTTTGTGCCCCTAGTTCAAATAATGGTTCCCACCTCTGTGAATTCACTTTATGCTTTTATTAGCAGCACCACCTTGCATTACGGTCAGTTGTGTGTGCCTGAGATCAGGGACACTTATGTTCAATAGGTAACCAAATAAAAATGAAGCAATCTCGGGGAAAGTGATTTTAAAACCATGGAGGACAAGAGCTTTTTCTTTGAAGGATTACACATTTTTGAGAATGTGGGTTATAGTCTAATAGTGGACTAGGAAATCATTCTAATCTAGTTTCTAATATAGTGGGTTATGACCAGCAATTTTTAGTGGAGTGGGATAGAATAGAACTAGAGAGAATCCAATAGAAAGCATCACGATGCATTGCATGTAATATAATCATTTGATGAAACAAATTATTACTGGATCTGCTCTCAATTTCTCATTCCATAGGTCTGGAGTAGACACAGACTCTCCACTTCTAAAGTAGGTGTGTGTGTGTGTGTGTATGTGTGTGTGTGAGAGAGAGAGAGAGAGAGAGAGAGAGAGAGAGAGAGGAAGGGATAGAGAACAGGGTCACAATATAAAACACATTTCTTACTGCAGGTCTTTGTCCAAAAAGGTTTGAGAAACGTTGCTCTGTCTCATAGATTAAATGAGTCAGGTCTAAGAGATGCATTTTTAGGATTTCACCCAAAGTACTCTGACATTAGCTCAGAATATCTTAAAATTCTTATCAGAGAGGTAGGAATAGGGGATACAGTCATCACAGCGTAAAGCGTACCGAGGCGTCCGAACACACGTCTATGAACACATCTTGGTGGAGCAGCGGATCTGGCTTTAGCACAGGAAGACCATAATTGACTCACAACCAGAACCCATATTCAAAACTGTTAAATTGTCATTTCTTCACTAATTGAGTGGTTTCTGAGCAAATGCAAATCAGAGGTCTATGACTGATTATCCCAAGAGTTACCCAAAAATTCATGATTTCTTAAAATTTGTAAACAAAGAGTCATGTAAATTCATGCTGCTTTTAAACTTGCTAATATGCCACGAGGTTGTCCTGGTCTCTAAGCAACAACCACAAAGGGCTGAAAATGATCCATAAATGCAGGACAGATACTAGAAATCATCGTCTCACCACCCCAAAGGAAATAGTAAGTCTAGACTACACTTATCAATGGTTGATACGATTATTCAGTAAAGCAGGCATCAGGCGGGCGCCAACCGAGCCCGGGCAGTCTCAGCATTCCTAGCATTGGGTCAGACAGGTCTTGTGAGCCTCGTGATTGATGCAGGAAGAAAGTACAGCATGATTGGTGAAGTAGTCTTGCCTTAAAAAAAAAAAAAAAGTTGAGCCTGAATATAATCAAGGTTCTAAATCTAATTGCCAGCTGATAGGAAATATGAAGGTTGATTGAAGATAAATGGCAACAGGAGGCGGCAATCAGCCACATCTACGATTGGGTACCACTGTTGTTGACTATCCCACATGCAGGTCCTAGAGGGCACAGGAAAGCAAATGGCTGGGACGAATTCCCAGAGTTTCTGTCTTAGGATTGGATGGGGCCGGAGAACAGAATTTGCATTTCTAACATGTTCCCAGGGGAGGCTGACGCTGCTTCTCTGGGGCCCACACTTTGAACACTGGTTACAGGACCAATAACCTACTTACTCCACCAACCAGTGAGCTGCGAGAGAGGGAGGCTATGACCAAAGAAGCTAAATTTAAAAGGTATACAACCCCGATGCAATCTACGGACTTTATTCAGATCTCGATTTAAAAAACCTGCAACTACAAAAAATTTTTGAGACAGCTGGGGAAATCTCAATATGGAGTGGAGGGGGGATTAAGTCAATAAATTACACTTAATTCTTTTGAGTTTAATAACAGCATGAGGAGGACATTTAAAACTTTTTAAAAGGGAAAAATACATGCTGAGGGTTTTTTGGTTTGTCTTTGTTTGATAAAATGACAGGATTCCTAAGGATGGGTGAAACAAGATTATCTAAGTATTAGAAATTACTTGAAATAGGTCTGGGGGTTTGTTATGTTAGTCTCTCTACTTTTGGGTGTGTTTGAAAGTTTTCATAAGGTTTTGGTTTTTTGGGGGGTAGGGGGGTTTGTTTTTTGTTTTTTTAATGATCACTGCCTATACTAGACTTCCTCACATTTTAGAGAATTACATTTTCCTCATCTAGAGATCAGCCTCCCAGTGGCCTCAACATGAACTTCAAAAAGTAACCTGACACTCAGAAATAAAGATAAATGGTCTCCTTGCTCCAGAAGTAGCTGTAGTGAAACTATACTAAAGTCACGAATAATCTGTCTTCTTCAAATGTCATTCGGACTCAATATATAGTTCTGTAAAAGTTGGTTGGTCTAGTTTCTCATTCCCCATTAGATCTAGTAAAGGAAGTCTGCTGGAACTGGGTATTGTGACAGCAGGAAAAACGATAGCTCACAGCCTGACATTTACAGGACCAAATAAAAATGTGTAGAAGAATTGGATCCACATATTATACAGTGATTATTGACAAATTCTTCGATTAAAATGTAGCCTTTACTGAGCATTTATGTTCATTACCATTCTAATTCCCTTATATTAATGCTCTTAATCCACATGGCAATCCACTGAGGTTGGCCCTGTTATGACTGGAGCAGTTGCCTGAGGTCACGTAACAAGAGACTGTGCTCTTAACCACTTTCAGTGCCACCTTGTTAATAAAAGGTAAACTGTACCCACTGTCTTCTTATATATCAAAGTGAAATAAAAGTATAAAATATAGTATAAAATACTGTATATATTTATAATATATATAGAATATATATAGAATATAAAAAAGTATAAAATACATAAAATACAGACATTTTTTCTATTGAAATTTATTTTAAAGGGTTTTTAAGCCGTCTAAAGGGATAAACAAGCTATTCGGAAATCTCCCTGAAGAAAGCATGATATGGTAAAAAGATTATGGACTTGCATTAGAAAGACTTGGGCTCAGAGTTGAGCTCCATCTTGAACCAGCTGTGGGATCTTAGGCAAGTTACTTGACATTTCTGATCCTCTGATTTCTCAGCTTCAACGTGGAAGCAGTAATTCATAGTGTTACGAGGATCAGATGAGTTAATGGCATATAATTAGTTCATATTCCTCCCTCTCATGTGCAAGAGCTAGTGGTGCTGGATAACTGGGTTTCTTTGTAATAGACACGCTGAAATTAGCGGAAGACGAATCCAAGAAGGAGCCTCATAAACTGCCCTTACCCCAGAATTCAAGCAAATTAGCAAAGATGAGAGGAATGATGGAGCGTCCCTTCAAAAATGGCTACATGAAAAGCCTACAGAAATTTCTCATCCAGGAAAGGTAAAACAAAACATAGGAGTTTGGTCCCAAGGACACAAGCCATCATGGAAGGAAGGGGTGGGTCCAAGGACATGCTGCATCCGAAGGGCGAAGGGGGGATGCTCAGAGCAAATGGAGCTGTGGACAGCTAAGAACTCAGGACTGCAGGAACCTGTGTCTGCAGTGACCAGAGAAGGCAAACCCAGCATGTGGCATCAGTGGGGGATGGGAGGAGGGAGGGACACCCATCGCCAGGAACCGTGGCATAAAGGTCTTCAGGCATCCGCTCTAGCATCGCGGTCCATGGTGGGTACGGACTACGGCAGCTGCGGTGCTGCCTTTGCCCACCACTTCTGGAGACACTGCCTCAGACAAGGAAGGCTTTACAAAGGTAAGATGGCAGAGCAGCAACACGAAGACCCCTAAACCCCAGAGCAAATCTGAAATTGCCCCTGAGCCTCCCAGAACTCTTCTGGAGGAATTCCAGGGATTCAGAGCTCCATGGAAGGTAGATGCAAAGCCAGATCAAGCTCTTCTGTAGCAATGATTTCGACTCTAGTTTATCACCAGCCACTAGAGCCTAGGAAACATGGATGGCATAAATATTTCCACGTATGACTCAATATTTTCCATCAGGAAAGAAAGAGGATATTCAAATGTACATTCCTTGTAATGAAAACCATTTAAATGCATTTGAAAATACCGGGTCAGTTGACTACCATCTAAGGGGAGAGAATATTATACAAGATATTAGAAGGATTTGAAATGTAAAATTACAATTATAGATTAGACATATACTGAAGGGGACGCCAGTAAGTCACCATTGACCTTCCTGAGCCCAGACCTTATTACTGGATACCCATTAATAACGCTGCCAGTTAGACAGTTAACCCTTAAGCCAGCTTTCCTTCTGTCCAGCTTTCGGGTCCGTGGTGCACCTGCCAGCCTTCCTCCTAGACCTCTCTGCTCTGTCCCCAGTTCAAAAGAAGAAACTTTGCTTAGAACTGTGGGCCAGCAGCATGCATGGGCAATTTAGCTTTTTTTCCCCCCATAAGGCTTTCAAAGCAGCGCTGAAAAGCCTCCCAGGATCTGCACACAGATGAGCAGTTCTGAAAGAACCCTTAGACACACTGACCGGGGCTGACCCTTGCAGGGCAGCAGGAAGAGAAGGGAGAGCCCGCTGTGGGCCAGGCGTTGTGCGATGTATCAAAGCCAGGATGAGGACCCAGCCAGCTGGACCATGGCTGCGAGAACCAGCCTCCACGGGCACTAAAACAGGACTGGAATCCACATTTTTAAGTGTGAAGTTAGAATCTGAGTGTGGGACGTTTTATATGTTAAATATAAACGGATGCTATTTCCATGGACATAATGCCCTCAATATCTGCTACCTTAACGATAGGATATTGCGTATGGTGTTATTTATATTTAAAAAAAAAAGATTGGAAGAATCTAAATATTCATCAGTGGGAAAGGTCTATTACTGTAAAAAAAAAAAAAAAAAAAAGCCACTTGAAAATAGGACCAAATGTTGAGTGGTCAAGTTGGTGTGGGGAATAGCTGGTTATTTTATGCTTTGTGTGTTTCTCTAGTTAATTTCTTCGAAGACTTAGAAAAATAGACACTTGAGCAGAATTCCCTCCCACAGCTTATGTGAATTAGTGATTATGGCTGGCAATTTTGTTTGTTTATATGAACACTGGTAAATTTAAAATCTCTTCTGAGAATAAAGCCAAGACATAAGCTAAAAATGGTTGAGCATCTTAGTACACAAATCTTTGTGGAAAGAGTAGGATGGATTTCTAAAAGTAGAATCTTACACCTACTGCCAGATTACATTCTCAGCAAAGTTGTGCCCATTTTTATCAGTTCTCTGTGTCGGAGAGTGCCCGTTTCCTTTTGCCTCCGCAACTACGAGGTATTATTTCCCTCTATCGGTTTGATTAGCAAAAAGCCTCAATCACGTGTATTTGCATTTGCAAAAGCTAGCCTTGAGCATTGTTCTCTTTCATGCTTACCGGCCCTTGTTTTTCTGCCTCTCTGAATTACCAGTTCGTGTCCTTTGTCCATTTTCCCACTGCTTTGTAAGAACTCTGTATAAATGTTTTCAGCATTATCATTCTCTTCCCTCTGGACTTCTGGGACACTCGTCCCCTCTTCCTCCTCCTGCACCCGTGCCCACACTCAAGTTTGGTGGTCCTCAGCCCTGCTCTCTTTCCACTCTGTCATTCCCCCTTGAACTATCTAATTTGTACAGATATCCGACTGCCCTCCTAGAAAGCTCAAAGGAGCAAGGACCATGAGTGCCTTCATGTCACCAGTCATCCCAGCTTGCCGGGGACCGAGGAGGTGTCTGTGACTTTCAGTTGTCAAACTGGGACGGTCCTGAGCAAACCGAAATGTTGGTCACCCTGCCAAGTTAGGTGCTCAATGGTTATGGAATGAATGCATGAGGATTTCGGGGGCTGCTTTTCCAGATGGATTACTCTTTTGACTTACAGATCTATATCTGTAATTGCTCTATGGACAGCACCACCGAAGTAAGAGCATCTCACTTCCAATATGTCCAAAACACTCTCCCCACTCCTTTCCACGGCCCCCCCAAGCCCTTCCTCTTTTGTAAACACTTTTTCAATGAATTCTTTCTTTAGCATTTTAGAATCCCAGTAATCCTTACACATGTCCTGGTTCTCAGTTTTGTGAGGCAGCTGGCCACCATTAGGGTTATAACCTGTACTTTGAAACTGATGCAAATTAACAGCCAACCCCCAGGAGGGTTCTGCTCCCCAGTCCTTTCGCACTTATGCTTGCTTCCCTTGCTGGGATGATTCTAAAGAGTCAGAGTGTGTCCAGTATTTTCCAGGTAATAGAATGTCCTTACACACAAAAGCACATTGTAATAAGTAAAAGGTAGATTATTGATATAATTATTAATCTAAGTTCAGCAGTGGGTGTATGTAAATAACTATAGTTAAATCATAAAAAAGGTAAAACTATACTTTGTTATGAGCTGAAACTCTCAAATAAACTAGATCGAAGCATTAACATATTCTGTTACATACTTTACGGAATTGGTAGATCATTTAATCTATGATTTTACCCCCTCAGTACGTTTTATGATGAATTGTCAGAAATACCAGATCTGGGGCACCTGGGTGGCTCAGTTGTTGGGCGTCTGCCTTCGGCTCAGGTCATGATCCCAGGGTCCTGGGATCAAGCCCCGAACCGGGCTCCCTGCTCAGCTGGAAGCTTGCTTCTCCCTCTCCCACTCCCCCTGCTTGTGTTCCCTCTTCTTGCTGTCTCTCTCCTTGTCAAATAAATAAATAAATCTTTAAAAAAAAAAAAAAAGAAAGAAATACCAGATCTTATATTGACAAAATTTGCTTCGTTTTGTTCATTAGGCTTGCCTTAGTTCTAACATAGCATATTACCACACCATATTAGCCAGGCTAACATAACAAAATACCATAGAATGGGTGGCTTAAACCACAGAAATGTCTTTTCTCACAGTTCTGGTGTTTACAAGTCCAAGTTCAGGGTGCCAACGCGGTCAGAGTCTGTTGAGAACGCTTCCTGGCCTGAAGACAACTTCCTTCTGGCATAAAGCAAAGCAAATTCTTGGCTCGCTTCCTCTTCTTATAAGAGCACCCGTTCTGTTGGCTCCAAGCTCTACCCTGATGACCTCCTTTAACCCTGATCACCTCCTTAAGGACCCCATGTCTATCACGTGGGGGAGTTGGGGCTCAACATATGAATTCCAGGGGACACAGTTCAGTCAGAAGCAACGCTGGTCTTCTTTTGTAGCATAATTGAATTTCAGTAACTCAGTTCCTTCAAACATGGCTATTAACACATGGATAATGACACAAATTGCACCATTTTTTAATACTTATTTTTACATGAGAGCCGTCAGCTGCCCCTAAAGCATTGCCTGTAATTCTCCATAAAGGTTCACGCCACCCATCTGTTGCTATAGCTACAGCTAGCTAAGACAGTTCACCCAGCAGAGTCCACTTAAGCCTCTTTTTCTCGCCCCACTTCCTGAGAATGGAGGAATTTATCCTTACAGGCTGGACTCTACATTGCCTCACCTTCTTACCACCTGTAAGCAAACAGCTATGCACTCTTTTCCTCCTGTCTTCTGTTTCTCTTTGTTCAATCGAGAGATACTTCATTCCCTTCTCTATCTGTCCAGCTGTACTTCTCAGGATTGATTTCTATTCCATGGATGTATGTCTGAGTGTATTGAACACGTGTGTTTCTCTATAAATTATATTTGGGTAAAGTAGTGGCGCCTTATGCTTTCGCCAGGTGCTTTGCATCTCACAGAGTGCTTTCACCTGTAGGACCTGCTTGATTCTCACAACCAACCAGGGTAGATGTGTGGCCAGATGAGTACACAAAGCCTAAAGTAATCTCTCCGTGTACAGACGGGAAGGCTGAGACCCAAAGAAGTGAAGCAACTCACCAAGGTCATTCCTGACACTTGCCTTTCCCAACCTCAAAATATTCTTGATTGCCATATAGATCATTTGTGTGCATGAACAGATCTTTTTGTCTATATATTGTATTTCAGAAATTCGTTTTTGTGGTATGTGAAACACATTCTCACTATGTACAAATGGTGGGAGATGGGTGTATTTTTTTTTGCCCATAGACAGATGCCAGTAAATGTCTAATCAGAATATACCTGTTAATTCCATCATGGTTATCTGGATAATTGTGTGCTCTAGGTGCTAAACGTATCTGCTAACATCCATTCTTGGCACCCCTGCATGCAAGCGTCCATCTCTAATGATTAAGAGATGAACAGGTTTCTAAAGATATTTATGTCTTTTGGTGCCAAAAGTTATGACCTTTCTTAAAGATCTTATGCAGACTGTCTTTAGTGTGGACATTATTTAATTCTAACAGATAAGTCAGAAGTGTCACGATCTGCCTTCTGCAAGCTGGAGACCCAACCGTGTCGATAATATAAGTCCCAGGCAGATGGCAGGAGACCAAGGTCCCAGCTCATTTAGGCAGAGAGAGCAAAGTCTCGCCTCCTCTACCTTTTTGTTCTATTCAGTCTGCTGATTCAAATGCTAATCTCATCCAGAAACACCCTTAGGGACACACCCAGAAATAACATTTGTCAAATACCTGGGCACCTCCTAAAGTTGATACATAAAATGAACCTTCTCTGCATTTCTTACATTCCCTTCTCTGCATTTACTCTTGCTTCTTATGACATATGGAACAATGCGGGAGTAACTAAGTTGCAATTCACTGCTAAATAAGGTACCTTATATTATGTTTAGATTTAAAAATGTAGAAGTCAGTTGTGAAGGTGCTTATTGACTTTAAAAAAACATTGAGCACTGGGTGTTATACGCAAACAATAAATCACGGAACACTACATCAAAAACTAATGATGTAATGTATGGTGACTAACATAATAAAAAAATTGAGAAAATAGTCTTAAGCGCGGGAAGCAGGTGCTGGCCCTTTGGCTTTGTTCAGCTGGCCTCACTCTATAACAGAGCTCTATGAAGGTGGGCTGTGAGCTCCGGGGAATACATCACAACCATTTTGGTCCCTCCACCCAACAATAAATCAGACAAAAAGAATGCCAAGGGCTGTAACCCAGGGCCGTAACACTGCACATGCCGTAGTCTTGTGAACAATGCCCCCTGGAGGTGTGCGGCGCAGAGTGCATGGCCATGGATGGTGGCCCGGCCAAGGGCACCGGCTAGAAGAGCCATCACAAGCAAATACGCGACCTGAAGGCACTTTTAGAAGGGAGCATAGCACAATAATTTGATGAAGTAGAAAGAATGAGGTTGTTGAATGAAAAGCCCCATATTCAAGTGCTGGTGCTACGGTGTCTTCTTAGAGAAGTAGTCTTAGGAAAGCCAGCTGAGGGTCTGTGAGATAGGGTTTTCTTCTGCAATTCCACCTACGTCGCAGAATCATGAAGGAAAAGTATATATATAAATGTGGGTTTTATTTTAATAAATAAAAGGGAAGCTTACAGGAGGAAGGAACAGTCCCACCTGCTTTTCGTCAGTGACTGAGTTAGGGGGACCAGGGCGTTTATGGAGTATTGCTTCAGCCTGTTATAGTTCCACCGTTGGGGGCGATCTCTTCTTTTCCTTCCAGCTGCCCCCGTGAGTTTGGGCTCATAAATAGCAGCCCAGAGAGCACCTGTCCTCCTGCCTACAAAGCATGGCATCCATAACCCCCCAAAGCCTGCTCTCGCATGTCTTTCCTGGCATCCCACAACACAGTAAGAACAAAGACACACTGAACTCCCCCATGCCTTTAACAATATCTCAATCCTTCTGTTCTTTTTGCTACAACATAAACTGCATACCATCAGACTCAGACCCCAAATATTCTCAATCGCAAGCCTAGGCAGAAGGAACTGCACATGAAGAGCAGAAGGGGGTGGTGGAGGGAATCAGCATTTGCCCAATAGAAGAGAAAAATCAATTATGAGGAAAGAAAATGTTATCTCTAAGCCTTTAAAAACAATGGCTTAGATGTATCTATATCAGCATGTAAAGAAAGAAAGGGAGATACAAAAAGAGGAGTCCTTTTACATTTAAGGTCCTGGTTGCAACGAATTTAAAAATTTAGAAATTTTTTATAAATTGAGATGAAATTCACATAACATTAAGCATTTGGGGGCACCTGGGTGGCTCAGTCAGTTAAGCATCTGACTCATGATTTTGGTTCAGATCATGATCTTGGGGTTGTGAGATAGAGCCCCGAGTTGGGCTCCACGCTGAGCTTGGAGTCTGCATAAGATTCTCTCCATCTCCCTCTCCTTCTGCCCCTCCCCACCCTCATGCGTGCTCTCTCAAAAAAAAAAAAATTTTTTTTTAATTAATCATTTTAATGTGAACAATTCAGTGGCATTTAGCACATTTACAGTGTTGTGCAACCACCACCTCTATCTAGTTCCCAAAGCATCTGAAAGTATTTCTTATGCGAGAATTTTACATGCAGAAACTACAGTGAAAATAGATTTTCTTAGTCTTTTCAACCATTTGAACTTAACTCCCTCATTGTATTTGAGAACTCAATTGGATTGTTTCTACTTGCCTAACTAACATATCTTCAATATTGAAGAATGGGTAATTTAAATGTTTTCACATTTGATTAGTGGGTGGGAGAGGTGATTATGGATTTCTGCAGACAGGAGAAACCCCCTATATTTATGTTCCTATGTATACTGACAGTGTGTTAAGCAATTCAACAAAAAGTTGAAAATTGTTTCAGACATATGCATTTCTTCCATAAGGGATCACGCAGACAGATTGATCAGTGGTGTAGTTAATAAAAATGGACCTCAATGCAAAATTGAATGTAGTCCCTCAACTTGCCACCAAATTTCTCCTACAAACTGACAAAGTTGGCTTAACTGAGCAAAAAATGACCTTCTTGAGCATTGAGCATTGGGGTCAGGAGGATGTGGACCAATTGTTTCTCCTTCGGTGGTGGGAGTGAATATTCTATTGCCAGGGGACAGAGGAGGATGCCTTCTTGCTCATAGTTTCTGTGGTCATTCATGGATACTGCCCTATGGCTCCAGAGCTAAGGAATCATCTGATTAGAAAACCAAGATGGACACCATCTTGCTACCTTGAATCTTAACTGCTTGCCTCTTAGGCATGGTCCTATATCTCTCTACCCATACTCTGAGCCATCAACCATATGAGCTGGACTTTGCAACCAAGTCAACTGACTCTTTCTCTAAGTTGACTGTCTCTAGTCCTGGTAGATATAGGCATGCTTTGTGTGTTACCTTGAAACTGTAAGCACGTAGAATCCCATAAAGTCTTCCTGAAAAATGTGGTGGCAAACTCCTCTTTTACTATTTCTCTTTTTGCTATTTCTCAAATAGCAAGATAAGACTAAGACAGAATCCTGTCTTGGACTCCTGAAAAGTAACTGCTTCATGATTTATGAGCATTCTACCTAAAGGAAGAATCAATAGAAGGAAAAGACTTGGGGAGAACAATCCAATAAGAAACTTTAAGCCTGTAGCACATTATTACTTTTCTGAAGTTCTATATTACCACCATATATATAGTAAGTGCTCAATATATATTTGTTATTTGAATTGGATGAGGATATTTTTTCTTCTTTAGTATCTCTACTCTAAAATACATTTGGCCTTACTATATCGATCAAGTAATTGTAGTATTCGGTGCCAGCGGTTCTGCTCAAATAATTATTTTTTTGAAGATTTTATTTATTTATTTGAGAGAGAGAGAGAGACAGAGATAGTGAGAAGAGAGCATGAGCGGGGAGGAGGAGAAGCAGGCTCCCGCGGAGCAGGGAGCCTGATGCAGGGCTCCATCCCAGGACCCCGGGATCATGACCTGAGCCGAAGGCAGACGCTTAACCGACTGAGCCACCCAGGCACCCCTCAAATAATTATTTTTGAGTAGCCTTCAATTTTTCTAATGATCTGCTGTGTTCCCCATCCTGCCCCTTCAATGCTTGCTAACCATTAGTCATGAGACCACATGTGCATTGCCCATAGCAGTGGTTCTCAAATTCGGGTGTCCTTTGTAATCTCATTTTAAAATGAATATTGCTGGGCTGCCAACCACAATGCTCTTTAGGTCTGAGAAGTGATCTTGGAACCTACATTTTAACAAGCACCCTGAGTGATTGAGGTGCAGGTAATCCATGGTGCATGCTTTAGAAACTGAGCCATAGATTTGACACTGCCCTAGACTCTGGGACCAGCCTTAGTTAAGGGCAGAAAGACGAAGAACCAGCAGTTAGTTCATTGCTAGTGCAGTGATAATGGTCCTGTGCTAGGACACAGTCTTGTCTCACGAAGTCACTATTTTGTCCTCCTTCCTACTCCACACCCCAAATCCAGCCAGTCTTGCCCTGGATCTTGGTAGCCAGGTCCATGATATTCCTGGGCTTCGTTGGCTGCCGGATGGAGAAGTGTCAATTACTAAACCCCATATTTAATGTTCTGGCTGTCCACCAGATCCTCCACCCACGGCCAAACTCTACTGAATGTCTCCAGTGGCTACTGCTGCGAAGTCTTCTTATTCTCTACCTTGCCCATACAGGTTTTCTGGATGGCTCATCCCAACACGAAAACCTCACTCCTCATGACAGACAGTCCTGACTGAAGATGCTGACTATCCTTTATCCAGAACTAACCAACAGGAATAGGATAATCCCCAGTCTGGCTAGCCTTAAAAATATTGTCTCCCTTTGTATGTCTGGCAAAATGAGAGGTCGTACCTGCTCATTTACCCAAGTTTAACATGAGAGAGTTTAGAAGAGGAACATTAAAAGTGAGAATAAAACGATGGTTGCCAGAGGGGAGGGAGGTGAGGGCATAGGCAAAATGGGTGAAGGGGATTGAGAGCTACAAACTACCAGATATAAAATAAATGAGACACGGGGATATAATGTACAACATAGGGAATGTAGTCAGTAATATCCTAACAACTTGGTATGGTGACAGATGGTAACTAGACTTATTGTGGTGACCATTTTGTAATGTATACAAATACTGAATCACTACGCTGTACGCCTGAGGCAAGTGCAACAGTGTCGATTATTCCTTAACAAAAAAGAAAGTGAGAAACAACTCAAAATAACATTAGCTTTGTTGCATACACCCTGTTGTCAAGAATAGCCCAAAACAAATGCAGATTGAAATAAAAGGGTCCTCATTTGGCCTTCAGGCTGATACAGTGAGTTGGAGTGAGAACACCCTTATTTCAAAAGAACCCTCTGTAGACCCCCATTTACCATGCTGAAATAATGGAGACCAGAGCAGTGGTGTCCCTCCATTCAAGGCCCTTACAAAGGGCCTTTATGCAGCCAAAGAGGACACGTAAGTTGTATTGCCCTCCTGCCTGGTCTCTGAGGCTAGTACTGAGGAGACTTGAGCTTGAAAAAGTGAGTTCCATTAGCCACAATCAGCTGGAGTGAGCCAGTTAGATGGGATGGATTATGTCCCAAGGAGATGGGGCATGGGCCAACCAGGGATGTGTGTAGACAGGACCTATTAAAAGACTACAGGCTGAAATGAAGGTTGCAGACAAGACTAGCACCTTCTCAAATTATTACTCCACCTGTTGAGAGCTGAAATATTATCTCAGAATACGAGAAAAAGCTTCAACTAAGAATAGAACAGTCTAAGAGCCGCCTGGGTGGTGCAGTCAGTTAAGAATCCAACTCTTGGTTTCGGTTCAGGTTGTGATCTCACAGTCATGAGATGGAGCCCCACATCAGGCTCTGTGCTCAGTGCAGAGTCTGCTTGAGATTCTCTCTCCCTCTCCCTCTGCCCCTCCCATTCATGCTCTCTCTCTCCCTCCCTCCCTTTCTCTCTAAAATAAATAAATAAATCTTTTAAAGAAAGAATAGAACAGTCTAAAGATTTCTTCTCTATTTTGGTTCATTCATTTATTTAACAAATAGGGTTGTTTTTTTTTTTTAATTTTCTATGTGCTAGGAATCAACATCTCAGGCCTCAACCCTTATGGGGCTTACCATTTCGCAGTAGAGTTTAGGTTAGGAATTTAGTTTGAACACAGATCTCCCCAGGACTTTAATCATCTCACCTATCTAGCTGTATGAGGTGAAAAAACACTGTGGATATTGCAGTGATAGGCAGTAGAGGTAGTAAGAAGTGCCCCCAAGGAAGCCAAACCACCCATGTTTCAATGCATAAACAGGGCTTGGAGTTTATAGTAAAGGTGCTAGTCAACAGGAGGAAAGGATGGAGGTGCCCACAGATTAAAGAGAAACCTTCCCATGGACACCATAAACCAGACAAACTTATCTTGGTCGGCATAGATTTGTCTTAGGGTTCCATTATGTCCTTTCTTTGTTTCTACTAGATAAGACATTGAAGAGTAATTGAAATACCAGATGCTATATAAGATATTTTTATTAGCTTAAAACAGTGGTTCAGGCACCTGGAGGGCTTGCTAAAGCACTAATTGCTCAGCAGAGACCCCCAGAGTTTGTGACTCAGTGGTTCTGGGATAGGACCTGAGAATTTGCAGAACTAATAAGTCCCCAGGTGATGCTAATGCTGCTGGTCTGAGGACCACATTTTGAGAACCACAGTCTTAAGCAGACATTTAGAAGAAGCTCGAGAGTGTTGTTCCACAAAGCAGTAGAGACAGCATCACTAGGTTTAAAATTTTTCAATGCCTGTTGTTTTTCTCATTACAAAATAATAATGTGTACTGCAAAAAAAAAGTTTTAATTAAAAAAAAAACAATAAACTCAGGGGTGCCTGACTGGCTCAGTCGGTGGAGCATGTGACTCTTGATCTCAAGGTTTTGAGTTCAAGTCCCATATTGGATGTAGAGATCCCTAAAAAAATAAATAAACTTAAAAAAAAAAACAATAAATTCATAAAACAACCTAAGTAAATTTAAAGCCACCCAAAGATAGCCATTGATAATATTGCTGTGCATTCCTATAAAATTTTTCTTATGTGTATGTTTGTATATACATATATATACAATCTTCTCTCTCATATATATGTAATATATATAAAACATTGGAATCATCTTATACATATTGTTTTGTAACTTACCTTTTCACTTAATAGTACATTATAAACATCTTCTACGATCCAGCAATTGCACTGCTAGGTATTTACCCAAAGGATACAAAAGTACTGATTGGAAAGGATATGTGCATCCCATGTTTATAGCAGCATTATCAACAATAGCCAAATTATGGAAAAAGCCCAAATGTCCATCAACTAGATGAATGGATAAAGAAGGTGTGGTATACACACACGCACACACACACACACACACACACACACACACACACACACACAATGGAATATTACTCAGCCATAAAAAAGGAATGAAATCTTGCCATTTGCAATGACATGGATGGAGCTAGAAAGTATCATGCTAAGTGAAATAAGTTAGTCAGAGAAAGACAAACGCTATATGATTTCACTCATAGTGGAATTTAAGAAACAAAACAGATGAACATAGGGGAAAAAAGGGAAAAAGAGGCAAACCAGAAAACAGACTCTTAACTATAGAGAACAAACTGATGGAGGGAAGATGGGTGGGGAGATGGGTTAAATGAGTGATGGGGAAGAAGGAGGGCACTTGTGATAAGCACTGAGTATTGTATGTAAGTGATGAATCACTAAATTCCTCACATGAAACTAATGTTACGCTGTATGTTAACTAACTGGAATTTAAATAACAACTTGAAAAAAATCTTTCTACATCAATACAGTTCTGGAACATGACTTGCTATATCCTTTGAATAGACGTACCATAGTATATTTAAATGTTCCCATTTGCAAGACACTTAGGTTGTTATGCCAATTCTTTCCTGTTAAAACTGTATCAGCATAAATATTCTGGTAAGTCTTCATGCACATCCTTAATTATTTTCTAAAGACAATTTCCCAGAAGCCCAAATTTATATAGATTTTTAAGGCTTTTAATACATTCTTCCAGAATACTCTTCAGTGAAATATTGGATCCATTTACACACCCATCAGCACTATGTGGGTATCTTCTCACACTTTCACATAAAACGGAGCATGTTTTTCTTTCCCAATTTAATAAGGAGAAAATGATATCTTATTTACATTTTGAATTGTTTTGAGTTAGGGTGGGGTCCATAGTAGTATCGCACTCAGTGATTTCCTACTTTCATTTGTAGCTACGAAAATCTAACTCTTCACAAAGCAATTCTTTGGAGAGTTTGCCTATGTGATATTTCATAGAGCCCAGCATGTCATTTTTCTTTGTCATGAACAAACAAAAAAAATCTCAGAGTAGAACAACTTTTGTTGTATTATGTAAATTTTGGGGAAATAAATTTGCTACAAAACTCTGTATTTTGAATTTGTCTGATGTGATATGCAATCTCAGTTCTCATTATATGAATTTATTATAATACAATATAATTGATCTAACTACTTATTAAATAATGCATGGGAAGAAAGTATCCACTGTGATTAAAAGAGAAAAGTGATGGAACAACATATCTTGTTTCTATTTAATGTTCAATAAATATTCAATTTAACTAGACGATGTGAATACTAAAATGAATTTTCTTGGTGGTACACTAACCTGAACTTTCTTGTGGATACACAGGGACTATTAGGTGAAAAGTATGGGAACATTCGAATCCCTGGAGAAGTTGAAGCCTCGGAGTTTGAAATGATTTTGGATGCTGCTGTAGAGGCGAAGCTGGAGACCAAGCTTCTGGAAGAGTGGTACTGTCGTGACGAGAACTCAGTGCCAGCAGCTTATTACCTCAGACCTAAATCGGAAATGCTGAAAAGCAATAAAAATGCAGTGAGTTATCTTTCTCTCCAAAGTATGTACGTGTCTATTACTTTCAACCGTTGTTCATCCACAGAAAAGGCATAGCGGACAGAAAGTTGTTCTGCCCTGGACCTTACATTTCTTTTTAACAACAAAATCCAAAGCTAAGAAACTTTCCAATTTTTGACTTACCTTTCTTTTTGGCCTCTCGGACTCTCCTCCTGGGGTCTGTTTATCTGAAAATATTCTTATTTTTCCCATTTTGCCATAATGTGTCTACGATATTCTGAAGTCATGTTGTCGTGCTTCCTATATTCATGAATTCATGTATTCTATCTGTCCTGGAAAGTTCTCAGCTATCATCTCATCAAATAATGTCTTTCCTCTATTCCCTCTGTTCTTTCTTTTTTGCACTATAATTTAGTTTACACTGGACCATCTCAGTCTGTCCTCCATTTCTCTTGATTCTCTTTCACATATCCATTTCCTTAGCTCTCCATGCTGCTGTCCAGGTGACTATTTTAGGTCTTTCCCAATTCAGTATTTTTTTTTCTTCAGCTGTGTCCACTCTGTTCATGCATTAAGCTTTCAGGTTTCACAGTTATATTTTTGATCTGTGAAAGTTTTTTTTGGGGGGGAGGGGCTTTTTAAAATCTGCCTAGCTATTTTTAAAGTCTCTCATTTTTTAATTCAATTATTTTTCCTTTAATATTTCATACATAGTTTATATTCTTGTATCTTATGTAGAATCTTGGAGTGAGGTTGATTCATGCCTTTGTATGATGGAAATAGTATCAATGATTCCTCTCCAACTTGGTTCCTAAATGTATCTACCATGTGTCCCCTGAAACAGAATAAAGGAGGAAGAGAAAACGGATGGGCCTTTTCCTTGCATAGGATTCCTGGAGAGATTGAAAAGAAGGAATAGAGATCCATCCCTCTTCCAAAGAGAACATCCTTGTTACATTCAGTGCCAAGGCATCTCTGAGAGGAGAACAGCTCTGACTTGGCAACAGTTCATTTAAGAACCTTGTGTATTTGTCATTCTCATATTTAGCATACAGCATTTTCTGCATGCAATATGAAATCATGCCAGGATCCTTAATTTTCCTTCTTCCCCCTCCATGCATTATTCAAAGTACTTATCTGCAAGAATCTTGTTTCTGTGGATAGGAATCTTAGGGCAAATCCAAGCCATTCCTCAGTTGAATATGCCAGGAATAAATGTATTGCTGGTAAATGTAGATATCAAAAAACCTAATACCTCACAAAACCAGGTTTAGACAGCGGTTTGGGAGCACTTGCTCATACATTACTGTTTAATTGGCTTGAGTTGTTCCTTTGTCATTCTAAGATCATCTAGGGAAAATTTAAGTTATTTTCTAAGCCCCACCTGATATTTCTGCATAAATTATTGTTAAATAAATGAATGCATGAATAAGATTATCACCAAGACTCTATAAATGTTTCTTGCTTGGTCGGCAGTCCTCCCATTTCATTTCCCAGAGACTCAGAAACAAATGAAGAGACAACTAAAGACAATTAAATGGAAACATATGAGGACCTTTCCTTTAACTTTCTGTTCTCTGTATCAAAACCCAAGAGGGACTTGCTACTTAACCTGCTAGCAGTGCGCCAAGCCCACGAGTTCTCCTGAGGACTCGCCCATTCCAAACCTGCTAGCCTCGGCCCTGGGCTCACGGCAAATTTTATTAAAGCCATGCGCATGCCACACTGCCACCTGATCCACAGCTGCCACCACACCATGCCCAGCGATGCGCCCCCAGCCACCATCTCACACCAGGCCCGGGCATGTCTAACCCTCATCACTCACCCCACGCAGCCTCCCATCCCTAGCCACCCCAGCATGCAGCCCCGAGCCGCCTTAGCACTTTGGAGATCTGGCATAGGCCTAGGGGCCCAGCACAAATTTTGCTAACACCACCACCCCATCCCAAATTCCCCAGCAGTCTTGCCCTCTCAGAACTGGCCTGCTTGGGTCCCACTAACACCACTGAGAGCAAGCACAGCCTGCACCAGGCAAAGAGCCAGTGCAGATGACTGCATTGAAAGGAAAAGTGACTCCAACACAACAGCAGGGCATAAGCAACACAGATAGGATACTCTCCTGAAGGGTAAAGTTCTGGTGAATAGGGGACACTGTGCTGCAGGGCACTCCAGGACCTCTTCTTCATAAAGTCACTACCTTCAAGAGCAGAAGACATAGCTGACTTTCTTAACACAGAGAAACAGACACATATTGTAATTAAATTGGCAAAATCTAGTGATAAAGAAAGAATTTTAAAAGCAGCAAGACAAAAGAAGTCAGTAACTTACAAGGGAAAACCCATAGAGCTAGCACGAGGTTTTCAACAGAAACTTTGCAAGCCAGAAGAAAGTAGCATGATATATTCATAGTGCTGAATGGGAAAGATCTTCAGCCAAGAATACTCTTCCCAGCATGGCTATCATTCAGAATAGAAGGAGGGATGAAGAGTTTCCGAGACAAACACAAACTAAAGGAGTTCATGACCATTAAACCAGCCCTGCAAGAAATATTAAAGGGGGCTCTTTGAGTGGAAAGGAGAGACCAAAAGTGACAGTATAAAGGTAAGAAAAACAAAAGCAGTAAAAGTGAATATTTCTGTAAAAAAATCAGCCAAGGAATTCACCAAAAAAGGATATAAAATATAATAACATATACCTAAAATGTGGGAGGACAGGAAAAAAGAATGGGTTCAAACTTAAATGACCATCAATTTAATATAGACTGCTATATGCACATGAAGTTATATACAAACCTAATGGTAACCACAAATCAAAAACCACTAATAACTATGCAAAGAATAAAGAGAAAGGAATCCGAATATATCATTAAAGAAAATCAGCAAAACATGAAAAAAAGACAAGGAAGGATCAGAGAAAATATTCAGAAACAACCACAAAATACATAATAAAATGGTAATAAATACATTTCCATCAATAATTACTTCAAATGCAAATAGACTAAATGCTCCAATGAAAAGACAGAGGGTGACAGAATAGATGAAAAACAAGACCCTTATGTATGCTGCCTACAAGAGACTCATTTTAGATGTAAAGACACCTGTAGATTGAAAGTGAGGGGATGGAGAAATATCTATCATGCAAATATATGTCAAAAGAAAGCCAGACTAGCAATACTTATATCGGACTTTAAACAAAGACGGTAACAAGAGAAAGAGAAGGTCACTATGTAATAATAAAGAGGACAATCCAACAAGAAGATATAACAATTGTAAACACTTATGCACCCAACATAGAAGCACCCAAATACATATAATAGTTCATAACAAACATAAAGGAACAAATAGATAATAACACAATAATAGTAGGGGACTTTAACACCCCACTTACATCAATGGACAGCTCAACTAAACAGAAAATCAACAAGGAAACAATGGCTTTGAATGACACACAGGAACAGATGGATTCAACAGATATATTCAGATCCTAAAACAACAGAACACATATGCTTTTCAAGGGCACATGGAACATTCTCCAGAATAGATCACATATTAGCCCACAAAACAAACCTCAAAAAAATACAAGAATATTGAAGTCATACCATGCAACTTTTCTGACCACAATGCTATGAAACTTGAAGTCAATCACAAGAAAAAATCTGGAAAGACCACAAATACATGGAGGTTAAATAGCATGCTACTAAACAATGAATGGGTCAACCAGGAAATAAAAAAAAAATTTAAAAGTACATAAGGGGGAAGTTTATAACAATACAGTCTACCTCAAGAAGCAAGAAAAATCTCAAATAAACAACCTAACCATACACCTAAAGGAGCTCAAAAAAGGACAACAAACAAAACCTAAAACCAGCAGAAGAAAAGAAATAATAGATTAGGGCAGAAATAAATGATATAGAAACTAACACACACACACACACACACAAACACATAAACACACAATAGAATAGAGTAATGAAACCAGAAACTGGTCCTTTGAAAAAAATCAATAAAATTGATAAACCTCTAGACAGACTTATCAAGAAAAAATAAAGAAAGGCCTAAATAAATAAAATCACAAATGAGAGAGGAGAAATAACAACTGACACCATAGAAATACAATTATAAAAGAACATTACGAAAAACTATAAGCCAACAAATTGGACAACCTAGAAGAAATGGATGAATTCCTAGAACCATATAAACTACCAAAACTGAAACAGGAAGAAATAGAAAATTTGAACAGACTGATAATCAGCAAAGAAATAGAATCAAAAAAGAAAGAAAGAAAGAAAGAAAGAAAGAAAGAAAGAAAGAAAGAAA
>NW_022589706.1:26050862-26170120 GCF_004348235.1 Phoca vitulina
AAAGAAAGAAAGAAAGAAAGAAAGAAAGAAAGAAAGAAAGAAAGAAAGAAAGAAAAGAGAAGAGAAGAAAAGAAAAAAGAAAAGGGAGGAAGGAAGAGAATCAGTAATCAAAAAACTCTGAACAAGCAAAAGCCTAGGGCCAGATGGCTTCCCAGGGGAATCCTACCAAACATTTATAGAAGAGTTAATACCTATTCTTCTCAAACTATTCCAAAAAATAGGAATAGAAAGAAAACTTCCAAACTTATTCAGTGAGGCCAGTATTATCCTGACACCAAAACTGGATAAAGACACCACTAAAAGAGATAACTACAGGCCAATATCCCTAATGAACAGAGATGCAAACTCCTCAATAAAATATTAGCAAACTGAATTCAACAATACATTAAAAAAAATCATTCACCACGATCAAGTGGGATTTATTCCTGGGTTGCAAATGTGGTTCAATATTCACAAATCAATCAACGTGATACACCACATTAATAAGAGAAAAGATAGGAACCATATGATCATTTCAATAGACACAGAAAAAGCCCTTGACAAAGCACAACATCCATTCATGATAAAAACCCTCAACAAAGTAGGTTTAGAGGGATCATACCTCAACATAATAAAAGCCATATATGAAAAACCCATAGCTAATATCACCCTCTATGGGGAAAAACTGAGAGGTTTTACCCTAAGGTCAGGAAAAAGATAAGGATGTCCACTCTCACCATTTTTATTCAACATAGCACTGGAAGTCCTAGCCTCAGCAATCAGACAAGAAAAAGAAATAAAAGGCAAATTAGTAAGGAAGAAGTAAAATTTTCACTATTTGCAGATGATATGATACTATATATAGAAAACCCAAAAGACTCAACCAAAAAACTGCTAGAACTGATACACGAATTCAGTAAAGTCACAGGATACAAAATCAACGTACAGAAATCTGTTGCATTTCTATATACCAATAATGAAGCAGCAGAAAGAGAAACTAAGAAAACAATCCCATTTACAATTGCACCAAAAGTAATAAGATACCTAGGAATAAACCTAACCAAAGAGGTGAAAGAACTATACTCTGAAAACTATAAAGCAATGATGAAAGAAATTGAAGATGACACAAAGAAATGGAAAGACATTCCATGCTCATGGGTTAATACATATTGTTAAAATGTCTATGCTACTCAAAGCAATCTACACATTTAATGCAATCCCTATCAAAATACCAACACATTTTTTACAGAACTAGAACAAACAATTCTAAAATTTATATGGAACCAAAAAGACCCCGAATAGCTAAAGCAACCTTGAAAAAGAAACATAAGCTGAAGGCATCACAATTTTGGACGTCAAGTTATATTACAAAGCTGTAGTGATCAAAACAGTATGGTACTGGCACAAAACTAGACCCATAAATCAATGGAACAGAATAGAAAACACAGGTATAAACCCATAACTATATGGTCAATTGATCTCCAACAAATCAGGAAAGAATATCCGGTGGGAAAAGGACAGTCTCTTCAACAAATGGTCTTGGGAAAACTGGACAGCAACATGTAAAAGAAAGAAACGGGACCACTTTCTTACACCATACACAAAAATAAATTCAAAATCGATTAACGACCTAAATGTGAAACCTGAAACCATAAACTCCTAGAAGAAAACATAGGCAATAACCTCTTTAACATCAGTCATAGCAACTCTTTTCTGGGTATGTCTGCTGAGGCAAGGGAAACAAAAGGAAAAATGGACTATTGGGACTATATCAAAATAAAAAGCTTCTACACAAGGAGGAAAACAATCAACAAAATTAAAAGGCAACATATGAGATGGGAGAAGATATTTGCAAATGACTTATCCAATAAAGGACTGATACCCAAAATGTATAAAGAACTTATAAAATTCAAGACCCAAAAAACAAATAATCCAATGAAAAAATGGGCAGAAGACATGAACAGATATTTCTCCAAAGAAGACATGCAGATGGCCAACAGACACATGAAAAGATGCTCAGCATCACTCATCATCAGGGAAATGCAAATCAAAACCACAATGAGACATCGCTTCACACCTGTCAGAATGGCCAAAACCAACAAAACAAGAAACAACAAGTGTTAGCAAGGATGTGGAGAAAGGGAAACCCTCTTGCACTATTGGTAGGAATGCAAAGTGGGGCAGCCACTCTGGAAAACAGTATAAAGTTTCCTTAAAAATTTGAAATTATAACTACTCTACTATCCAGCAATCACACTACTGGGTATTTACCCCAAAAATACAGAATACTAATTCACAGAGATACTTAAAGAGATACTTGCATCCTTATGTTTATAGCAGTATTATTTACAGTAGTAAGGTATGGAAGCAACCCAACTGTCCATCGACTGATGAATGGATAAAGAAGCTGTGATACACACACACACACACACACACACACACACACACACACACAATGGAATATTATTCAGCCATTAAAAAGAATGAAATCTTCCCATTTGCAATGACATGGATGGAGCTAGAGATTATTATGCTAAGTGAAATAAGTCAGAGAAAGACAAATACCATATGATTTCAATCATATGTGGAATTTAGGAAACAAACCAAATAAACAAAGGGAAAAAGAGAGAGAGGGAGGGAACAGGGGGAGAGAGAGAGAGAGAGAGAGAAACCAAGAAACAGACTCTTAACTATAGAGAACAAACTGATGGTCACCAGAGGGGGTGGGGGGAAGGGTGAAATAGGGGATGGGGATTAAGAAGTGCACTTGTCGTGAGGGGCACCAGGTGTTGTATGGGTGTTGAATCACTATATTGTACACCTGAAACTAATATAACTAACTGGGACTAAAATAAAAATGTAAAAAAAAAAGGGAAATACATAGTACAGTAATAAAGCCCAATAAACGAATTCTGTGTAATTTGGGCAAATTCACATATAACATGGAGATAAGTTCTAACTTTCAGGGTTACTAGGGGCATTGGCCTATTAAGCACCTATCATAGTATTGGCACAAAGTAGACCTTCAAATAATAGTGCTTTTTTTGTGCTTAAATATTGATTTTTTTTCTTTGATAATCTTAAGACTAATATCTCACTTTTACATTTTCCTAGATGCAGCCTTCTGCCAAAGCTGACAATGAGAAGACCTGGCAAGAGATATCAGATGAGATCAAGGGGATATTTAAGGCTGCTGTAAAACTGTTACATGAAAAGGGAAAAATGAAATATAGCCAAGCTAAGAGGTACCTGTTCTCAGGTAATTTTTACACATCCTCAGTAAACTAAGGAACAGATAAGTAATAGATGCATTCACTGCTTCCATTTTATGGGTCTACAAGTTTAATTTCATTTACCGCCTGATGAAATTTAATTTTTCTAAATGTTTCCTTCTCCTCGAGAGGCAAGTGTTCTTTTCTTTTAACCAATAGATAAGCCTTCACTTAATTTGAGGACTTCTCCAGAAAATGTGATTTTGAAGAAGTCAGAGGAGGCTGCCTGTATTAGACCAGACTCTGCCAATGTCAGTTCATTCGTTCATTCTGTCCATTCATTCATTCACTCACTCACTCAGCAAACATTTACTGAGTGCCTTTACGTGCCGGGCCCTGGGGATACAACCATGAACAAGAAGGCAAGGTCTCTCTCTCTTGGAATTTATTTTTTAGTGGGGGGAAAATAAGTGATAGGCAAGTAATCATAAATGAACAGGATCATTTCAGAAAGGATAAGCAATATGAACAAAGAAGACACAGTAAGAGGGGGCTGATGAAGGATATGGGGGTCCAGATGTAGATGGAGTGGGCAGTAAGGAGAGGACTTTGAGCTGAATGACAGGGAGAGTCAGAGCCCGGTGTGCTATATCCCAGGCAGAGAATTCCAGGCAGAGGGATTACCAGAGTCAAGATCCCTGCTTAGTAAGTTCCAGGAGCAGGAAGAAGGTGAAGGTAGCCAGGCCTGGGGAAGGAGAGATGAAGCCATACTAAGAGCCTATGTTTTATTCTGGGTAAGCTGGGAAGCCATTGGAGGTTGAGAAATAAAGAAGTAAGGGAGTGGCAGGATCTAATTTAACCTTAAAATAAAAATCCACTGAGCAGAGACTCATTTGTCAGCCTTTCTCAGCCATAGAAAGGAGGCTTTATTTTTAAAGGATGCACAGGAAACCACAGAGCTGAAGGAATATGTCAGTCATACTTTCCAGGGGACAAACACTACTGGGTAAGAGTAATCAGATATATAACATTTATTTTATTTTATTTTATTTTTAACATTTATTTTAAAAATTGATAGTGAAGGGGCACCTGGGTGGCTCAGTAGGTTAAGTGCTGACTCTTGATTTCATGATCTCGTTGGGAGGGGGGGTGTCGTGAGATTGAGTGGGTCATTGCGTTGGGCTCCATGCTCAGCGGGGAGTCTGCTTAAGATTCTCTCTCTCTCCTCCCTCTGCCCCTCCCCTGACCCTCTAAAATAAATAAATAAATACAATCTTAAAAATTGATAGTGAAGAATGATTGAGGAAAAAGCAATAGCACTTGGGTTTTCAGATTGGTTTTGTGAATGGCATGACAAAGCAAAAACCTAAAAGGCACTCAATATCATTCTCCCTATATACAGGTACTTCAAGCTAGGGCAATTGTACGTAATTTTAACAAATTCATTTTCGACAAACTATCAAAAATTAGGTCTTATTTTAGGTCTCCTGAGAATATTAAAACCGGCAAGAATAAGTACGATCTTTAGAATATACAGACTGACAAATATCCTTGATCCTTTGGGATTTTTTTAACCAATTTTGAGACTCTGGTTCTTCATCTTTATCAAGAACAAAACTACTCTGGTCCTAAAAATGTGCTGTATTTGAAGAAAATGCCCAGAGCAAAAGCTTTTCTATTCTTTTTTTTAATATTTTATTTATTACTTATTTGACAGAGAGAGAGGGATCACAAGCAGGGGGAGCGGCAGGCAGAGGGTGAGGGAGAGGACCCTGGGATCATGACCTGAGCCAAAAGCAGACGCTTAACCGACTGAGCCACCCAGACACTCCAAAGCTTTCCTATTCTTGATGTAAGAGACCCCAGTTTGGGAGGGCATCCTCTTATTTAGAATCATACAGTTCCAGTGTTCAAGTATTTCACTGGCAAACACTTTCTTCTAATTTTCTCTACACTAAAAAACTCTGTCCATGTGGCCAGCCATATAAAGATTAAGATTTTATTTATTCATTTGACAGAGAGAGAGAGAGAGAGCAAGCAAGGGCAGGGGGATCCCAGGACCCTGGGATCATGACCTGAGCCAAAGGTGGCTGTTTAACCAACTGAGCCATCCAGGTGCCCCTAACTTTTCTCACTTCTACTTTCTCCTTTATAAATAACAGGAGACAAAGAGAAATAAAATAGACCCCAAAATAGTGCCCAGCTGTGAACATTAAAACTAAATGGTCTCAGGGATAGTAGTTTTGGGAATTTATGTCTCATGAATGATAGTTGCCAGGGCTGGAACTCTCCTAATGTTATCTTCATCAGGTGCCATGACCAGTTAAACTTTAGGATTTTTAGAAAAATGCAAGGACAGAAAACAAATATGGTATTCCAGTAAGGAAGGGGAAGTTTATAATATTTATAGATCAATAAATATCAGAAATTATCAATAAAAGTCCCCCAAAATCATGAGGATGCACTTGACTTCTAGAAAGAACTCTATAGAGTTGACTTGGTCTCACATGACTCATCTATTCAGGTATATTTATTAAGTCTATACCATCAACAGGCATTCTTATGTACAGCCTCTTTTTTTCACCCTGAGCCAAGCTTAGATGGGTTCTACCAACTTGGTCTCTCTATGTCTTCTTACAAAGCATTTATAATCAACACTCCTGATCAGCACATTCTCTCCACAGAAGTAATAACAATGGCAGTTATGTTACAGTTGATTTGCTTCCTGGGAGTCAGAGGTGACGGTGCAATCTCTGGTTATCATCCATTACGTATACATACTATAGGTTGACACTTCCTTTCTCAGGATCCACAGAAGGTAGCACCTGGTTCATCCAGGGTGCCTCTCAGCATGTTGCACAGATGGCTGGAAAACAGATGGGCCAAAGGCTGCTTTCTGCAGATTTCCTACATCTTGCCTCATCTACATTACAAGTTCTTACTCTCATAAAAAGAAGAGTAGATATATATTATATAAACTCCTTTGACTGGCCTCCTTAACCAACTTGCCTCATCAAAATCCTTTGTAGGGGCGCCTGGGTGGCTCAGTCGGTTAAGCATCTGCCTTCGGCTCAGTTCATGATTCCAGGGTTCTGGGATCGAGTCCCGCATCCGGCTCCCCACTCAGCGGGGAGCCTGCTTCTCCCTCTGCCTGCTGCTCTCCCTGGTTGTGCTTTCCCTCTCTCTCTCTGTCTCTGACAAATAAAATCTTAAAAAAAAAAAAAAAAACCCTTTGTAACATGGACTAGTGACCATGGCACAGCTCACTCCACACTGGTGGCTATAAACAGATCTTTTTTACTTGAGTCATTGCTTTTGATTGAGGGCTATCATTCCTGAAAAAATTATGATCATGAGAGTTCTAAAAGGCACCATTTAAAATTACGGTTCCCACCTTCCTTAATAGTTACTGTAGAGAATACATGTAAGTTCTGGGTTTTGTTTGATGTTCGAGTTGGGCCAGCACATTGAAATGTTTTCAGTTTCTGGCCAGCCCGGCCCTGCATACTCAAGGCCCACCCCAACCCCTCCTTCTTCTATCAGACCGCTGCCTAGTAGGCACCTCCTTAAGAAAGCCTTCCCTGACCTCTCCCAGTGGGGTAGCCCTCCTGATTGTTTGCTTTCATTGTACCATGTTATTCTCCTTCGCGGGACTAAAAACAATCATTATACATGTATTTGTGGGACTCTGGGACTCATGTCCACCATCCTCCACTGGACTGTAAGTGCTATAATGGCTTTTTCTCTCAGCATTGTCTGTTTTCTCTTCCCACTATATCCTGAGTAACCAGCAGCATGCCTAGCACATAGTAGACACTCATTAAGACCAACTGGATGAAGGAAAGCAGGGGGAGTGAGGAGAGGCAGCCAGTTTTAAAACATTGCTTGCCTTAAAGTTCATTGCCATTGGTTTAATTATTTTAGTCCTTCTTATTTTTCCTCCATAAAATCATGCATCAGTGATGTTTCTGTTACTGATGCTCCGGTTTTAAATGTTCTTATGGGGCCTCAATGATTTATGATATGTATATTTACTTGTGTGTAAGCCAATGTGTTGTATGACCCAGTTTATCTTTGAAGAAATACATTTACATATTAAGTCATTTTTCTGTACCCGCTTTGGGAGATATAATGGAATTTAACAGTGATATGGAAAATTCAGACTGATCACTGATCAGAACATGATTAGATGTTGAACATGATTTGTATTACTATTTACACATATCTGTCTGGGGTACAGTGTATCCTCAAATAAAATGGTGAAGCCACATTGTAAAGGAGAGAGTGACAAGGAAGAAGTCAGCGAGATACGTCATTTGGCCTCTTCCTCATTCTTTACTGGCCCCTGTTGGTCCCTGCTCTTCGCTATTAGAACCCCTTAAGTCTGAGAGAGAAACTAAACAGGAACTTAAAAGAATCAACTATAAACTCAGTATGCTTTCTTTCTTATGCCTATATTCAAGCTCTCTCTCTAACTGGGGAGGGAATTAATTTTAATTAAAACCCATTGTACTGGGTTCCTGGCTGTTTAGGAAAAGAGAGATAAGAAATTAAAGAATTAAGAAATTAATCTACAAAAGAGTCTGCTACCCACTGCAAGCAAAATAATCTCCCCCTGGTGACTTGAGAGATAAGTACTAGGGGTGTGGGCCCACTGCTTCTTTGTTCTAGACAATAAACCCCGTGCCACATTTTCTTTCAGCGATAGAGGACGAGTTTGACTTTGCTCTAGGAAAGCAAACTCCAGCATTCCTAAAGAAGTGTGTTTGCTACATTCGGAAAATTGCTAACATTGAGCGTTTTGTGAAAATCCCGGAGATGGGAAAATACATGGATATCACTGGAACAGAACCAAGGATTATGCGGGATGCAGAAGCCCAAGAGAAGCTGATAAAACTCAGGGATGAATTTATTCCAACTATTGTTGCATCATCTAATCTGAGAGTGTACACATCTGTTACTCATTGTGACATGAAACTGGGCTATTCCCAAGAAATAGAAAATCATTACATAGAAGGACTTGGTAAACAATTTTATGAGGACATGATTGATATCATTCAGGCAACCGTACAACAGAATTTTGACACTGAAACCGACACGCTCTATGATGAAATCCTTCAGCATTCCTCATTATGTAAGACGTACGCCTCCTTCTACGAGTATAAATGTGAACCTCTCAACATCGTGCATAAATACGTTCTGCCAAGCAAAACCGGGCACATCAACCCTCTCGTCATATATGGTGGACCATGCACTGGGAAGACCCTCCTGCTAGCTGAAGTAGCAAAGAAGGTGAGAGCCTTTTCTTTCACAAGCTTATTTGTAAAAATCCTTTACTTTGGGGAAAAGATAAATTGGTCAAAATTCATTTCCATTTTCTGTGTTTACTTCTGAATTATAATTAGTCTTTTTGGAAAGGATACCTTGGTGTTTCTCTTATGCTGGTACAATGGTCACACTGAAAGAAAAAAGCACTTGGGATACAGTTAGAGAACAGCTTTATTTTTTCTCTCATTGGTCAAACTTCCGTTGTGGGGCTAGTTCCCATTTGGATGGAAACTAGGGCAGATCTCATAACTCTTCTCATCCCTCTCAGCAAAGACAAGCCTTCCTATCACTCTGGACCCTAAGTCATTCTCAGCTCAGCAATTAAATCTGTCCAATCTAAAATGGTTATTAAAACTTGAGTTTATATTTCTCTCCCACAGCTGAGGCTCACAATAAGCAAGGTACCTGCCGTGGGAAATGGGGATGTGGTCGTCTTCTCCTTCCACCACATAGCACTTCTTCCCCTCTGTCCCTAACCCCAAGCACATGATCCCTATAGGGCTGTGACTCCTATAGGGTTGTGGCTTCAGGGAAGTAGGAAAGATAAGGTGGCCAGAAAGTTCTTACATGACCAGTACTGTTCTGAAAACTGGACTCCACACTCTGTGATCTTGGCAGGCATTTAAAGCTGCTTCCTAGTTCCTCTGAGGCCTTTTTCTAGTTTCCTGGATGTCCTTTCCCTCCTGCCTCCCCTGCCCTGTCCTCCCTGAGCATCTTATCTTACCTACAGTTCTCTAAACACAGGGGGATGCATTTTTTTTTTTGCCCCAGCTGGTCACTTCCATGGCTCCTAGACATCCAGCCACACACTTCTAGTACCTTTCTGCCAAGATCCACAGCCCAGCAAGCTCCCTCAGACAGGACTTGAGGAAAACAGAACCAACAAAAACCTCTGTCAGCTCAGTCTTGCCAGTGGCCCACATGTGACACATGGGAAGCACTCGGGTATTTTTTGCCCTGGGAAACAGCAGCTCTCCATCCCTCCCTCACCCAAAGAGCTAGCCAGGCTTGTCAGTCAACCTCCATATTTCTCAGGTGTCTGAGGACATCTGTCTCCCTGTCTCTCCAGCTCTAGCGGACACCCTGTCAGTGGTCCATTGCAGCCCCTTTCTCGAGGTGAGAAGTGAGGAAATCTCTCATCCTTGCCCTTTGGGAGTGGATGGTAACAGATATGACCCACAGCACCCTAATCTCCAATGTTTTTCTTGGCCTCTTGAAACTCTTTTTTAGGCTGGAGCTGGGTAGTCCACTAAAGGTAGCAAAACTGGTTTTCACAACTCCCTTACAAATCTCGCATGATGGTGTGGAACCTCACTCTGGGTCTATTGTCTTGGCATATCAGTCTAAACTGGACTAAACTAGTTCCATTGTAACCTCGTGTTGCACTGGATGTCCACGTCTGATAGTTTATATTATCTTGGTGTTACCTCAGAATCTCTATATTGTTCTTCCTGTGGTTATTCTCTCAAGAACAGAGCTTTCTTTAACTTTGCGAACACTCTTGTCATCTGTCATGTGCTATCACAATCTCAGGGAGGTCATCTTGAGGACAAGAACAGGGACAGTTGTGTTGTACCTTATGTGGGGATTAGGTTTCAAAGCAAGCTCACAGGCAAAAATCTGGTGTATAAACTTACTTTTAAAAAGTCCCCAGGAGGGACGCCTGGGTGGCTCAGTCGGTTCAGCATCTGCCTTCGGCTCAGGTCATGATCCTGGGGTCCTGGGATCGAGCCCCGCATCGGCCTCTCTGCTCAGTGGGGAGCCTGCTTCTCCCTCTCCTGCTCACCCTGCTTGTACACACTCTCTCTCTCTGTCAAATAAATAAATAAAATCTTAAAAAAAAAAAAAAAGTCCCCAGGAAAGTTAATTTACCATTTCTTAATATGTCAAGCCCAGCTGCTGGTTTTTCTTCTTCTCCTTCTCCTTCTTCTTCTTCTTAAGATTTTTATTTATGAGAGAGAGAGAGGAGGGAAAAAGAATCCAGAGGAGACCCTGCACTGAGTGTGGAGCTGGACGCAGGGCTCAATCCCACAACACTGAGATCATAACCTGAGCCGAAACCAAGAGTCCAACGCTTAACAGACTGAGCCACCCAGGCGGCCCTGGTGTTTCTTTTAGTGTTAAATGACATGGTTCTTTTTTAATGGAACACCAGATGAAGTGGCAGGCTTACATTTAAGAGCCATGTTGCATCAAAATAAAGTGTGTGTGTGTGCGTGCGTGTGTGTGTGCGTGTGAACACTAATTAGTATGTGAATCTTCAAACTTCAGAATTTTTCCAAGTCAACAAGACAACAACAGTACGAAGAACACATGGAAGCTGAAATCTAATGAGAAAACATGCACGTACACCATTTCACCTTCACTCTAGGGCTTTTTCCCTCCGGAAGAAGGAAGGGTAAAGTAGTTGGAGGGGCGAATGTTGCTGGACTTGACTGTATTCACTGTGCTGCAAGTCCATGTGCCGTAGCACGGGAGGTACAGAATTGTGTAGGATGTGCTGATATCCGTGCACAGATCAACGGACCCCGCGGGGCAGGGGGTGGTGACAGTCAAGTTGGTCAACTTGAGAAATGGTTTTCTGAGCTCTCACTCTTCTGGATATTTTGTCCAACCAGCAGAGTGTGTCTATTCACAGTCCAGGACTCTGGTCCACAAGAAGCCTCACCTGTTTCTAAGTCCCTTGCCTCTGCTCTACTCGCCTCTCTCCTGGGGAATGTTGTCCCGCCAATGACAATCTGCGCTCTCTTTGTGACTTCATGTCCCTTGTGAGAATGCAGAGAGATGTCTCATGTTTATCTCGAGGTTATCTCCTGCGTGCCCAGCATTTCCATGGACACGAGCTCATGATCAGAGGATCGCTCTATATGTTCAACAACACGTGACTGGGAGGAGAGAGGACAATGCATATAATCATCATAAGCAATTCACGTAGGGACAAAATACCATGTTCTGTTTCTGATTTGCCACTGAAGGACAGTTGTAGTAGGATAGCAGGCTTATCTTCCTCCATATTGGCTTCAAAGGTGGGGGCTAAACAGTAAATGGCTTCTTTTCCTTAATTGCTACATTTTTTTTTTCTAAACTTACTCATGCCTTAACCTGAACTACATCTTGAGGAACCAAGTTTCATAAACTTACTTCCTCACTAATAAAATCCGTCCTTTCCTAAGCAACATTCTTGGTGAATTCCATGGATTACTGAAAGACATTATCTCCCTAAAAATAGACTGGGATTTTTTTTATACTTTGATCATATCCCTTCTTGCCCTTGCCTTTCCAGCCAGAGACATACTAAATTTAACAGCCGCCTCATATACGTAATCTCCTTCACTCTACAATTTGAAAAACAAAAACAAAAAAACCTTCCAGCTTCGTCTCTTGGTAACTGCTTAACTCTGAGCAAGTCATTTATCCAGCCTGGACAGGTTTCCTCTTCTGTTAAATGGTACTATAATCCCATCTGCCCTACAGGGAGGTGATGTGAGGACTGATAACTGACTGTTAATATAGAGTGAGCTGTCTGTTATAAAACATAAAGCTTAAAGTTTTAGCCAGAATTATATAGATTTTATGACAATGGTAAATAATCATAAAGATGACCCTATAGCACCACAATATAGTAAAATGTCTCTGAATCATTCAGGATTATATTCAGTATTTTAGTACTATTTTTATCACATTCTAATTAGCTAGGAATTTGATCAGACTTATGTGATCTCAATTAGTGAAAACATTTGACTCAACATAATATGTAAGTCACTACTTAATCTATTCATTAAACAAATACTAAGCACCTACTGTGTGCCAACAAACCACGCCAAGAAACAGGATGCAGTGAGGAAAAGCTGACCATACTAGATATGCAGATTTACTGTTTACGAAATCCTTTGTAACTTTTAGAATACAACAAGCTAAGTGCTGCCTTGGGATTGAATAAGACTATTATCACTATTTTATTACCTTCAGTAGAGTGATCCTGAGGGTCTCACCTATAGATATTGGTGCATGAGCTTTGTGACCGTTCTTTGATCTTCTCGGGTTTTCCCAGTCCCTGGTTCTAGGCCACTGTCTGCATGGTCAGGGTTACCAGAAGTCTGACCTCTGGAGAGAGGAAATGCTGTGTACGCGACCATGTGAATATATATTACCATTCTAAACACTACCTTTATGTTTTAGGCCTATGGCTGGCTTCATGAAGACACAGGACCAGAATCTGACCCAGTAGTCGTCATGAGATTTCTAGGAACCACAGACATGAGTACTGACCTTAAGACTCTCCTTCTAAGCGTTTGTGAACAATTGGCAGTCAACTACCGGTGTCTGGTTCAAAGCTACCCTAAGAAGATCCATGACCTCCGAGACTTATTTATAAACCTTTTGAACGAGTCTTCATTGCAGAGACCTCTAGTAATAATATTTGATGCCCTAGAGCAGCTCTCAGAGAGTGACGAGGCCAGGAAGCTTTGGTGGCTCCCAGCTCACCTTCCCCGCTTCGTACGAATAGTCCTGTCCACGCTGCCCAACAGACATGGGATCCTGCAGAAACTGAGGTGCCTTATCCATGAAGAAGCCAACTACATCGAGCTGATTCCCCGGGACAGGAAGATGTGCAGCCAGGTCCTCAAACACCAGCTGTTGCGGGTCAAAAGGAAGGTCACATCAGGCCAGCAGATTTATGTGAACAACGCATTCTCCAAGTGCACGCTGCCCATGTTTGTGAACCTGACCTTCAGGGAGGTGAGATATTGGAGATCTCACAAAGACGTCGATGAATCCTCCCTCTGTGTCACAGTTCACGAAAGTATAGAGCAGCTATTCTGGTCCTTGGAGAAGAAGTGTGGTCAGAAACTGGTCTCCAGGGCTCTCGGTTACATCACCATGGCCAAAATAGGTTTGAGTGAAATGGAACTGGAGGATGTGTTGGCCCTAGACAACAGTGTGATGAATGAGCTCAATGAGAACACTAGGCCCAGCAATCCCCTCAGAGTACCTTATCTGTACATCGCGAGGCTCAAGGAGGGTCTCAGTGGCTACTTAATAGAAAGACATGTGAAGAACGTCACACTCCTGGTCTGGGCCAATAGACACCTGCAGCTTATAGCCCAGAAGTTGTATCTGCAGGATGACAGTGACCTGCGTGAAATGCACACCATCCTGGCAGATTACTTTCTGGGAGTCTGGTCAGGGGGCAGGAGGAAAGCTTTCTGCCTTGAAGACCCCTACTTGAATGGCTGCCTTGACTTGGAGAGCAGAAGCTTGCTTGAGGAAGAGAAGCACTTCATGGAACAGGTTTCCTTTGACAGGCAGGCTCCAGACCAGCCCTGGGTTTTCCAGTGTAATCCACTGGAGCCTGACATCTTCTTCGTCAATCATCGGAAAATGTCTGAGCTCTTGCACCACCTGACAAGATGTGGAAAAACCGATGACCTGCTTTACGGGATCATCATGAACTTCAGCTGGCTTTATACCATGATCAAAATCGGCCAGTTCGACAAAGTGCTCTCAGACATTGAGCTGGCTTACAACTACTCTCAAGAGAAGGAGCTGAAGTTCCTGGCTAGCACTCTCCGCGGCATCAAACCCAAGGTCACTGCGTTTCCAGGCTCCCTTTCAGCAGAGCTTCAGCAAAGGCTGCTGCCTGTTGTAAGTTCCCTGCCCAAACTTAGGCACCTCCTTTTAGAATGTGACAAAGATGGGCCCAAATATTGCTCCATTGTGCCATTACATTCATCCATGGACGTAACATACAGCCCGGAGCGTCTCCCCTTGTCCTCTAGTCACCTGCATGTCACCGAGATTCTGCCTACATGTAACCCCAGTACTGTCCTCACAGCTCTAGAAAATGGTTCCATCAGCACGTGGGATGTGGAAACCCGTCAACTCCTCCGGCAAATCACCACAGCCCAGTCTGTCATCCTGGGCATGAAACTCACCAGTGACGAAAAGTATCTTGTGGTGGCTACGACAAATAACACCTTGCTGATTTATGACAATGTAAATTCTTGTCTTCTGTCTGAAGTGGAAATCAAAGGCACCAAGCACGGAAGCGGCTCCACCTACATCAATGGATTTACACTGTCCGTCAACCACGCCCTCGCATGGCTTGAAGCCAGCAAAGATGTCACTGTCATCGATCTGCTCTACGGGTGGCCCCTTTACCAGTTCCACTGCTGGTACGAAGTGACCTGTGTCCAGTGCTCTCTGGATGGCATGTACGCTTTCTGTGGACAGTACCTGAACACCACCACCATATTTCATTTAGGGAGTGGAGAAAAGTTATGTACAGTGACATCTGAATTTTCAGGTGGGTTTGTGAAGTTTCTTCTTACCTTGGACACGGCTCAAGAAATGGTAATGGTGGACAGTGAGGGAAGCCTTTCGGTTTGGAATACTGAGGACATTTCCAATCCCCAGCTGACTGACGACTTTGACTGCCGAAGAGAAGACAGTGAGGTGGTCAGCATTGAACTTTCGGAGGACCAAAATGCAATTCTGATCTGTAAAGCCCTCAGCATCGAGCTCTTAGATACGGGCATGTGGAAGGTGGCTGAGAAGTTCAGAGCTAAGCACAACGAACGCTTTATTTCTGCTGTGCTGTCCAAAAACGGAGACTGCATCATCGCGACCATGGAAAATACCTCAGCTGTGTTTTTTTGGAGGCGGGACACGGGACAATGCATGGCGAGCTTACAGGAAATCTCAGGTACCATAGTCAAGCTGGTGAAATCCAGTCACCACAATATGCTGCTCTCTTTATCAACCAGTGGTGTTCTTTCCATCTGGGATATAGACATAATCACCGCCATGTCCAACATAGATAAGACTGGGAAACCCATCCAAAGCCTGGTGTTACCTGCCAGAGGGGAAATCATTTATTCCCTCGATGGCTCGGACTGTGTCCACAAGTGGAACTTCAGCAGTGGGTTCCTTGAGGCAGTATTCAAGCATGAGGGCATAGTCGAGCACTGCGTGCTGACGTCCTCTGGAGATGTCATGGTGACATCAGATGACAAAAGCAGCCAGTATGTCTGGCACACCAGCAGCGGTGAGAACCTCTTCCGAATTAACGGGCAGAGAATATCTCAGCTGCTAATTACGCACAATGACCAGTTTGTGGTCTCTCTCTGTGAGGAAAATGCCTCCAGGGTTTGGAGACTGGCCACAGGCCACAGGGTCTGCAACATTTTGACCACTCTGCAGAATGCCTTTATAACCTCCGCAAATACCTTTGTGGTGGGGATGACGAAAAGCAAAGTGCTGGCGGTCAGTCTCTGGACAGGAAGCATCACCAAGAAATTTTGCTGTGAAGATGGCACCACCATTGTGAATTTTAAGTTGATCCCCGACTGCCCTGACATCATTGTGTTCATCACATCAGCCGAGACGGTGAATATCTGGAGTCTGACGGATGAAGTCATCTGTCGCCGTGTGCAACTTCCAAACAACTTCTTGAAAAACCTGGAGGATTTCGAGATTTCTCCCAATGGCAAGCTAGGTATTATATCCAGGGGAGATGAAAATATCAATGTGCTGGATTTACACAGCGGCAAATTACGGGTGGTTCACGCCTCTGGGGTCATCTGGAGGCAAAGGCTCTCTCGAGATGGTCGCTACCTGGTATACATTTGTTTCCGAAACGGGGAGGAGGAGGATGAAAACGGTGCGATATCCAGTTTGATTGTAATGAGACTGGCTGACGGCAAAAATATCGGTGCCTGTTCCCTTTACAAAACACCAACTTTTCTCGCCCTCTCACAGAGGCACCTGAACATCATAGTGGGTTTTGACGACGGGAGTATAGGGATATACACAGTGGTAGACCGTGTAGACGCAGCCCTGAAAATTAAGATTGCCACTTCAAATAGCAGACAGATTTTCAACAATGCGACACAGGCATCCAGGCCAAAGTGTAGTAGTTACTGTTTTAAAGTGTCTGTGGATTGCCTATGGAGAGAGTCTACCGAGGTCTTTGCGAGAGACAGTCCCATCACCGTGAGCGATTCCACTGAGCCCAATGAGGCGACACCGTCCAAGAAACACAACCCTTGCTATGACCGGGTGTGCTCCGCCCTGGAATCCAGGGGCCACAGCTATGCTCCTGACAACTGACAAAACGTTCTTCTTGCTCAGCAGACATGCGCGATACACATGCACAAGGGGGAAAAAAAAGTATCTTCTGTCTCCCAAATGATAAACTACTCCTTTCTTTAAAGACAGGGAAGATGCTGGAGTTCCAGTGTTAACATGCTCGTCAAAAAGACAGAAATGTGAAATCGGCTTTGAGTTGGCTCTTTTTGTCAAAGTTAATCCAGGAATGACACCTTGACAGAGCATTTCTAAAAATGGTGTTTAACCGGCTACATCAACTGGAAGCTAGGGGATATTTTTCACGTTAGCTGCGTGGGAAGCAACAGCATAACTCATTCCATGGGTTCAGAAGACAGAGCTAGAACTATATCCAGTCCCCTTGGACTGGACTTCATTCTACAGAAATCATTTGAAATTGTGAACACAAAGAGCTGTTCGACCTCCAATGATGGTGTGGCCTAAGTAAACACAGCCTTAATCTCTCCTTTCATTTTACAATCCTGACAACTGTGTAAACCCAGTCTGCAGATGGAAGGTCAAAAGGTGCAAAATCACGTAACAAAAATGCCCCCTCATACTCCGAGTTTCCCAGGAGAAAGGACGTGAGAGGTGAGGCCACGAACTGGACTGGGCACAAGAACTTAGTAGCACCCTCATAGGGCTACTGAGCACGCAGTCAGTCTTCGTTAGGATACAGTTGAGACAGTTGCATGCAAGGGTTTCTGTATAACAGAACATGCGATTTTTACACTACTTCCTGGGCTGCAAGAGAAACACATTTAATAGGAAACCACAGTCTTTTCGTGTGTTTTTGAAATGCCTATTTGTGCTGGACATTAAAGTGGAATTACAGAAAGGGCATTATAGATTTGGTAAGACGTCTGTTCATTTCCATCATTGTACTAACAAAAGTCTGGGCTATTCAGTCAGTTGTATGGAAGCATACATTATTTCCTAAATCCCTGCGGTAAATCTTAACAGAAAGAAAGCTTTCTTGACACGCCATCTATGAAATACTGAAGACATTTGCCTTACTCTCATTCCTCCTCACTCCTGTGTAAAATGCAGACAGACGACCAAATACTCGGGGACAAACTGAATATGCCTGTCTTTGTGCTAAAATATTCCATATCTTAAGGGTGTCCAAAGGTTCTTTCTTGTCCCTGTTTGTAATCACTTTCTTACTTCCCCAGACTGTATGTAGGCTTCTTCCTCTGTCACCCTTTCTGCTGGAGGGCTCCTCGGGGCCTTTATAGTCTTATCCGTTTCAAAGCAGAAGCTGTGAAATGGTATTAAATACTTTTTAAAAACACTACTTCACCTATTTAAAAGAAAATATCACATCCCAAAAGGGGGAAAGTGATTTTCTTCCTTCCATATCCTCCACATGGCATGTCCTTGGATGACTTTTCGAAGGGTGTCAGAAGCGCTGGTTTGCTTTGAAAGTGACGGGAGTGACTTGTGGCGGCAGAATGATGACCAAGGAACTGATGTGCTCTCAGCCCAGCTCGACCACGAACTCGTCGCACGGGCAGATCTTTGGCCTCTCCGCTGTATTGTTTTTGTAAGCTGCAAAATAAAGGGAGTGATAGCTTCTGCTCTAGCCTTTATAGGGGTGTTGGGGAGCAATGTGAGGAAAAAGACAGCGACGGCTTGATTGTTTTTGCAAATGGGAGAAGCAAAATGATCTGATCCAAAGGGAATCCAAGCTCATTGCATTTCACTTTGGAAAGCAGTTTGACATGAAACCATACAGAAATGGGATTCAGACATAATGCCCCACTCCGTGGTCGAAGAATTTTTTTCAGTATGTTCCTCCTGGCCTAGCTACCAGCCGGGAAGGGGGTAGCCCAGTGAAGGCTCAGCCCACGTAGAGATCACCTGGAGTTGATAGTATGAGTCAATGCTTTTTTTTTTTTTCTTTAGCTCTTCTGCGGCAACACATTCCTATTCCTGTGATTATCAGTTGGACCTCCATGCCACACATTTCTAAGAATTAAATGCCTAGATGGATTAAATGTAGTGTGTGAATATTCTGTGTAACAGCCAATAGAGTTTAACAAGTGACTTGAATGATTTTTCCTAACTTGTTTGCAACTGATAGCTCATATTGAATGTTTTTATGTAAACTTTGTATTGTTGGGAAGAATTACCCAATCAGAGATTTATATTTTCATAAATGTTACATTTAGTTAAATTTTGTTACAAAGTTGTTACACTAGAAAATTATTGCTGTCTTCAAACAATGTACAGTCTTGTGTATGTATTGTTTGTATGAATAAAAGGTAAACTACTTAGATTTGTGGGTTTTTCTTCCCCAACTTTTGCAAGTATACTTAGAGATTTTTAGTAATAATAGTAATTGTTCATGCTTACTGTACACCAGACTCTATTTTTGGAGCCTTGTATGTACTAAGCCATGTAATCTCCACCAAAGCCTTATGAGATAGGTACTGTTAGTATTCCAAATTCACAGATGTAACAACCTAGAAACAGAGGCCCAGGGGGAATTGCTGAATAGGATTTCAATATACCATCAATGTGGTTTTTGTTACCTTTTCCAAAGCACATAGAATATAGCATTGAATATCCAGTAGGCACTTACTGATAATGGCCTATAAAATGTTTTCCAACTTGCAGATTAGAGACCAGGCTAGGCTCTAAAGATCACCGGAGGTCTTTGCAAACTCCCAGGAGTTTCAGGTATACCACAATTGCTGATGTATTCATTCCACAAATAGTTATTTGGTCATGCATTTTGCCAGGAATGCAAAGGTTAGTAAAGTAGCTTGCACCTTCTAGGATCTCACAGTCTTAACAGGAAAACAGATAGAGGGCGCCTGGGTGGCTCAGTTGGTTAGGCGACTGCCTTCGGCTCAGGTCATGATCCTGGAGTCCCAGGATCGAGTCCCACATCAGGCTCCCTGCTCAGCAGGGAGTCTGCTTCTCCCTCTGACCCTCCCCCCTCTCATGTGCTTTCTCTCTCTCTCTCTCTCTCTCTTTCTCATTCTCTCTCTCAAATAAATAAATAAAATCTTTAAAAAAAAAAAAAAACAGGAAAACAGATAGGAAACAAGTTCTATGGGTAAGTGCAAGGACAGTGTGCTTCCTTCTGGGCTTGGGGCCAAGGTGGGAAGAATGATAACCAAGGAGTCATCCCACTCATAAAGTGCCTCCAGGTGAGAAGGCAGGACCAAGGTGGGGGATCTTCCTCCCATAGGCACCTTTTTCCATTTCTTGCCTCTGGGAACTGAGAATCCACACACACACACACACACACACACACTCACAAAAAAATTTTTAAACAAGTTAGCAATGGAGAGCTTAAGTGATGATAACTAGGAAATAATCGGATGAAAACTTTGTATCTAGTTTCATGAAACAATCATTCTCAGAGAAATTTAAAATCAAGACGTTAAAAAATTGAAGACATTATCTATCTGGTTTCATCTTTATGTGGCTGAGACTTATTTCTGTTTAGAATTTACCCCCCTTGAAAACTCTCCTTAATTCCACCACCCGTGCTGGGAATTCCTTCTTGGATTCTAATCTAAATCCTTTAGGTTGAAGGTTAAACATTCTCTTTCAGTTCTGAGAAAACGTAGAGGAGTGGATTGTCATTGTTTGCATAAAAGCATTTCATATACATGGAGTTTGTTGTTTAACAAACTTAAATATCTTCTTTCCCAGTGTCAAGAATGCAACAAATACCATGTGTTTGCTTTGTCCAAGGCATTATGCTCATGCCCTAGGATGATCTCATAATGAGTCATGCATAACCCCTGCCCTCCAGAATCCTACAATCTAAAGGAGACACAACTAAATTAGATGTGATACAGATTTTTTTAAAAAGTTAATAAAACTGAAATGCAGGTGTTGAGAATACACTGCAGAGGAGCAATTAACTCGAACTGGGATTCAAAAGGAATGGCCAAGAGCAGGTGATAGTGGAGGCTTGAAGGACAAATGGAACTTAACTGTCAGAATGTCAAAAAGACACTTCAGGAGAAGGAAGCTGTGTGAGCACAAACAGGGAGAGTCAACATATACTGTGGATGACTTCAGATGCTATGCTGGCTTTTTAAACTTTATTCTGGGGGCGCCTGGCTGGCTCAGTCAGTAGAGCATGCAACTCTTGATCTCAGGGTCATGAGTTCAACCCCCACATTAGTCGTAGAGGTTATTTAAATACGTACATACATAAAGTTAAACTTTATTCTGTAACTCATAGGTAATCGTGGGAAAGTTTTTGAGAAGGGGAAAGACCTGGTTGAAATGGTGTTTTAGAATGACTTAGGCAGCACTATGTCCCATGGATCGGAGATGGAAGAGACCAGAAGCTGGGGACCAGTAAAGAAACTATTGTAAGGATCTGAGATAGAAAGTAGAAGATCTTGATCTTAGGACAGCTGCAGTGAGGATGCTAAGAAGAGGCATGATTTCAGGGCTTTAACTGACAGAGTTGTGTGATGAACAAAGGAGAACTCACATAATTCCAGCTCCAATTGAAACTGGGTGGACAGAATTACAGATGTAAAATGAATACGTTTAGGAGATGAAGATGAAGGAAATACTGAAATAAAGTTGGACCTAGAGAATTCAAAAGTAAAGATATCCACGCAGGCAACTGGAAATGTGCTATCCCCGCAATGGAGAAATTGTAGCTAAAGGCAAAGAATCCAACCTGTTATCTCTTTCTCAAAAATCTAAATAATGCATAAGATGGTGCTTTTTTTTTTCGTTATAATATAAGCCAATACCATAAACTTCTTAAAATTGTGGGTCTTTTTTTTTTTTTTTAGAACCATATTGACAAATTTAGAACTCTATTGACAAATCCACTCAAACAAATTAGTTTTCCTATCTTCCATGATTCATCGGTTGGAACGATTTATATGCCAATGAAAACATGAACACACCTAAAACACTAACTGAATCATGGTGTTTCACTCCCACATGCATCCAGAAACCACTGGTTTTTCTTCTGTATTTTTCATAAGGGTCCCTTGACAGCTCCGTTTGGCATTCCATGTGATGTGCATGAAGTACAGATTACACGTATATGGACATATTGGAGGGTTTCGTTTCAGTGTATCAATATGACAAATTATATAACACCGAATTTAAGATTACCAATAACACCACCATCTCTGGCTTTACAGAATCCCAGCCTTTGATAGATGAAGGTAACTTAGCCAGCAGCTTGAGCATATTCAGAGCAGTGGTTCTCAAACTGGAGTGTACATCATTTGTTAAAACACAGATTACTTCACCCTCCCTATCCCCAATTATTTCAGAATCCGTATGTCATGGGTAGAGCCCCCAAATCTGCATTTTTTACTGAATCCCTCCAGATGAAGCTGATTCCGCTAGTCTGGGAACCACACTTCAAAACCTAAGATAAATACCAATGTCTTTTTGGTCAAAGTAACTTAACTGATAAATGTACCAGTATTCTGTGGACGTTACTAAAGCATCCACTAGAAGTGTGACAAAGGGTTTTATCAGAAAATGATGTAAAATAGCAGAGAACTTCCTTCTAAATCTATCATTTTAAAGCATGCAGCTACCACACGACTGGCAAGATGCCCCCAAAAATGAGTTTTCTCCCATAAAGGGTGACAAATGTGTAAATGGGGCTGGAATCCCTAAAGTGGGCCCGTTAGAAACTAAGGACAGTATGTCGGTCTTTAAATAATACTCTGGCCTATTCTGCAGCAGCCTGTTCTGTCCTGACTGTCCCTGGATAATTTGAAGGGGAGAGAAGAGGGTAAGCTAGGTGGCGCAGTTGCTTAACACATTTTCCTGTCAATCCCAACTTTTGCGCACAGGTGAAAAGAACTTCCAACACCTAAGTAGTATTTTCAGGTAAAGCCACCAGCTCTCCACCCGCCGTAGGTGCGTGCACCGCAACAAGTACGCGCGTAGAGCTCAGGAGGTGTGGACGCGGTGTTGCAGCCGAGGTTCCAACAGCCCGGGAAAAGGGGGTGGGGGGAAGCAGGACTTCGTTGAGCTCGCACTGCGATGTCGAGGGCGCAGCCGAGTGTGTGCAACTTCCTGGAGTTCCATCTCGGTAGCGTCCGCGCTGGGTCTCAGACCATCCACTCTGATAGTGCAGGCGGGCGACGGTGTACACACCAGGTCGAAACGGAAGAGGCTGGAACTGAGGAGGAACCCCAAACACAAAAATACGGGGTGAGGGGTACAGATCTCTTTGCCAGGGGCCGCATTTCTGGATCTCCCCACTGACGTCCCGCATCCTAGGAGGCTCCCCTCTCCCTCCAGCACGACGGAAAAGTAGGCACCGAGACGTTACCCCGCGCGGGCCGGCGGTGGGCACGCGAGCCGGCAGTGGCTGCCCGGAGGCCGAGCGCGCCCGGGGATGGCCAGCCCGGCTCCGAGGGGCGCGCGGCCGGGGGGAGGGGGGCGCGCGGCTCGGGGCGCGCAGGTAAAGGGTTACGCGTGCCGGGGAGGCTCGCCCGCCTGCCGCGCCACGTGACGCGCCGGCCCAATGACGGTGCGGGGCGGCCGCTGTGAGCGCGGCGGGCTCCGGGCGGCGCTGAGCCGCTGGCGTTTCCCGGCGCGGCCGCCCGAGGCCGGCGAAGCCATGGGCGCCGCGACCCCGCCGCCGCCGCCGCCGCCCGGCCCCAGGTAGGGACGGTCCCCCGCCCCGCGCGTCGGGCCCCGCCGTGGGCTTGCCTCCTGCCGAGCTCGGCTTTGGGGCATTATTTCCCCGATTTCTCTCGCAGGTCGTTTTTATTTCTTTACTTCCTTCTGGCAGAAAAAAAAAAAAAATGGGGCGAGGCAATTCTCAGTTTGATTACTTCGGAAAAGTCACAGAATTCAACAAAGGGAGGCCAAATCCAGCACCGGCGGGGGCGGGGGGGGGTGGGCGGGACTTTTACAAATTCCCCAAACTCAAGACCAGGACAGTTTGGAAAGCTTGGCATCTCAGTGGTGTATGAAACAGTTTTGGTTTTAAATCCCTAATTAATGAACTTTCAGCTGCGCCTGAGAACTTGAGTTGGAAAAACTGCAAGAGATTTTCCCTTATTTCTAAGTGTCCCCCTCCCCCCATTTTTAAGCATCTGAGCGTTTTCGAATAAAACGGAAATGGAATGTTGACCGCCGCTGTTTCTTTGAAATGTCCTTGGGTCCCCAGGATTTGCTCAGGTCCCGGTGCTGGCGCCCTGGGTGGCGGTGGGAAGGGGTGGGGCGGGGAGGGTGCAGCGCTAGGAAGCGGCACGTGTTGGAAGAGCGTGCCAGGTGCAAACTGTTAAATGGTCACAAACTGTTTGCTGCATATTTAATAATTAGGCAAGCATCTCCCAGGTCGATTGCTTGGGTCTCATTTGACCTTGGCAGCCCTGATGAGGTGAGATTTTCACAAACCACCACTGAAGAATTTTTCCAATGATACAAGACAGATTTCAAAATCAGTGGGACTTTTTACCCCCTTCCAGGACTGTAATTAACCTTAAAAACAAAACAAAAACTCCCCTTAGTAACTTAGTACATTTTATTTTCCATTGTGGTATATAGACTTTTGCCCAGTGAATTTAGAGGAAGTCGGTGTTCCACGAGGTGGTTCAGATCATTAAAGAATAGGGTGTTTTATTTTCTTCCCGTCCCTGTGAGAATTACTGGCGGCCCTTTTCATATGGCTTATAAGTGTCCTGGGTGGCTGTACCCACGCTGTTGTGAGGAGCAAGGCTGTAGAAAAGATGAGACGTTTTGAGAGTTGAATCAGAAAGAAATAGAAAGTGGTCGCTGCTTTTAAACACAATAAATTCTGTTTATTCCCACAAAAATATTCCACTTATTTCCACATCTAATTCTCCAGTTAATATTTTAAGGAGACAGATGTTAGAGGTTCTGATGCTAAACACCAGTATCTATAGAACACCTCAGCAGTCGTGAGGCAGGTCTTTGAGACAGTACTTTGAAGCTCTTAAGGCTAAGTAGGACTCTGGGGTTCTTTGTACTTCCCTAACGTGTGAAGAATTAGTTACGGGAAGCTGCCTTGATCCCAGACCAGGAATGGAGCAGACATGAATACAGGAAGGTGGGGTTGGGTTTATTTCTCTTCTTTGCTCACTCACTGTTCTTCCTGGTCCTGCTCTTTCTGTTCAGCAAGTATGTGATAAGTGCTTCCCCAGAAACGTGACCCGTCTTTGCTATGTTCTAAGAGCTTTTGCAAATCTGGATTCAAAACCAGACAGAAACTTGCATGTCACCTAAATATGTTCAATAGCCTAAAAATGGAATGATTCCCCTAACTTCCCACCTCATGTCTCTCTGAGCCTGGAAACAACCTAGCCAAATTCTGGCCAGAATTGAGTCTCAGCCCAAGGGCCGAGCGGGTACTTGTCTGCCTTCCTCCTGCAACTGCCCTGCCTTTGAGGCCTCAAGAGCCCATTTACTGAGCTTCTTGGAAGGGACTCCAGTTTCCAAATAATTGAATACCAGTCTCCCAGTAGCTGGGTTTCCTCCACCTGGACTTGCAAATTCCCTTAGTTTCACAATGTTCCCAGTAACCCTGAATCTTGGGCCCTTTTGAGGTCTTGGTTAAATAGTACCTAGCTTTTTTTTTTTTTTTTTTTTTTTTGTCATTAGATTGATTATCTGGTTGGAGGTAGACTTTCTAGATATCTAGAAAAGAAGAGTCAGTAGCCTCATCCTAGGGGAGGAGGCTTCACCCATTTGTAGCCTTTCTTAGTGTGGTTACCACCTGAATGCTGTTTTAAGAGAATAACATGAAAGTGAAATCTGTTATCTACTCACACCCTTTTCACCTGAGAATATTCTGGTCCCATAGAGTTTGGAATCTTCAGAAGGACCATATATCATCAAAATGACCCTATCCTGGGGTCCCTGGGTGACTCAGTCAGTTAAGTGTATGCCTTCAGCTCAGGTCATGATCTCAGGGTCCTGGGATCGAGCCCCACATTGGGGTCCCTGTTCAGCAGGGAGTCTCCTTCTCCCTCTGCCCCTCTACCCTGCTCATGTGCATTCTCTCTCTCTCTCTCAAATAAAATCTTTTTAAAAAATGACCCTATCCTAAGACTTAACATAGCCATCAGATGAATATATGTCCTGAAGCAGATACTTAAAATAAGTCAAAATACTAGTTCAGTGTCATCAAGCATCTTGGAAAAGATGCTCCTGAGCTGCAGCGAATATTAAAAAGGAGTATGTCTCAAATTTTACCCCAAGCAGTGAATTCCGTTCTATTCAGTGGACAAGTAGCTCTCTAAAATGAAGTGAAACCCCTCCCTGACCTTGGAGACAGCAGGTTTGTAAGCCCAGAGATAATCAGATGCACACTCAGCCAGTGCCAGGGACACTGTCCTTGCCTTCAGGGAACTTAACAGTCTTCAGACAAGCCAGTGGAGGATTTTAAGCAGAGCAGCTCTGTTTCTTAGAAAGTTCTCTCCAGCTGCAACGAGAAGACTGAAATGGGAAAGATCCCAGCCAGGCAGCTGCTGTAAAAATCCACACGAGAGGAGAGTGAGAAGTGAATTGATTCTAAAGATACGTAATGGACAAAGGTATTGGGGACCTCAAGCCAAGAAAATATTGGGTGACTCAGGTCTCTGCAGTTGATTTCCATGTCATTTCAAAATACATCTGTTGCAGGCAGGTAGCTGTGAGCCACGTGCTTCCCCTTCTACACCCTTTGTTTCTCTCACGGAGAAAGGTGTTGATAAAGAGTGAGCCAAGTATAGTTCGCACTTTCAACAACGCAGTGCATCTTCGCGCAGACTTAAATATGTACATCGGAAGGCTAAGTTAGGATAAACGGTTGCCCTCGTTTTGTATACACATCCTCTGATTTAGCTTAACTCCTTCTGGGAATAACACCCTTGATTGTGTAGCAGGCGCAGTAGTGGACGTGTGTCTCAGGGTGTAGAAATGGCGTGTCCGAGCGCCCCCCAGCAGGACGCAGGAGGCACCGAGGGCCTGCGACAGAGGGACAGTCACCTCCATCACTGCCCCATGCAGAGCTCTGTCATACAGCATGTGTTTGGATTCATTTGTGATTCATTTGTTTCTGAGTCCTAGAGTCCATCTCTACACCCTAGAGTTTGGACATTTCTTTTGATTTTGGTGTTGTCTTTTTCCTTCCATTGGGTAATTGAGTGCATACCTTGGGTCATTTCTATGTGATAAAGATTGGGTCTGCATGTCACGGCTGTGAAGCATTATCCCTCTTCTTTGGTGGTCAGACGACCAGCAGCCTCTGTTCTCCAGACTATGGCAGCCTAGAAATGAATAGAAGTCTACCTGCACTTGTAAAGAGTTGTTAAGAGCCACATACTTAGACCGTCACCAGAAGGTACATACATGTAATTATTTCTCTTTGGACTCCTAATGAGCTTGGCTATGTGGGTTCGTGGTCCATGGCAAGGAGGCTCACCTCCCAGATTCTGCATAAAGTCATTAGGGTAAGTGTGGGATGTAGTCACAACTGGTTTTGCTAAACAGCAAAACCAATAGACCGAAGCTGCCTGCGATGACATTCTGAGTCAACAAGACAGGAAAAATTGGGTTCAGAACTGTTAACAAGGAAATAAGTGTCACATTCTGGAAAAGTGCACCCTCAATCCTTCTTAGACCCAGAAAAGAACTTTAAAAATCACTGGTTCTGAGCAGCTTAATTTAGAGGAAACTGAGGCTCGGGGAGGCTAAATGAGGTGTCTAAGGTCATACAGTCGCCTAACACAAAAGCTGCTGGGGCACAGTCTGAGAATCCCAATTCCCAGCGCAGTCACCTTCCTACTATGCCTGGCCGAAAAGGACAGATTTTAGTGGTATGGGAAGCTGATCTTTCGTTAAGTACCTTTTCCCCAAAATGTTATAACAGCCACTATTTGTGGAGACATTACTTACATCGAGTATCGATTATCTATTGCTGTGTAACAAACCAGTCCAAAATGTAGTGGCTGAAAATAACCACTATTGATTTAGTTTATGACCCTGTGGGTGAGCAGTTGGGGCCTGGCGACTGCGCCGGTCTTATCAGACTCCCTCATGCATCTGTGGTCACAAGGCAGCCCTACCCCCCCGAGTGTCGGCTGACCGTCAGCTAAGTCCCAGGCCGCCTGGGCTTGTTCACGTGTTGGCCCATGGCTGTAGGAGGGAGCGTGGAAGCAGCACTCCATGAGGCCTAGGCTGAAAGGGACACGAGTTGCTTCTCCTCCAGCCTCCTCTAAAAGCCAGTGAAGAGGCCAGCCCAGATTCAGAGGGTGGAGAAGTAGACTCCACCGTTTGATGGGAGGAACTGGCAGACTCACCTTAGAGAACAGGAGGGATTCAGGGAGGGGTGGGGAATCGCGGTCATTTTTGCAATCTACCACATTGGCTAAGCACTTTGCATAACTCAGCTAACTGAATTTTCCCAACAACGCTTGAGGTGCAGGCAGAAATCCTATTTTACAGGCGAAGAAACTGCAACCCAGACATGTCAGTCTGAGTTAGGCAGGAAATGCAGCTGGTGAGGGATGGAACCAGCTTTAGTCCTGAGACCCGATCCAAAGCCCGTGTTTGTAACCATGGTGCAGTTCTGCCTCTCTGCCCCTGCATGACGCTACAGGGACCGGGAAGGGTGGGAAGCATGCTATTATCATACAACTCAGGGTTTTGTACGAACAAAATTTAAGAGTACTGTTGCTTGATTTATGTGCTAAAAGAAATAAAATCAGAGACGATTGTGCCCTCAAAGAGGAGCCAAGGGGAGCCAAGGCAAAGACTAATTTGAAAAGAATCCTATCTTTTTATTAATATCTCAAAGGATCCTCCTATATAAAATAGGTATTAGTCCGACTACACAGGTGAAGTTATTCGCCCAAGGTCACACAGAGCTGATGAGATGGCATTCAGACCCAGGTCCGCATGTCTCCTCCACCATTTTGTCCCCAGAAAGCCAAGAGCTTTGCTACTCAAAGTGGTGTCCATGGACCAGCAGCCTGGCGGTCACCTGGGAGCTGGTTAGAAATGCAGTCTTGATGCTACCTCAGATCTGTCGAATCAGAATCTGCATTTTAACAAGATCCCCGTACAGTTCATAAGTACAGTGAAGTCTGAGAAGCAAAGCACATCCCCCAAGACTGGATGCCAACTTGGATTCTGACGAAAGGGAAAAAATAAAGGAAGTGAAGAGATGGTTCTGGACTGCCAAGTTCTGAACTGCATTTCCCACACTTTAAGGCTGGGATGTTACCTCTGCCTTCTGTACCCTGAAAAAGAAGATCCTTTTTGGTGGTATGGTAGTTTTGGTTTTCTGTATGTCAGCTTTCAGGCAGCTTCTCCCACTCCCTTGAGTTGTAGCAGTTTTTCAACTTTTGCTAAGAAGCAGTTCAAACAAAGTTCCAAATCTGTATCCCTTGTCATTCCCTGTATATGGTGAAAGAATTTTTTTTTTTTGGCAGGCAATGAGTTATAATGAAACAGTTCTTCATATAGTTCTTCAGTTTATTAGATCTTCCCTGTGACATCTGTAGAGACAGGATTATTATGCCCCTTTCGTAAGTTAAGGACAGTGAGAGGTCAGGATGATCACTCAGCCAAGACTTGAACTCAGGTCTGCTGACGCCAAGCCGAGTCTTCTGACTAACCCGCAAAGCACTCTGCAGGTTTTCTATTTGGTCTTTGGAGGAAATTATCAAACTGATTGATTTTTGCTTTGGGGTTTTTTTTTCTTTCTTTTCTTTCTTTTCTTTTTCTTTCTTTCTTTTCTTTCCTTTCTTTCCTTCCTTCCTTCCTTTCTTTCTTTCTTTCTTTCCTTTCTTTCTTTTCTTTCCTTCTTTCATAGACACAGTGCCAAACTCAGATGCTTGAAAGTTTAAATTGGGGATTTTTAAGTAATTACTTCATGGAAACTTAAAAATGCCTCATAAAAACATTTCCTTCTTTATCTGTTTTCCCTATCGAGTTGAATCCCTCCTTTGGTTCCAGTGGCAACAAATCCCACTTTATATTTCAAATGACGTAATTTTGCGACCTTTTCCTTTGATCCTTTGAGTGATAAAAAGATCTTTCTTTTTTCCAAGTAAATTTTGAAGCCTCTTTTCTTAAGCAACTAAGCTAAGGCTCTGAAAATGTCTGTAGGCTACAGAATCATGACCTGGAAAGGGCCTTCACTAATCCAAACACCTGGTTTTAGGGATAAGAAAACTGAGGCCTGGGGAGAGAAAGCAACTCTTTCTAGGATACCCGGCAAGTCAGAGGCAAAACAAGGGCGGGAACCCTCGGCCCCAGCCCCTCCCCCACCCGCCAAGCCCTGTACTCTTTGACTAAAAGACTTCAAAGCAATTCCTTTCCCTGTTGTGTTTCCCAGCCTCTAGGGGGCACCCTGGGGAAGTTGGGAGAGCTCACGTTTTAAAGTCAAGAAGACCTGGGTTTGAATCCTCCTTTGCTGCTGTCTAGCGTGTCCCAGGATGCGTTTATTGCTGCAGTCATTTCTACAAAGAATCATAAAACAGAGTTAATTGGCTAGACAGTCAAGACTTAGTTTACAAAGTACAATTTATCTGCATTCTCTTTTGAACTTGACGGGACAGGTTTTATGATCCTCACTGGGATTTGGTTTTGGTGAAGAAGGCCAAATGTCCTAGAAGTGGACATAGTAACAGTTTCAGCGCGACGCTGCAACCCAGGCAGAGGTCCAGCCTCAGAAGATGGCTGACAGAGGCCTGATCCTCCCGCCTCAAGTTAGTTCCGCCTCCATTACCGATGTGAGGCTCTCTCTTGTCAGAGCTAAAAGGCGAGTGTTTCCTGGTGCTGAAGAACAGGGCTGAGGTGTGATTCTGGGGAGGTGAGCCTGAAAACAAAGGAAGGGGTAGAGAAGTCACAGCCCACTGGTGTGGAGAAAGCTCGAGGGCTGTCTTTTAATACCCTGCCTAAATTAAAAGATTTAATGGAGTAAAAGGAGTGTGACTTTCATATAATCCAAAAAAAAAAAAATGCTGAAGTGTCTTTAGAGAAAGTAAAATTACTGAAATTGCACCCTTGACAGGCAGTTACCCTGTAAGAGTTAATTAGACAAACAAAAAGAACAAGCAAACAAACAAACAAAACTCAAGAATTTGCCCCCCCTAGCACCTGGCAGGCCCTCGGTGGCAGGTGTGACCGGGTGAGGCACGCGTACGCGCCTGCCTGTAAGTCAGAAGTCATCGGAATCATCCCCTCAAACACAGATGACGGCATCTTGTGCATATTTGATCCGCACTTCGTAGATGTGTGGTAACTCTGAGTCTCAGCCTGTGGCCTCCAGTTTCCTCAGATGTAAAATGTGAGGTTTGGACCAGAGCAGCACCGTAGGGTGTGGAACGGAAGGAAAGGATGGGGCTGGGGGAGGCGATCAGGTGACCCACGTCTCCCCACAGCTCACTCCGTCTTTACCATTGATAAAAGCCACACGGAGTGACAGCGGACTTCAAACTTTAGGCACGTGGGATTTGCCCTGAATTTCTAACCAGATATAGAACTTTCCTTATTATAAAGTCATCTACTTAAATGTCTATCCAGGGTCTGTTTTAAATGCCCTCTGTACCTCAAGCATAGAAAGAACCTTGGCGGCGGGCGGGGGAGGGGGGGAGAGGGATGGAGTCATATTTCCATGTTTGTATTAGTGGCAAGTAGGGAGGGTGCCAAGGACTTCATCTGAGGAGACAAACGTGGAGTTCTCTGAGAAAGCAGAACTTAGTTACATGCTGGAATGATCATTCTATAAGTGCCGAGACTAAAGGAAACTGCAAAATTGGGAGAAATGAGACTTGAAGATGATGACTTTTTCCTGGTCCTCATTTCCATAAAGGATTTTCAGAATAACCGAGTTGGCATTTATAGTAGTTGAAAGACATGGCCATTGCCTCACCTCATTTATTTTATATATTCCGCATCCTTCACTTTGTGAGTTTGATTGGATTATTTTAAGAACTTTATTGTAAAGTTTTTTCACTATAGAGGGCCCACTCTACTTAGTGAACCTAGTGCCATAAAAAGCTTTTTTTTCCCCCCTCTACTAATGCTGTGTGGACTAAGATCCAAATGTTCTTCTATTGAGCAAATGTCTGCAGAGGCCGTGCTAGCCGGTGGGGCGACAAAGGTGAACAGAACAGACCTGGACACAATCTCATAGTTATCAGTGTGATAACCATACAGACCTATCGCTCTGCGTTCCTGTGTGGACGGACGGCGGGGAGAGAGGTCCTGGGCGCCGCTGGGGGTGGATGGGAGCGGGGACCTGGACTGACAGGCAGGAAGGGCCTCCCTGAGGAAGCACATCCCAGTGAGATCTCAGGAGGCCGAGGAGCCACAGGGGTTCGAGAGGGAACAGCGTGGTCACACGTCCAGAGGGAGCAGTGTTCCTAGAAATGTTGTGAGCACGAGGAGTACCAGGAGAGGTAGGCAGGAGGTGCAGGGCCTTGTAGGCCACGAGCTTTACGTAATCTGACCTCTACCAATGTGATCCTTCCTATTTATTTAGGGTTTTTTTGGTGGATGTCGAAACCTCCACTATCTAGAGTTGAGTGAGGGTAAAGGTCGTCTTCCTCACAGCCTCCCACGTGGTCCGCAAGCAAATCTCAGGCTCAATGCAGCCCCACCTTCCAACACTGATCCACAAGCAGGAATCAGAACAGTCATGCGGCCTGTTGTGTAGGCTTGATGAAGTCCCTAGTTCCATTCGTTTAGTTTCTCCAGCTATATCTCGTGGGAAGTTCATTAGAGGCAAAGGTGACCTCTTCGCCAGGCAGGGTTGAGCTAACCTAAGAGTGTAATTTAAGCAGCAAGACTCCTTTGAGCTGGCCACGAGTCAGGCATTTGGCAGAAACAAGTCCTGGGCCCCCGTGGGAGGGTACAGGTGGCTGGATCTACTATCCACAGTGTTGGTGCAAGAAAGGGGGCGCCTCGACTCTGTTTCCAACCAGTCCGTACGTCTCCTATGAAAGTGATTTCCCCGAGGAAAAACAGCTTCTAACATCCATCTGCTAATTAACAAAGTCCTTTGTGTTGATTGGAGACATAGAAGCTAACCTACCTGCAGAAACCGCCTCAAGCCTGCAGCCCTGTGACAGCGTTCTTACGGAGGACCTGGCACTCGTGTGTTCCTGACCGGGGCAACTAACTTAACGTACAGCCTAGGGTGCAGACTAAAACCCCACTCCTGCATCCCGGAGTCTATGCCAGTGGATCGTAAAGCAAATTATAGACCGGACAAGCATTGTAAGTCAGTGGCCTTAAGAACAGTGAGAAGCTATCGAAGGTTTTCAACGTGTAAGTCCTAAGATGTGCTTCTCTGGCTGCAGAGCCGGAGAGAGAGAAGACCCGTGAAGGGGCTGTGGTTGTAGGACCTGTGGTTGGACCTCCGCTGGAATGAAGCGGAGGTACTTGGAGGGAGAGAAGGACACAGCTGGCTTCCTGAGATACTGGGTGACAGCACCCGGACCTGGTGACAGACAGGATGGGAAGAGAGGCGGGCGGTGTCAGGACTGAATCTTAGGACATGGGTGTGCAAGGGGTTTTTATAATCAGTAGGCATTGCTTAAATGAAGTGCCACTCACAGACACCACGCAGCACCCTGCACTAGTGAAAACAATGAGATGCACGTGACGACATGGCAGAAGGACGCCCAGGATATAATTCTAAATTCATAAAAATTTGTTGAAGAAACATATACTTGGTGTTCCATTTTAATACAGATAGTAATGATTATAATTAGCACTTAGCAATAGTAATGATTGTAAGTAGCACTTAAAGTATCTGGAAGAAAAAATTACAAACAGTTACCAGTATTTATTTATCTGTGAAGCAAAGATTGCTAGGGACATTTGCAATCTACATTTGACACTTCTGTACTCTGGGGTTTTTACAACAGAGAAATCAGGCTTTGTAGAAAATGAACAAACTACCCTGCTTCTATTATGAAAACTCCTGATCATTCTATCCCAGAATGATTACTCCCTCTTCTGAACACACAGGCCACATTCATTCCAGAGTGTTAGATCCAAAAAGGGCCTTAGCCGTCATTTGATTCACTATCTCCATTTCACCTCCGAGGCTGCTGAGGCCCAGAGAGGTTAATGGCTTGGCCAAAATCACATGACCCTAAATTAATAACAGAGTCAAGACCGGAATCCAGGAATATGCTAACTCTTAGCCTAAAATTCTTTCTACTACAACAAGCTAAGTCTTCTCTAGCACACGCTGTATCTATGAATAACTTGGCTTTTATTGGACTGTCGAGTAAATAAATCTTTGTCCGCCACTAAATGATGTGCTCAGACTGTGTCCCACACTGTGTGCTCTCAGCACTCTGTAAAACACTCACTAAAGCAACGGATAGACTTTAGACTTCAGACTAAAATTCAAAGAGGAGAAAGACACCCTCAGTCCCCCTACCTCCACTCCCCCACTCTCTCTCATACCATACAGAGTAAGGATAAGTTAGGGGCACTCAGCCACATTGCCTCCTTGGTTATGCTGGGAACAAAGACTTTGGATTTGGGGAGGGTCAGTGAGTACCCTTCTCCGCTGCAACAATACCCCCATATTCTGGACCTTCCAAAGGCAAAGGCATCCCTAGTCAAAGATTCCTTTAATTAGTTGATCATGTCAGGGACTTCCCATAGAGGTCTTCTGAGCTCTTCCTCCCCTGAAGAGTGGGTTTCAGGGACTCTGACCTTACGGAAACACAGCTGGCCCTGGCCTGACTGTGGGTTCAGATGGTCCACTGTGCGTGGTGGTGGCCCAGTGAACTAGATGATTCTGGATCAGGATTCACTGACCGAAGGGTGGATAGAAAACAACTTTGTCCTTAGACCAGGAGTTAGCTGGGGACAATTGGGGAGCCACATGCCAGCAGCCCGTGGAGGGCTGTGCTTGGCTTTCCCACCTTTGGTGCCTGATTCTTTTCTCCTTCTCCCCTGAAGCTAATCAGAGTACTTTTGTCTATAATGAACTATGCTTGGCATCTGGTGTTCATCACCTAAATGGGCCGCTGTCTTTCGGAAACTATTCTCCCATTAAAAAAAATTTGGTGAGCTTGTTTCCAGTGTTTTATTAATTTATTTCAACTCAACATTTTCAATATCTTAAAACATTTCCATTTTTTTAATTACCATCTGTTTGATTCTTTTTTACACTGTATGCACTCACCCCCCCCCACACACACACGTTTATATAAAACTTAGTTTTAAGTTCTTCCAAATCAGTTGTTTTTCCTCCTCTTGTGAATCTAGAAAAGGATGCTGTATCTTTAAATTTGGAGATATTTTATAATTGTCTTTGAAGTTTCAATTTTCATTTGTTTGCTTTGGGTGGGACATGGAAAAATATTTGCCTACTGTATGATCCTAACCTTCATGCATGTGTTCACAAATTTCCTCCTCTGAGAAAGGTGGCAGAGAGTTCATTGGTGATGCTTTCTCTTTTTAAATGTTTGCAAGTCCATGAATTTCTATACTAAAAATTGGTAATTTCATTAAGTATCAAGGCTGGATCTAAGAAGATGTTTCTGAGACACTTCGAAAGTGTGAAACTTCAGAAATAAAACATTCGGTTTTCTAGTTATATATTATCCCAAAAGCTACCTTAGTTATATGATCAGTATTTTCACTGTAATTATTAACAAAATACTGATGATGAACTCTAATATTTAGTCTGAATAACATTTTTGGACATTTTTAATTTGTTTATTTTAAAATGTTTTTTTAATGTTTAGGTAATATCTTTAAATTATTTTGAGTGACTTGGAGGCAGCTGTGTTTGTTTTCTTAAGGGAATTAAATTCCAATAGTGCAAAAATTCTTAATGGCTCATCAAATATGTATCGAGCATTTCCCAGATGCCAGACCTACAGAGAAAGTGTAAGTCAGCCTGCCAGGGAATCCCACCATTGTGCATTTTTCACAAATGTTACCTTTAACAGGAAAACAAATTTCTTGAATCCCATGCTCCCACACCATACACTTGGAATATAAATCCATTCATAATTTTTTTTTTTTTTAAAGTAGGCCCCATGCCTAGCACAGAGCCCAGTGCAGTGTCTGAACTGTCGACCCTGAGATCAAGACCTGAGCTGAGATCCAGCATTGGATGCTTAACTGGCTAAGCCACCCAGGCACCCTTCATTTGTCATATTTATTGAGCACTGACTGCATGGCAGGCATTGAGCTATGTGCTGACCAGGATACAGAAGTGAACAAATAAGAGTCCCTATCCTCATGTGGCTTATAATATCTACTGGGAAAGAGGAACATGAAACAGTCACACAAATAAAACTAGAATTTCAGCCTATGGTGCAACAAAGGAAGGATAAAAGGGGTATATAAGAGCCTTTATGGAACCTGATTTAGACAGGAGGGGAGAGAGGTCAGGGAAGGCTTTTCAGAGAAAGTGACACGCTGAAACAGGAAGAAAGAGGACAGGTTAGCCAGGGAGGGAGGTGGAGAAGAAATTGGTTACCTTTTTTTTTTTTTTAAGAGGGGAGCATGATTCTGGAAGCCAAGAAACCCAGTTTCTAGTTTAAGAGATGCTAGCAACTACTCTTGAGCACATCTTAACCTCTGGTCTCATTTTCCTGAACCCAGAGACCAACGTTGAACAGAAACCTCTGGATTTCTTCTCTGATCTGTGAGTAATATGAACTGCTCCCTTACCTGGAAGCTCTGATGGCTCCAGTTGGGCCATTTCTGGAGCTGTCACCATCCCAGCCCAGAATTTGTTCCCAGAAACTGTGTGCTGCGTGCATTGCTGCCAGGCTGGCCCCGGGGCCAGATTCAGACAGCTCTAGCGACAGCTCCACCGAGCTGCCCAGCTTCCTGCCCCGCCCCCGCCACACAGTATCTACCTTGCTATCAATTCTTTCCTCATTCCCTCCATTCTCAGAGGATAAGGTGTTCCTTTTCCTGTTCAAGGTCAACCTTTTCACATGGACTTCTTTGCTTTTAGCCTCGATCCCCTGGGACATTGCTTCATCAAGTACTAATGCTCTCTCTGTCCCAAATCTTCAAGCTCTTAGAACCCCCATCTTCCCCCTGAAAAAGGAGTCAACAACGCTCTCCTCAGTGAACACACTCAAACCCCCCCCTTTTTTTTAAATTAAAATAAAACACAGAACAGACATCTCTTCCTTTGAGCCTCATTCCTCTCCTTTTTGGCTACCCCCCCCCCCCCCCAGTTTCCCTTATTAAACTATTAAGTGGAATTTTAAAGAATTCTTGACTCATTTCTGCCTTTAAATGCAGTTCCCAGTTTCTCACTTCTTAGTTCACTCTTTATTTATGGTTATTTGTTTTCTACCCACACTGTGACGTGAATATTTCACTGACAAAATTTAAATCTTAAATTTAAATTTATGACCATTAAGACTAACGGTCGTGGGGTGCCTGGGTGGCTCAGTCCATTAAGCGTCTGCCTTCGGTTCAGGTCATAATCTTGGAATCCCAGAATCGAGTCCCACATCGGGCTCCACACTCAGCAGGGAGTCTGCTTCTCCTTCTGCCCCTCCCCTGCTCGCGTTCTCTCTCTCTCAAATAAATAAATAAAATCTTAAGAAAAAGACTAACAGTCGCATTTCATCCCCTTACCTTATAGACTGCCCCGTGGCATTTTAAACTGCTGACGTTGATGCCACCTTCCTTTCTGAAATTCTCTCTTTCCTTTGACTTCTGTTGGACGATTCTACTTCTCACTCCTGGTTTTCCATCTCCTTCCATGACCGGTCCCTGTTTGCCTGCCATCTACTATCAGGTCTGACCCTGGGGCTTGGTGATGCGGAATCCAGTCACAGGTCCTGTATGTACCTAGGAGTTATGACTGTGTCGCAAGGAAGCGCGGACAGCGAATTCTGAGCACTCTCAAATGGTGACGAGATGCATCGATTCTGGTCAGTGGCAGGTTGTGCTGGAGATGGGAGACTCAGAGGACTTGAGAATTAGCTAACTCGTAATTTGAATCTTGGGGACAGAGGTGAGAAGACTGAGCCCTTTGTGAGGTATGGATTCCATGTTAAAGCAAATTATGTCCTTACGGAGATGGTGTTTTAACCCTGGGAAGGTTTAGAATTAAATTATAATGAACTAAATAAAACCCAAAGTATTTATATTTTTAGATCAGTTTGTGGAAGAGCCTGTATTCACTATTTTGAACATGTACAGTATTCACAGTGTGTAAGGTAATTTGTTAATTAACATGTTAAGTCTTTTGATTCCACTTTAAAATGTGTCATTAGCTGATTGATTTAGACTTGGGCTCTTTTAAGTTGAAATTTTTCAGATAGTTTGCTTTTTTTTTAAGATTTTATTTAGAGAGAGAGAGTGTGAGCGCAGGGGGAAGGGCAGAGGGAGAGGGAGAGAATCTCAAGCAGACTCCCCGCTGAGTGCAGAGCCCAATGTGGGGTTCAGTCTCATGACCCCAAGATCACAACCCAGCCGAAATCAAGAGTTGGACACTTAACCGACTGAACCACCCAGACGCCCCAGTTTTGCTTTGTTTTATATTGGATTGAAATGTTTATGACACCTGAAAATTTACCTTATTTATGAGTTTATTAGTTTTATAAAATGACTTAAGTACTGCAGAAGGGTTTGTTTATTGGTCACTGAGATACTTTTAAAAAATCAAATATATTACATTTTCAAATAAAACATTTAACTGTCCTTTCCTTTAATTAACCATGTTGGAAAACCACTCTTGAAAGGATTGGCAGAGTTTAGAGAATTGTAAATAGAATATAAGATTTGCAGTTATCTCGACTCAAGAGAAAGCTACATTTTGGGATGTTATTTTAATAAATATTAATCAAAAGACCCAGATAGCCCCATGTCATGTTATCTGGGGCCCTAGGAGATATCCCAACACTCCAGTTGCCACTTCCCCATTCCCAAGTATGGGTGTGCCCCTTGGCTCCTCCATCACCCCACAGCCCTTTATGTCTTCTAGTTCCCTGACCAACCTCTGGCAACATCAGAATGTGTGAGCCACTCGGGGCTCAGATGCGCATGACACCAAACACCCTACCTCCGGCCCCACTCTCCCCACACAGCTACAGATCCCTTGATAACAAGTGCCTGCAGGGCAGATCCCCTTGCAGATCCCCAGACCCCTTTAAACTCAACCCATCTGGAACTGCTTTCCCCGCTGCCCTATCGCCACCCCATTGATTGGCCCTCCTTCCCGTTACCCTCAGTGGATGACGTCACCTAGTTTTCCTTCCCATCAGGTGCAAGGACTCTGGGTCAGGGCACACTACTTGACAATAGTAGGCACTCAAACACAGAGGCCAAATAAAATACAGATGACATGAGACACGCCTTAGGATGAGTGGGAGGGGCAAGGGCCCATATTGTGTTGGTAGTAGTTAAAATCTCTTTGTCGGGCCAGCAGGAATAGCTCACATTTACTGAGCACCTCGTATGTGCCTGGCACTCGAAGTGATTTGTATACATCATCTAACTTAAAGGGGTGGCTCAGAGAGGTTAAGCAAGTTGTTCAAGGTGGTGGAGCTGGGACTCAGTCAAGTTCTGTGTGACCGCAGAGCCCACGCTCTTAGCCAGCAGACTGCTGCCTCCGTGTTAGCTGCCTCACCTCAGAGCAGATGCCCCCACACCAGGTTAGATGGCCCTGACTGACTGTTAAGCAGGGGCTTTACTGATGTGCCTATGAAGGCCAAATGACACTTAGAAATTCAGAAGTTACTTTATAATCATCTAGCAGATGTTTTTTCATTTCCTTATAAAAGAACTCACTTCACCTTTTTAGACAGAATAAAAGGCCAAAGCTTAATGATTTCAAAGACCAGTCCGGTCACTTACTGAAGATACATCAGCAGAATCAGTTCTCCCTGCTTTCCTGCTCGACCTTCTGCTGGTTTAGGAAAAATCCTTCCTGACCTTTCCATCCACTGCCTGACCAAGAAAGATGCATTTCACTCGACATGGACACCAAACATTGGGTTTAGAGGAAATGCAGCCACAAGAGCACCTTTTAAGAAATAAAAATTGGGGAATTATCCTCCTAACATTTCCTCCTTCCCTCTCCTTTATATAGTCCATAGAAACAAGGCTCCCTCTCCCCCCCCCCCCCCCCCCCCCCCCCCCCCCCTCCTCCCCCCCCCCCCCCCCCCCCACCCCCCCCCCCCCCCCCCCCCCCCCCCCCCCCCGCTGAGCACTTGAACCCTAGCACAAAATTCACATAAGAGTGATAAAACTGGAACTGCTCTCTTATCTGCATCCACCCCACCCCCTCACCCCTTGGGAGAATAAACCCTCCAAATTCAGGCTGCCAGGTTTAAGCTCAAGATTTAGACAATGAGGATCCTTTGTTCAAAATACACGTATTTTTTAAATAATGTGAGTTCTAGTCTGTAGCTCTCGTTCCTGAATTAACTCTGTCCCACCCCACACTAGCATGCTCCTTTTGTTTAAGATTCTCGAAGTTGGGGAACTTTCACCTAGTTCTCTTCAGGAAACTATGTATGAAAATATGCCACCTCTAACAATGTTTACAAAGTAGTTACTTAGAAGATCAGTTCCCTTGAAATCTTCTATTTGAGTCACATATGCAAACTTGAAAACTGAAAAGAGTCTAGATAAAGGTATCATGATCACATGCATAGTGCCACAGAATAGATTTCTAGAGAAAGGATTTTAGTGAGCGGGAAGTTTTTTCTAATAATGTTTAACTAGAGCACAAGGAATTTTTATTTCTAGAACTGCTCCTGATTGTGGCCAAAACTCAAAATAATTTTTATTATAGCAGAATAATTTTTCCTCAACTATAAAGAATAAAAGAAAGGAACTGTTTTATGTGAGGTGGAAAATAACCACAAAACCAAAATAAGGTATCCTGCTGCATTCAGATAATAGAGTAATTCAGGAGAAACTGGCCTCATTCTCTCAAGTGCACAAACCAAAAGGTGAACACGTTGAGCGCATATTTTGATGCTACTTATGACCATAACCCTAGGACGATTAATGTTCTCATTCTCCAGATGGGGTGATGAAGACACTAGTTTATCCAAACTGATGTGAGAGTCCTTAATCCCAGGTCTTCTTTAAATTTCTCTGTGGCCACAGAAATCAGTGCTCTATTCTTTAATCTCTTAACAGATAACATGTTTCCTGTTTCTATAATCCAAAAGCCATGTCCCTTCAACATCTTACTCTTCCTTACTAGATGCTATAAATTCATAAAGTTCACTTCATTATCCCATTTGATCTTCATGTGTTTATATATGCACAAAGTAGCCAATACAACAGAATAACACGGTTGTGAAAAGCAGAAGCTTTTAGACACACCTGGGTTCAAGTCCCAGCTTTAGAGCTTCTCAGCATCCTTGAGCCTCCATCTCTTTGTAAAATTGGGGGAAATAATTGTGCCAACACATAGATGGTATTATTGTTGGCCTAGAAGCTGGGAATCAAATCGGTGCATGCACATGAAGAAATTGTGCTTGTTAATTTGTATGCCTTCTGTAATCAGAAAACAATTCTTAAAGATGTATGTTAAAAAAATAATGAAGTGTACCACTTTATAGTAGCCACTCATGAGAATGTCTCCATCAAAAAGATGGGCAATAAGTGTTTCCAAGGATATAGAGAAATTGGAACCTTCATACATTGTTGGTGGGAATGTGAAATGATACATCCACTTTGGAAAACAGTCTGGCATTTCCTTAAAAGGTTAAACATAGGAGTGCCTTGGTGGCTCAGTCAGTTGAGCATGGTGGCTCAGTCAGTTGACTCTTGGTTTCAGCTCAGGTCATGCTTTCAGGAGTTGTGAGATCAAGCCCCACATGGGGCTCTGTGCTGGGCATGGAGCAGTCTCAAGCAGACTCCACACTAAGCATGGAGCCCGACATGGGGCTTCTCTCGAAGCCCTAAATGCAGACCTCTGGAAATAATGGGCTCTAAGGGAAATGCTGCCCAGATCTCCAGGCCTGGGAGACACTGAGAATCATGCCCTTCGCAGAGCAGGCTCTTAGTGTGGGGCTGACCTAATACCTCAGGTGAATATAGTAGCCCATTCTTTGTCAAGGCAAAAAAAAAAGGATTATTTGGCTTAAGTCCACCGAACTAAGGTTAGCTGGTAAGGGAACAAATAACTTCCCCAAGCTTTGAATTGTCCTTCCAGTCAAGAGCTAAAATAATTATAAATACTGTTCAGATAAGGAGTCGGCCCTCTTACACTTCTGTTTGTTCACAGAAGAAATACTTATTTGTAATTTGCTTTATAAAATTACTATCCTGAGTTGGCCTTTTAGTACAAGGAAATGAACTTTCCTTGGTTGGTACAATGGAAATGAACTTTCCTTGATGGTAAGCTGTGCTACTTTCCGTAGGGAATCCATTTCCATGAAGAAACTTAACTAGAAACAATCTGCTCTTAACTCCTTCAGCACTTTCTGCATCTCTCTCCATCAAGGCTTATCCATTATTTTTATTGCTGGTTATTCTTTCACATGAAAGTGTTTTATTTTCTCATATGGTTGTAAATTTTTTCTTAAAGTATGTCCCATAAATGTCTTTTTATCTCCCACAGCACTTTATGTAAGGTCAGGCCCTAAACATTTCTTGCTGAATTATTTGCCAGGAGGCATGGGTGGCCTTCCCGCAGTGTGGGCACTGCTGAGCGAATTTCGCGGTCCTTCCTGTCTTTCTGAAGGGGCGATCAGAATCGCCGCCCTGACCTGTCCACGGTAAAGCAGGAAAGAGCAGCTTCTTTGGAGCGAAATCAAAACATTAGGCATGTTGCTTAAAGGGGAGGTGGCTGTTCATTGTCCCGGTCTTCCATGGTTTCTACAGATTGGAAACACTTCAGAATCAGACATTTAAAAACAAAAAGCTACACTCCCAGTGAGTGTCCACCCATTTTCGGTATCGTGAGGCTTCCCTGTTGGCTACACCTGTCAGATGTGAGAAACTCCATCGTTGAGGCCTAGTAAACCAAAGGATCTTTTGGCCTCTTTTCTTTTCCACCAGGAAAGTTATGACACGCTCCTCCTCTTGGACTCTTGGCCCCACTTCAAAGGCCTTTTAGGCTGAGGTGTGCGTTCTGTCCCTCTTTGGCACCAGTGTTTCTGGGATGGATCGTTCTCTTCATGGCCAATCTACATCAGTTGGGAAGGGTCCGTTCAAGACCTTGCCCATTTTTTTTATTGAGTTCTTCATCTTATTGAATGCAAGAGTTTGGTTAATTAGATGATATGTGTATGTTCTAAATACAGATCTTCTGTTATTAAAAAAAAAAGTTACACACCCATGTGTATTTCCAGAACTTAGCCCAATATCATATCCTGGGTGGTTTATTTCAAAGGATGCTAAATTTCAGCAAATAAATGCATGTTTCTTTTTTTTTAAGATTTTATTTATTTAGAGAGAGTGCATGCATGAGTGGGGGGTGGGGCGCAGAGGGAGAGGGAGAAAGAGCATCTCAAGCTGACTCCACACTCAGCGTGGGGCTTGATCCCACAACCCTGAGATTATGACCTGAGCCAAAATCAAGAGTCAGACACTTAACTGACTGAGCCACCCAGGTACCCCAACTGCATGTTTCTGAGGACCCCAAACCTTTCTCTATAACCCTGCTCACTTTTCTTTCTTCATAAAAGTTCTTCCCATTGAGTTTCTGATGTGTCCTTCTGAAACCTTCAGTAAATTAACTGGCTATTTCACAAAAGATGTTCTACAAACTCAGAGTTTGTAGTCTAGAAGAGGGAGATTCATGTATTAACCAGATAATCAATAAATGTAAACTTTCAGTAGTAATGAGTGCAATGTGAATCAATAGTGGAGGATTTGACCCAATAAGGAAGGGAAGTGAAAGAAGCTTCTCAGGGAAGATGAAGGGAGTTAACCAGAAAGAAACTAAAGCAGGAGCAAAAACCCTTTAGTGGGCAGGAGCGAATAATAATGTGGGTCTAAAAGAAGGCCTGTAAAGATGGGCCCCGGGATGGGAGATGGTTCAAGATCAGCTTGAAGATAGGAGTAGGAATTTTGTCTTCTTGTCTTAGGAGCAATGGGAAGCTACTAAAATGTCTTTAAAACAATCAGGGAGCTGGCATGACCCACCCACTGCTTGGCAAAGACTGTTCCGGTGGTATTCTTGCTGCACGGGTTGGAGAGTACCCTCCGGTGTGGGCAGACCCTCCAGAAAGGTTTTGTGGCGGACTAAGCGAGAGACATGGGAAGTTTGGTCTGGGTCTCAGCGGCAGTTCAGTAGAGAGATGTGAACACGTTCAAGAAGTATTGGTGATGGATTGGAAATAAAATGTGAGGGAAAGACAGGTGTCAAGGATGACACACAAATTGTAGGAATCATGCTCATGTGTGAATCAGCCCATTAAAGACTCTGAGAAGTCCTGCAGCCAAGAAACCTGGCTAACTAAGCCAGCAGGTCCCACGTTCATCTGAGCCCGGAATCCCCCTGCTCTTTTTCTGCTGACAGTTACTGAACTTCCCGGGAACACAATTCACACAACTGAGTTAGCCTACGTGGGCTTTTACTTTGAACAATTCCAAATATTTTTTGCGTTGTTTTTTGGTTTGGGGGTTTGTTTTTTTTTTCTTTGAAACCCCTGTATTAGACTGCTCGGGCTGCCCTAACAAAACACCACAGACAGGGTGGCTTAAGCAACAGAGATTTATTTTCTGACAGTTCTGGAGGCCGGAAGTCTGAGATGAAGGTGATGGCAGCTCTTCTTCTCCGAGGCCTCTCTCCTTGTCTTGCAGGCGGGCACGCTCCCGCGGCCTCTGCACGTGCTCATCCCTCGGTGTCTGCATGCTGTCTGTGTGCCCTCTTCTCTTCTAATAAGGACACCAGTCAGATTGGCCTAGGGCCCACCCGATGCGTCTCATTTTACCCTCATTACCTCTTTAAAGGTCTTCTTTCTGAATGCAGTCTGCAGTGACCTTCAGAGGTACTGAGGGTTACAGCTTTAATGTATGAATTGGTGGGGGGTGGGGGAGGGGAGAGAGTTGAGCCCATAACAGCCCCAGAGGCACGAAGTTCTCTTCTAAAGCTAGCACCACCGTTTAGCCTACAGAGCCTACACCACATCCGAAGTCTGGTGTCCCTGTGCCACGAAGAGTCGTCCTGAAATGTTTCCATCATCAGCACTCTCCCCAGTACACACAGTGGCAGGATTTTTCTTACTCAGGCTTATTAGTAATCCTATAAAAAGCAACAACAACCAAAGGTAAGAAAAATGCAACATTCAGTATTCCTCTGATCAGCCCCATACTGGATCCCGAAGACGGAGATGTTAGTGGAGGTTTCTGGATTTGTCTTCTAACGGGGTGAGACCAGCATTTCACCTTGAGGGTGCAGAGCACCCAAGTACAGGTGAACAGCGATCCGCTCCGCCACACTGTGCCCGCAGTCCGTAGTGGGGCATCCATGAGGGCCGGCCTCCTGTGTGCGAGGTGCAGGGTGGGGGCAGGCAGTCTGTGAGATGCTCCTTCTCTGCTCAGAAAGCAGGTCATTCAACTTGTCTGTTTCTTCTGGGAGAATGGTTGAGATGATGATGCCAGTAGATGATTCTGTCTTTTAAAAAACACAAAACAGGGGCGCCTGGGTGGCTCAGGTCATGATCCCAGGGTCCTGGGATCGAGCCCCGCATCGGGCTCCCCGCCCAGCGGGAAGCCTGCTTCTCCCTCTCCCACTCCCCCTGCTTGTGTTCCCTCTCTTGCTGTGTCTCTCTCTGTCGAATAAATAAATAAAATCTTTAAAAAAAAATAAAAAACACAAAACAAAACCAGGACACTTTGTGCCTGTAAAAGTAAGACAGTCCCTTATTTCCTACCATCACACTGGTGTAGCACAGATGTATTGGATCAGCAACTCATAAAATCCAGCCAAGAAGTGAATATTTTATTACCTTGTATTCTATTTTATATTCTGTATTCTCCACCAAAGTCACCTTCGGTTTTCCTGTGTACCTAGTTTAATCCACGCTTTTAAATGTCATCACATCATCTTTATTGGAATTAAGTCCCAAATGAATCACAAACCAATGAAAACTTCCTGCTTATTTGCTGATTATAGACAATTTGTGTTAGGGAAGGAGCCAAAATTCCTTTCCCCCTCAGCCCTCTTAAGTCTCAAAGTCTGTCTACTGCTTTCTGGAACCTGGATATCACTAACTGAGTTTTTTCTAAAATGCATCCCTCGTTATTATTCCAACAAGACAGGCAGAAAATGCTTGGTTTACATGTCAGTCAAGAATAGAATACTTGACAAGAATAGGTGGTTTGGCCTGTCTTTACGAAAACCACCATCCCCTCCTTGATGACAGCACTAGAGGGTCCATGAAAAAAAAAAAAGAGGGGCGCCTGGGTGGCTCAATCAGTTAAGCATCTGCCTTTGGCTCAGGTCGTGATCCCAGGGTACTGGAATCGAGCCCCACATCGGGCTCCCAGCTCAGTAGGGAGCCTGCTTCTCCCTCTCGCACTCCCCCTGCTTGTGTTCTCTCTCTCTTTCTGTCAAATAAATAAATAAAATCTTAAAAAAAAAAATGAACAAAACAGATCTCCCTGAAGTTGTTCGCCATGGGGCTGCTCTAGCTAGTCCGATTCTGGTACGTTCCCCCTATACATAGCCGGTTCTAATGGGCATCTGTTCATGGATCAGGTTTGAATGTGGCCGCTAGCCACAGCTCAGAATAAAGTTCTTAAAGAGACTGATGTGTCTTTGTTCAAGGCTGGCTTCCTGTTTTGTTCCTAGTAGGTATTTACCTAATTCATAGATTCTTGCTAGTCCTATCCCAGCTGTGCCAGTCCTCCTAAGATCTCCCTAGTTCAAATTCAGCTTCGGCCACGTTAGGGCCTTGGCATTTTGTCAGTCTCCCTTGAAGTTCAAAGGCTCTAACTCCTGGGTTGAGGTGAAGACATTCCATCCCTGCTCTCTCCTCGCATGCGTGACTGTGCAGGTGGCAGGAGTCCTGGGTCTGGGCAACCTGGTAGTTACGTTGTTTATTTACTAGTTTCACACAAAACCAAAGCAATCCCAGGCACGCCACCAAGCAGCCCGTAGGGAAATAGATTCCAAAAAGCTTCAGTGAAACCACTTATTTATTGACCCTCAGAGACACTGAATCACTCTGCTGAGCAACAAACTCTTAGACCCAACAAGGAAAAACCCAGCCTTTCAAACGCCCGACCTTTGTCAAAGGTTTATTGAGAGGGGAAAGCCACAAAAGGGCTGGAGGTGCCAAATCCAGGCAGCCTTTGTCACGCTGCTCTGCCAGAAAGGAGCTTCAGGAAAAAAGAGAAAAGGAACCAGGTTTATTTCTCTGTAGAATTTGGATGCAAGTTACTGTTCCTTTGTATGACTTACGGTGTGTATCTTCTTTCTAAAATATATTTTCCTTCTCCCACTTCAGCTTGCTACACCCAAACACACACACACGCACACACACACACGCCGTGACGTAGCTTCACAACACATTTGATTAATACATTCTCCTAAAAGTACCTACCATCACAGATGTTATCTTCCTCTTGGACATCTGCTTGTTCTAGTCCATGGCTGTCTGGATCTTCTGAAGATGTGACTCAGCCCAGAGCTCTTTGTTAAACAACCAAGAAGGCCGCTAATTTCCTACGTGACGAGAACATGTAAAGTAATTAGCGCGGTGCCTGGGACGAGCTCCTGTGATCCAGAAATGGTGGCGGTGGTGGGCGCTGGTTGTCACTGGATGGAGCTGATGCATGTGGCATTTTAGGACCCATTCATTAACATAGGGCAAGAACCAAACGAAATGCTTTGCTTGTGTTGAAGTAGCCTTCTTTGCCCAAAGATGAATGAAATACTTCAAAAGGCATAAAGAGATTCACCCACAAATGTTCACATTTTGCAGAATGAAAATTTTTCAAGCTACAGAAAAGTTGGAAGATGGCGCACGAACCACACTCAACCGTCTAGAATCTGCAATTAACATTCTACATTTTTATCACATATTCAACCAGCTCGCTATCCGTCAACCCATTTTTTAACTGCATTGTTTAAACTATTTCAGAGTATTGCAGACATCAGTTCATTTCAAACATTACAGCATATATTTCATTAACCATGAGTTCAGTTTTTATTTATGGTTCTCTTTTTTCTTTTCCCTCTTCCCAACCTGTTCCTCTAGTAGCATTTGCATACAGTGAAATACACATATCTAAGCGTGAAGTTTGGTGAGTTTGGGGAGCTGCATGCAACCATGTACCCCAACTCGCCATCAGGATATATGGAGAATAGTAATATCGCCCCAGGAAAATCCCCCCATCCCCTCAGTCAGTGCTTGTCCCCACCTACATTGAGTCAGACACTATTCTGATGTTTTTTATCACCAGAGATTAGTTTGTTCAAAACTTCAAATAAATGAGTCATACAGTCCATAAGTCCTCTTTTGTGTAAGGCTGCTTTTACTCAGCATGTTTTTGAGTTTCATTCATGATGCTGCATATTCTTTTTTATTGCTCAGTAGTACTTCCTTTATAGTATTTCAGTGTGTTATACTGTTGATGGACATTGAAATCATTTCCAGTCTGGGGCTATTATGAATGAAGCTGCTGTCAACACTCCTGGACAAGTCTTTATGTGGATATATATGTTTTCCTTTCTCTTGGGTAAATATTTAGGAGTCAAATTGCTGTATCATAAGGTTGCTCCATATCCTTCATATCCATGCCTACTGGGCTCAGATTTTCTCAGAATAGCAACTTCCAATACATTCAAGTCCAGAGTATTCTTTTCCACATACAGGAGCAGAACAAGGGGCAATAACAGTCGTTTTTAGACTGTAAATGTTCTCATTATTCTTTTGCTTGAAGACGATGTATATCCCAACCATTGTGTTAAGCCATGTTGGTATATGGGCCATTGGTGGGAGAAACAGTTCTTTGGATTGTAGGTAATTCTCATTTTAAGTAGCCTCTACTGCACAAATACATCATGTATGTCAAGCCGAGAAAAGCAAATTGAGAACCACTTTCTTCTATCCATGGGCTAAGTGCGGAATTCTCCTGGTCTCTCAGCATTGCTCCTTCTTTTGTCAAATCTGTCATCTTCTGTTGCATCCATTTTGAACCTTTCTGATCAGATCTCAGACCCGGTCACCTTCCAGCCCTCACTCTTAGCACTACTTCACGTTAGCGGTGCTTAGCCACGGTCTCTTTTGCCCCCCAAGTGACAAAGTCTTTGTCATGTAGTCAGGATGGATGCTGCTAGCATACAGCGGGACGAGGCTGATGAACATCCTACAATGCAAAAGACTTGTCCCCTGCAAGGAAGAATTATCCATTGTACAATGTCAATAGTGCTGAAGTTTAGAAATCCTGCTTTACAGGGAAAATAGAAGACATTAGAACAGGCTTCTTAACACGTTTTCTGCTATGGGCTGTTTTATCAGTCTGTTGAAGCCTATGGACCCCTTCTCAGAATAATACTCGTAAATGCATAAAATAAAATACATAAGATTGTGACAGAAATACAGTTCTCGAGTTTAAAAACTTGTGATACAGTAATATGTGCTTCTTTATAAATGCATTAAAGAACAAGATCTAGCAGCAAGTCTAATAACTACGATAGTTATGAGGTTAACCAGTATTTTGAAATCTACAACAGCTCTTAATGTAATATGCAAACATCTGTGATTTCTATTAGAGACAAAGTCACGGGAACCACTGATGATGCTGTAGTTTGATGCCTACCTTCAGAATTGAAGAAAATGCCAAATTTTAGTTAGTGGTTGGTGAAGAGGAGATGCGACTTTTTTTAAAAAAGATTTTATTTACTTATTTGACAGAGACAGAGAGAGAGGGAACACAAGCAGGGGGAGTGGGAGAGGGAGAAGCAGGCCTCCCGCCGAGCAGGGAGCCCGATTCGGGGCTCGATCCCAGGACCCTGAGTCATGACCTGAGCCAAAGGCAGACGCTTAACGACTGAGCCACCCAGGCACCCCGAGATGAGACTTTTTCTCATTTAAGTTCACAGATGCCCTGAATTCTATCCATGAACCCCTTGGGGTGCTGCGTACCCCAGCTTAAAAACTCCTACATTCAAGGAGATAGCCATCACCAAAGAAACTAATTTATCTGTATCTACACCCATCATCTCTTCCTTCCCTCTTTCAAGCAAGAATAGATGATGGCCCTTGCTGCCAGAGTTGACTTGCAGAAAACAGAAATTACATTAGCTGTTTCAAGCGAAATGAAATCTCATACAGGGAACAGAATGCTTACTACAATATCACAGGAAGGGCTGGACTAGCAAGCCCATTAACACTAACAGTGCCACCAAAGAACGAGCTCTTCCAGGAACCTGCTTCCTTTTACACAATCAAAAAGGAGGGGGATTGGAAAGGAACGGTGGAACGCTTGGCCCCAGAAACACTGCCTTGGCGGGTGTTAGCCCGTGAGCTGCCACAGCTGGTGGCCACAGAGTCCCGCCACGCCTGAAGGATCCACCTTGGCAAAAAAAGCAATGCCCAGCATTCTGTCTTTTGAGAGCAACCAAGCACCTGCACGCTGGAACAGGACTGAAGAAAAACCCCGCGTGTCCACCGAGGAATTGCTGGCAGAAAAAGCAGAAGTGGCCTGGGCATAACCTCTGCCTCACTTCCTTCCACTTTCTCATCTGGTGGAAGTTTGTCTGAATCTACGTCTGTATGGGACCCCTCCTGCAAGAGAGTCTGGGAGACCTTCCTCTGCTCTGGCTCTGTCTAGCCTCTGCAGAACTGGAAGGCACAGAAGATGAGGACACTGCGCCCCTGAAGGCCCCCCTTTTTCCTCCCCCACCTCTCACCTAAGGCTCCTTAATACTTTGCTCTTCCCTCCTGCCTGCTGACGGACCTTAATTATTTATGCTCTTTCCTCTGTCTTCAGCTCCTTTCTTCCAACTGTCTCCAACCAACGTATCCAAATAACTTGGAAGCTCTCCCAACGTAAGCATCCTCCCCTTATCCTACTTCCTGTCTCTCACCTTCTATGTATGGCCCACTTCGTTCTAAGGGTTGTGTTGGGTTTTTTTTTCTTTTTAAATATATTTTTAAAGATTTTATTTATTTGAGAGAGAGAGCATGAGCAGGGTGGGAGAGGGGCAGAAGGAGAGGGAGAAGCAGACTCCCCGCTGAGCAGGAAGGACCCAGGGTTCCATCCCAGGACTCAGAGATCACTACCTGAGCCAAAGACAGATGCCCAGTCAGCTAAGCCACCCAGGCGCCCCTAAGGGTTGTTAAGCTTAGTGTTTCCTCTTCCTCACCTCCTACTACTGGTTAACCGACAACCATCTAACTTCCAGATTCACTACTGCAAAAAAAACTTGCCTTTTCCAAGTTACCAGTTACATCCCTGGTGCTAAATCTAAGAGACCTATTCAGGCACACTGCTTTACTGCCCTTCTTACTGCACTTTGCAGACACTCTTTTCTCCCAACTGAAGGTTTGTGGCAACCCTGTGTCGAGCAAGTCTGTTGGCCTCATTTTTCCAACAGCATTTTCTCACTTTGTGTCTCTGTGTCATATTTTGGTAATTCTCACAATATTTCAAACTTTTTTATTATTGTATTTGTTATGGTAATCTGTGATCCATGATTATGACTTGCTGAAAGCTCAGGTAATGGTTAGCATTTTTTTTTAAGAGAGTACTCATGTACAAGCATAAGCAGTGGGGAGGGACAAAGGGAGAGGGAGAGAGAGAATCTCAGGCAGGCTCCAAGCCCAGCACAGAGCCCATTGCGGAGCTTGATCCCACAACCTCGAGATCATGACCTGAGACGAAATCAAGAGTTGGACACTAAACCAGTTGAGCCACCCAGATGCCCCAGTGGTTAGCATTTTTAGCAATAAAGTATTCCTTAGTTAGAGTATGTATTTTTTTTAGACATAATGCTATTGCACACTTAATAGGCTACATAGGGTAAGCATAACTTTTATATGCACTGGGAAACTAAAAATTCATTTGACTTGCTTTATTGCAATATTCACTTTACTGAGGTGTTCTGGAAGCAAACTTGCAATATCTCTGAGATTTGCCTATTTAGTCCTTTCCTTACGTGATCCTTGAATGTCATTTAACAACACTGGCAAATCCTTACTCCCTAAAACACTTTACCTTCTTCCATTACTACACTTATTTCTCTTTATTTTCAAACCAATGATCTCACATATTTATTACTGAACCAACCTACTAATACAAAGGTATAGAAACAAAGAGAAAAAAGCCATTTTCCCAATAAGACTTATCCAACTGCCCAGATAGTGGTAATGTTTTCAGCTTGATATGAAAAGATGGATGCTAGTGACCTTGATGCAGTTCTTATAAACCCACTTGGGTTCTTCTCCAGTGTCTCCTCTTGGAGTCGTACCAGATTTTCTTACCAGGTTTCATCTGAATCCATTGCAGAATGGGACAATCCTGTTTTTGTGTCTTGGTCAGAAACCACTGGATCCTAAAAGTCTTGTGAGAAGACATGGCAAGGAATGGAGTCAACCCTCTTTTTTTTCCCCCCCTACTCTTCTGACTGCAAATTGTGATTCTTTTGGTTTTTTGCTTAGTTTTTAGGTTTGTTTAACATTAAGTGGTGTTGTTCAGGAATCAGTTTTTTCTTTATATACTTACTGTCTCTATTTCTTATTCAGTCTCATGGCCCTATTTATTAGCTATGTTGTTGATAACTATGAAATCTTTATATCAAGCCCACAGCTCTTTCCTAAGCTTTTGACCAATGTATGCAACTGCCAACTGAACACCTACCTTTGAATGTTTATCAATCACTTTAGATACAGAATATACCAAAGTGAACTCTTCTACTCACCCCCATGCCTGCACCTCCTTATTCCTATCACCCAGAGATAGAGTGACCGCAATCCTTGTTTACCTAAGATGCTTCCAATTGACACTTGTCCTTTCATAATTAGTATGAGTGCTGCCTTTATCCTCAAAAGTTACCCAATCAGTGCTGCACTTGAAAGCTCACCTTAGAACTTCATTAGGGCACCAATTTATGCAAATAACTATTTTTTAAATTTTTTTAAAGATTTTATTTATTTGTCAGAGAGAGCGCAAGTAGGCAGAGCAGCAGGTGGAGGGAGAGGGAGAATCAGGCTCCGTGCTGAACAGAGAGCCTGACATGGGGCTCAATCCCAGGACCCTGGGATCATGACCTAAGCCAAAGGCAGATGCTTAACCAACTGAGCCACCCAGGCATCCTGCAAATAACTCTTTGTAAAGGAGGAGGATAAAAAGAGAATATTTTCTCTCTTGAGTAGGATTTTTAAAATACATCTTCTACTTTGCAACATGCTGGAGAAAATTAAAAACAAAGCAAAAATTAAAAGCAGTCTGAAGTCTGAAAATAAAGGAAACAACTAGGAGGCATTAAGATAATGGTGAAATAAGATAACAAAAGAGAGATTCAGCATATAGCATAAATGTAAATGGTTTAAAATTCTCTATTAAAAGGCAGAGACTTTTAGGTTGAGTTAGAAAGGAGTAATGTCAATTGCTGTTCACCCCGAATGTGACAAAGAAAATAAATAATAAAAGGAAAGACAAAGATAAGGCAAATAAATGCAAAAAAAGAAATTAGGAACTGCATGTTAATATCAGAAGACATGTATTCAAGGAGAAAGAAACATAAAATAAGTATTCTTCCAATTTTTGATCAAGGGTATAATGTCAAACAAAAAATAAAATTATCATTTTGTATATGTCAAATAATTCTTTCAAATACAAGCCAAAAAAAAGTAATAAAGAAGAAATTGAAAAAAGACATGTGGAGGGAGAACTTAACACAACTCTTCCAGTGTTCCAAGATACTCCCTGAATCTGTGCGACAGACAGGTATTTTAAAAATCATGCTGATTAATTCTTTCCAAAATGTGCTTTAGAAGAATATTCTCATCCAGCATCATATGATACATGCTGTCTTTATGTAGAGACTGCCAATAAGGATATTTCATGGTTAAAAAGAAAATGTGAGTCAATTTGCACAAAAATTATGAGTTCATCGTATCTACCCCATGGTGACTTTTGTTTTCATTTGGGTATATTCTCCTTGATTATTTACATATGTGTTTATATTCACATTTATTAATTGTTAAAATGAAATTAAAATTACATTTTATATACATATCTGTTTTTTTCATCTAATACTATTTTTCCTTTTTCCAATTTATGAATATATGATTATTTAAAGATACTTCTGCTTTTGAGCACCAAAGTTGTTTAAAATGTCCTATAATATTAAAAATAAAAACTAAGTGGAACAGCCTTTTTCAAAGATCTTTGTTCACCTCTCTGAGTCTCTGATTATGTTTTTTGGTTAGATTCTAATAATTGGAATTTTGAAGCAAAAGTTATTGATATTTTAAAGGCTCTGTAACACTGGCTGTTACAAAAAACAAAAATATCAATCTGTTAGGCAAAAGTGTTATCCATTTATTTATATCTGTAGTCGAATAATTTTTCATATTCATTGGCTGTTCTTTTAGTATTTTATTAATTGATCATGTCCTTTGTTTTTTTTTTATTGGTGTCTTTAATAAATATCCAGTTAAGTATCCTTTTAAAGTAAGGATAGTAACCCTTTATCATCTGTGTCAAAATATTGTTTCATTTGGTCTTGCATTTTTGCTAATGGTGTCTTTTAAGGTGAATAATGTTTACTTCTTATGTAATCCATTAATGTTTTACTTTGTGTTTTTTTCCAGACCTTTAGTAACTGAAAAGGTCCTCTTTATTCCTAAATTGGGTAGATATTCACTTGTATTTTCCTCTCATAATTTTTTGTTCTCATATAATATAATTGATATAACTTCTTCCTAATAACCTGTTGTCCCAGCACCATTTATGAAGCAATAATAAAAGTTAACAGGATTTTATATGTAGAGAAGCCTAAAGATTCCACCAAACAGACAAGCAAAAAAAACTTGTTAGAACTGATAAATGAATTTAATAAAGTTGTAGGATACAAAGTCAATGTATAAAAATCAGTCGTGTTTCTATATGCTAATAACAAACTATTCAAAAAGGAAATTAAGAAAACAATCCCATTTACAACAGCATCAAAATAATAAAATACTGATGAATAAACTTAACCAAGGAGGTGAAAGACTTGTACAGTGAAAACTACAAAATATTGATGAAAGAAATTAAAAAAGACACAAATAAATGGAAAGATATACCATGTTCATGCGTCAGAATAATTACTATTGTTGAAATGTTCATACTTCCCAAAGTGATCTACTGATTCAGTGCAGTCCCTGTCAAAATCCCAGTAGCATTTTTTACAGAAAAAAAAGAAAATTCTAAAATTTATATGGAACCACAAAAGTTCCAGAATAGCCAGAGTGATCTTGAAAAAGGAAATCAAAGCTGTAGGCATCACAATTCCTAAAATCAAAATATATCACAGGCTCCTGGGTGGCTCAGTCGGTTAAGCGTTTTCCTTTGGCTCAGGTCATGATCCCAGGGTCCTGGTCAGCGGGGAGTCTGCCTCTCCCTATCCCTCTGCTCCTCCCCTCTGCTCCTGCTCTCTCTCTCTCTCTCTCTCAGTCTCGCTTTCTCTCTCAAATAAATAAAATCTTAAAAAAAAAATATATATATATATATATATATTTTACAGTAATTAAGCCAGTGTGGTACTAGCTTAAAAACAGACATACAGACCAATGAAACAGAATAGCCCATAAATAAACTCATGCCTATTGGGTGTCTTAGTCCATTAGGGCTACTATAACAGAATACCCTAGACTGGGTGGTTTATAAACAACAGAAATTTACTTCTTTTCGTTCTGGAGGCTGGAAAGTCCAAAATCAAGACATCAGCAGATTCAGTGTCTGGTGAGGGCCTCCTTCCTGGTTTATAACTCTTTTCTGGCTATAACCACACATGGTATGAGGGGCAAGGGAGCTTTCTGGAATCTATTTTATAAGGGTACTAATCCCATTCGTTAGGGCTCTACACTCATGATGTAATCACCTCCCAAAGGCCCCAGCTCCAGATAACATCATCACTTTGAGGATTACATTTCAACATGTGAATTCTGGGGGGGGACACAGACATTCAGTCCATAGCATATGGTCACCTTATCTTTGACAAGCGTGCCAAGAATACACAGTGGTGGGGCGCCTGGGTGGCTCAGTTGGTTAAGTGTCTGCCTTCGGCTCAGGTCATGATCCCAGGGTCCTGGGATCGAGCCCTACATTGGGCTCCCTGCTCAGCGGGAAGCCTGCTTCTCCCTCTCCCACTCCCCCTGCTTGTGTTCCCTCTCTCGCTGTCTCTCTCTGTCAAATAAATAAATGAAATCTTTTTTTTAAAAAAAGGAGTTAATATCCAAAATATATAAGGAATTCCTATGACTCAATAGCAAATAAATAAATAAATAAAATAAATAAATAAATAAATAAATAAAATGGCAAAGGACTTGAATGGACATTTCTTCAGAAAAGACATACAAATGGCCAACAGGTATATGGAAAGATGCTTAATATCACTAATCATCAGGGAAATGCAAATCAAAACAACAATAAGATGTCCTTTCACACTTATTAGATTGGCTGTTCTGAAAAAAGCAAAATATAATTAGTGTTGGTGAGGATGTAGAGAAATTGGCATCTTGTACACTTGGGAGGAATGTAAAATGGTGCAGTCACTATGGAAAACAGTATGGAGGTTCCTCAAAAACTTAAAAATAGAACTACTGTGATCCAGCAATCCCACTTCTGGGTATACAACCCAAAAGAATTGAAATCGGGATCTCATGTTCTTTTTAGCATTATTCACAATAACCATGCTGTGGAAACAACCTAAATGTTCAATGATGAATGAATGGATAAAGAAAACCTAGATGTACATACAATTGAATCCTATTCTGCCTCGGAAGGAAATCCTGCCATATTAAGAATGAGCTTAGAGAACATTATGCTAAGTGAAATAAGCCAGTCACAGAAGGACAAATATGGCATGATCGCACAGACAAGGGGTATCTAAAATAGTCAAATTCATAGAAACAAAGTGGAATATAGTGGCTGTGAAGGACTGGGGGTAAGGGGAACTCAAGAGTTGTTGTTCAATTGGTATAAACTTTTAGTTTTACAAGATGAACAAGTTTTAGAGATCTGCTATCGTTAACAATTCTGTGCTATTCTCTTAAAAATTTGCTAAGAAGGTAGATCTCATATTAAGTATTCTTACCATAGTAAGTAAATAAATAAAATCCATGGATTCAAAATTCTGTATTTTTTATACACTAAGTTCTTACATATCCTATGATCTCATTTGGGGGGGGAGGGGAGAAATGTTTGTTTCATATTATTTTTATGTCTGATTTTTGCCATAGCTCTTTGGGAGTTTTCAGACAAAAATAGCTCACCATTTAAGAGTACCACTTCCTTAGGATGACAGTCTTCTTTATTAATTTTCTTAATGTACATCATACACACTGTGCTGTGATATGGTAATGTTCCATTTAAAATAGTGGTTTAACCTATACTAGTTTTAGTATAAACAAAATGAATGAGAAAAATAAGGCTATGATCTTTAAGAGTTGTGGGTAACTGTGAGGTCTGGTTATGTAATTTTTTACTACAAGAGGCACACCAATGTATTTTTCCATGTTTAATTCAACAAATTTATTGGGCATCTTCTTTGTGTGTGAATTATTATTGAAGACCAGGGATAACAAGAATGAAAGGGTGTCCCTAAAGCAGTCATTGGACGCCTTGACTTGGTACTAGCATGAGTCTGTCCATGAATCCAGAGTGCCAAATACATCTGTCAACCAAAGGAAAGCTTCAGTGTCAGATCCAAAATGGTAGTGCAAATGAGTAAACTGAGCTTTTACCAAACAGGATTATTATAGTCAATGAACAATATGTTCCTTGACTTTCTGAGATTGACTTTACCACATCTGTCATGGGACATTCTCTCCTCTTAGGTCTTCTTTTGTTCTAAAGACCAGGTTACGTATCTTAAAAAAAAGAGAGAGAGAGAGAGGATGCCATGGGTCCAAGGCCCTTGTGAATCCATTATGTTCTCGGCATCTCTACTGAGAGAAGGTATATTGGGGCACTCTTTAAATGCTCTACAGGTGTTCACACATAAAATTATCCTAACAACCATATGGAATAGTATTACTCTTTGCAATTTATGGATGAAGAACCCAAGGCATAGAGAGATTAGCTGATTAATCTACCAAAGCGAGAAAGTAATAGAAGGTTTGAACTAGGCAGTCTTCATTTTTCTCTTTAATTCTGAGCTCTCTACCCACCATCCCCATATTAGTGTTGGTATTATTTAGAGTCCTAGCCATGATCTTCCTTGGCATGTGCTAGAGAGAATGTGAGTGACTTGGCTATGCTGCCAACATTAACATTGATTTTAGCACAAATCTCTACCCGAATTTGTAGGGCTTTCCTCTTTTTTCCCCCACCGACTTCTCAAGATGAGTTTAACCCACAGAGATGGATAAATATTAACTTTTAGGTCAACACCTCCATGAGTCACAAGCCAAAGTCTAAATACCAGGGAACTTTAGTCTCTTCCTGTGTCTCCTCTCACGTGGGCAGAGAAAGACAGAAATGCAGCCTCAGGTGTTTCTCTACAAATGGGTAGATGGTTGTGCCACTTTATTCTCCATTTGGTAGGATCAGATCACGCCTTTATAGATATATGGATAATACATACTAAATTTTAATGATCAGAATAATCAAAGGAATTCCGCTGTTGGTCATCAGATCTCTGTGTGTTTGTTTTCACAAGTACAGAAACATGTTCAAAGAAAAAAATGCACACATAGAGGTCAAGGGATCTTAGAAATTACTTAATGCAAGCCTTTCAATTTATAAAAGAGGAAAATGAACACCCAAAATATTATTTACCAAAATCACGTAGATGTTATTTTGAAAAATCACTCACATGTTCACTCTCTATATACTTTAAATTTTTTTTTTAATTTTTCGTCAAAGCTATATAGTAGGGTACAGTTAAAGGACCTGATAGTTCGACAAGGTTTCTCAAGAAAAAGAACAGGTCCCAGTTCTCCTGTTCCTTAGTTCCTCTTCCCCACAGAAACCACTTTCAACTCTTTGCCTGGTATTATGTCCACATACCTTAATGGCAAGCACGTATCGCCGCCACCTGATTTTTTTAGTTTGGGGCATTGTACATTGTCTTTCCCCTTTGGAAGATGAGTTCTTAGCTCTTTATTCTTCTTATCCACACCATGCACAATCAATTTCCGTCCTCACAATATAGTTATAGCTTGGTTTCGATTAGAAAAAGATCTAAGGTTTTGGGGCACCTGGGTGGCTCAGTTGATTCATTGTCCAACTCTTGATTTCAAGTCGTGAGTTCAAGCCTTGCATTCGCCTCCACGCTGGGCGTGGAGCCTACTTAAAAAAAAAAAAAGAAAAGAAAAATATTCAAGGTTTACATTGACTATGCAGTTGACCTTTGAACAACATGAGTTTGAATTGTGCATGTCTACATGTATGCAGGTTTTTTTGACGAATACAGTACACTCCTGTAAACGTATTTTTTTTTCCCATTGATTTTCTTAATATTTTCTTTTCTCTAGCCTACTTTATTGTAAGAATACAGTATACAATACATGTAACATATGTAACATATGTGTTAATCACCTGTTTATCAGTAAGGCTTCAAGTCCACAGTAGGCTATTAGTAATTAAGTTTTGGGGGAGTCAAAAGATATACATGGATTTTCAACTGCACAGCAGGGCCAATGCCCCTAATCACTGTATTGTTCAGGGTCAACTGTATATGCTATTCAGAAATGGGGCATATACTAAACTGTATTTTTTTCTCGCACAACTTACCCCGAGAGTTAATAATTTTCTTTTTACTTGTTTATTTATTTTTGTGTGTTTGTTTCTCTTGAGTGTGTGTTTTTTATGTACTTAACTATTCATTCAATACTAAAATATTTACTAGTTGTCTAAATATTCTCTCAGGATGTTCCATGATTCTGTCAGTTGGATAACAGGTGTTGTATCAATTCAACGGAGGTTTTTATTTATGTGTTTGTGTTTTTAATTTCTAAGAGGTTTTTTTGTTTTGTTTTTTGAGTACCCTTTGTTTACACCATCATTTTCTTGCTTCATGATACAGTGTATTCTCTTATATCCATGAAATTTTTTTTCCCCCAAGATTGATTTATTTTAGAGAGAGATGCGAGCGGAAGAAAGGGTAGAGAGGGAGAGAATCCTCAAGCAGAGTCCCCACTGAGCACAGAGCCCCACACAGTACTCGATCCCAGGACCCTGAGATCATGACCGGAACTGAAATCAGGAGTCGGACACTCAACCGACTGAGCCACCCAGGCGCCCCTACATGAGGTTTTTAATAATAATTTTTGAAATTTTCTTTTTCCTCCATAGTTCCTGATCCCTCTAGATTGTTTCTGGTTTTTCCCCAGCTGTTTGATAATCATTGCTGTCCTGCTCATATGTTAGAGCAGAAAACTAAAAACTGAAGTTCTGAACGTGAAGGGGACGAGGCGGGGGACGGAGGACTCATTGATGGTGACTTGTAATAATCTGGCTGAGCCAGTTGTTGGGAAACTTCTAGTGTCAGGATCTTTAGGGCTTTCCCCGTGGATTAGTCACATCCTCTAAGAAAACTCCTCAGAGCTCTTGCCTGGAGGGTAAGAACCTGTCTGTCAGTGTTTGTTTGGGAGATGAGGGCGCGAAGTAGACTAGAAGAATCCTATCTTTACGTAGTATCCCACCCTGAATATTGCCCGGTACACCCCCCAATTCAGAGACCTGGTTTTGCCCCTACCACAGGATAAACTTCCAGGCTCCTGCTGACACAGAGTACGTGTTGTCACCCAGGGGACAGTTGGGGAAGGCAGGGGGTGTCAACTGCTTCTCAAGCATAATTCAACCACTACTACCGTTCTGGCCTCAGCCTCCCTCTCTGCCTGAGGCACCTGCCACCAACAGTCGCTAAGCCTTTTGAGGACTGTGCAGTATAAATTGGGTGGGGCACATCTGGCCCACTTCCAGTTTCTGGTCCAGCTTTCTCAGGTCTACCGAGTGACTGGTCACTATCCACCTGCTTTCTAGCTTGCAAAATGCTGTTGGTATTGTCACCTCTCCTGAATGTATTATTAAAAAGAGATAGGTTTTTTTTTTAAAGATTTTATTTATTTATTTATTTGACAGAGAAAGCAAGAGAGCACAAGCAGGGGGAGGGGCAGGGGGACAGGGAGAAGCAGGCTCCCTGCTGAGCAGGAAGCCCGACACAGGACTCGATCCCAGGACCCTGGGATCGTGACCTGAGCTGAAGGCAGACGCTTAACTGACTGAGCCACCCAGGCGCCCCAAATTATTTTAGTTTTAATAAGATTCAGGAGTAGGCCAAAAGTGATGAGTATGTTTAATCCACTGTCTTTACCTGATGTTCTACCAATACACAAAGATCATAGGGGCGCCTGGGTGGCTCAGTCAGTTGGGCTTCTGACTCTTGATTTTAGCTCAGATCATGATCTCGGGGTCGTGAGATCGAGCCCTGTGTCTGGCTCCACGCTCAGCAGGGTGTCTGCTCAGGATTCTCTCTCTCCCTCTCCATCTCTTTCTCAAATAAATAAATAAATCTTTAAAATAAATAAGTAAAGATAGTATTTACCAACGTATTAATCACACGGAGGTCCAAGAACATGTAATTATCTACTGTAATTAGTGATGAATTACAGGACTCCAAATAAAAAAATTTTTTAATTGTTTATCAGGAAAAAACCTAATTTACCTCTGACCATAAATTTTTCTTCTCTCTCACTTCTTAACATATTAGTTGAACAATCATTCTCGGCTTTATCAACAAATACTTACTTGCATATCTGTCTGGCCCATAGCACTGTAGCAGGTACTGTAGAGTTTATATCCCTCTCTCTTTCCCCTGCCTCTCTACTGAGAGAGATTTATCATGACATGAATGATCACAGTGCGAGACTGTGTTTCATTTATAAAATGGCTTGGGAATTTTTACAGGTGAGAGAAACTGTTCCTTTAACTACAGATAGTGTCGAGAAAGTGAATACTGGCATCTCTTACCTGCCAGAGAGTCGCTTTATAATTTTTTCTGTTTCCTCAGTGGGGTACAACTGGCATTTTGAACAAGGGAATTCTCTGTTGTGTTGGATAAGCCCAAGCATTACGATTTGGTTACACGTAAGCATTAAATGCCATTAGTGTCCTGTCATTGAGACACTAAGACACTAATCCTCTAACCATTTCCAGATGTCCTTCCCATATTCCCAAGGGTCCCCTGTGGGGCAGTAACCTTCCTCCCCAGAAAAATCACTGATTTCTCATACAGTTCTTTGAAATGGATCTCATTATGTTTTACATAAGATCACAAAGACTCTGAGAGGTTAAATAAGCTCCTTATGTTCACCATAAGCCAGCACCTGATTTGAAAAGTCTAATTCCAAAGTTTGCTCTACCTGTCTGCTCCCAGTTGCTGAGGGAGTGCGCAGAGGTTATATTAGTCAGCTTGGCCTCCGTAACAAAAGATCAGAGACTGGGTGGCTTAAAAAATAGAAATTTGGGGACAGCTGGGTGGCTCAGTCGTTTGAGTGTCTGCCTTCGGCTCAGGGCATGATCCGGGGTCCTGGGGTTGAGTCCCGCATCGGGCTCCCTGCTTGTGGGGAACCTGCTTTTCCCTCTGCCTGCCGCTCCCCCTGCTTGTGCTCTCATTCTCTCTCTCTCTCTCTCTGTCTCTGTCTGTCTGACAGATAAACAGAATCTAAAAAAAAATAGAAATTTGTGTTCTCACAGTTTTGAAGCCTAGAAAGTCCAAGGAAATGGGTCCCGGCCAAGTTCAGTTTCTGGCAAAAGCCTTATTCCTGGCTTGTAGGCGGCCATCTTGTCGCTCTGTCCTCATGTGGCCTTCATGCTTGTGCAGGGAGACAGAGACAGAGAGAGCAAGAGCTCTCTGGTGTCTCTTCTTATAAGGGCACTAATCCTGTCAGACCAGCAGCCTACCCTTATGACCTCAGTTAAACTTAATTACTTCCTTAGGTGCTCCTTCTCCAAATAGAGCCAAACTGGGGGGTTTAGGGCTTCAACATGTGAACTTAGAGGGGACACAAACATTCAGTCCATAACAGAATTTGAGGCCTTAGAACACATAAACCAGTGGCTGGAATCCAGTCCTGTCATTCGTATTCATCCTTTACTTGTTCGTTTAAAGAAGGTTTTTGAGTATGGACCCTGGGTCCTTGTGACAAGATCTCTGATTAAGTGAGCACATAGAACCATGGGAGCCAGAGGAAGAGTGATCGAAATCCTCGCTCCTCTGAGGGGTCTGTGGACTCGTAGCATTTGTATCACTTGAGAGCTTGTTGAAAAGAGAATTTGGTGCCAACCCTAAGCCTTTAGAATCAGAGCTTGCATATTAACAAGATGCCCGAGAGATTCTTGGACACATTCCAGTTTGGGAAGCAGTGATCTCAATCAATGTTTTCCAGTCTTTGGATTGTGCAGCCTAAAAGTAAAAATTTTGGCACATGTGCATGTTTGTATAATACACATATACTATACTAATTTTTTTTTTTTAAAGATTTTATTTATTTTTCAACAGAGAGAGAGAGACAGCAAGAGAGGGAACACAAGCCGGGGGAGCGGGAGAGGGAGAAGCAGGCTCCCCGCTGAGCAGGGAGCCCGATGTGGGGCTCGATCCCAGGACCCTGGGATCATGACCTGAGCCGAGCTGAAGGCAGACGCTTAACGACTGACCCACCCAGGCGCCCCTATACTAATATTTTTAAACAATGTTATACACTGAGTAGATATTTTTTTTAAAAGATGAGATAAACAAATATCAATAGGAGTTGTAATTTTTTTCTCCCAATTTCCAATGTTTCACCTTAGTAACTTCCAGAGGTACAAGTACTCCATCTGGACACCCACTGGCCTAAATCATACCAGGAGCTCTCGCGGCTCAATCCTGTTTCGGTCCCACTGGCCAGACACACATGAATACTCTCATGACACACTGTAGTGGAATGAACAGTTCACAAGGTGTCATACATTTAAAATCCTTTCCTCACATTCTTAGCAAATATTTGTTGACATATCTAACAGATCATTACATTTTGGCTTTCTAGAAATTAATATCAGATTTTAAGGAACCATGATAGCTAGTGTTTGTTGTGGGAAATGGGTACTTATTTGCTTACAAGGTGATAATTTGGCAATGACTTTTAATAGGCTAATGTAAAAAATTGTCCAGAGTTTCTAATTCTAAGGATTATAATCTGGCTATTAAAAATTATAAAATGTTGTGTATATGTTCTGATATGGAAAATATTCATGATATAATTCTAAGTAGATAAAAAGGCTAGAGGTGACTACAGTTAACGATGACTATCTTTGAATGGTATTATTACACTTCTGCTTCATCTGGATTTTCTAATTCTTTTGCAGTGACTGTGTATTATTTGTATAATAAAACAATCGCTATCAGTGACTTCCCTGGCACACCTTTACCCTTGTGCACCTAACATGCACAAAGAATAGCCCATTCCATGCAGAGTTATTGGAGTTTACCAGTCAGTCTTCATATAAGACTGTCTTAGTCTTTCTGGGCTGCTAAAAGAGAATACCATACATTGGGTGGCTCATAAAGAACACACATTTATTTCTCACAGTTCTAGAGGCTGAGAAGGCTAAGATCCAGGCCCGGGAGATTTGGTGTCTGGTGCAGGTCTACTTCCGGGTTCACAGATTGCCATTTTTTCCCTGTGACCCCACCAGGCAGAAGTGGGGAGGGAGCCCTCTAGGACCTATGTTATAAAGGCACTAATCCTATTCATGAGGGTTCTATCTTGATGACCTAATCACCTCCCAGAGGTCCCACCTCCAAATACCATCACATTGAGGTTTAGGTTTCAACATATGAATTTGGGGGGGGGGGGGGGGGCAAAAAACATTCCAAACATTCTGTGTATAGTTAAGACCAAAAAGAGGGTTATATGCTGTCTATGTTTTCCTCCACAAGTAAAAGGAAATTACATACTCATATGCTATATGCACGTATACGTCGCATTCCTGTCTTAGTTGGGGCTGCTACAGCAAATTACCATAGTCTGGGTGGCTTAAACGAGCATTTCTTTTTCATCGTCCTAGAGGCTGGAAGCGCAAGATCAGGATCCCAGCTTGGTCAGATTCCTGGTGAGGGTCCTCTTCTGGGTTCTGTGCTCACGTGGCCTTTCTTCCTGGACAAGAGAGGACAAGAGAGTGATCTCTGTCTCTTCCTTTTATAAGGCCACTAATCCTTTCGGGCCGCTTCATGCTCAGGACTTTATCTAAACCTAATCACCTCCAAAGGCCCCACTTCCAGACACCGTGGCAGTGGGGATTAGGGCTTCAACCTGTGAACTTGGGACACAAATATTTAGCCCATAGCACTTCCCTCACAGCCAAATTAGCATTTACATTTCAAAAAGAGAAAGTGGCAAAAGGGGTAACCAGTCAAGTAACAAGTGAGTTCCTTCTTTAAAATACTTCACCTGCATTGGATTATCTCCATCACGAGGCCATTTGAGAACAGGAAGTGCATTCTTAATGTATTGGTTATCGATTGCAGCGTAGTAAGTTCTCCCCAAAGTAGTGGTTTCAAAGGACAGTCAACATCATCTCTGACAGTCTCTGTGGGTGAGGAATGGAGAGTGGCCCCGGGTGGCCTTTCTGGCTCGGGATATCCATCAGGTTGCAGTCGGTCGTCAGCTGTGGCTTCAGTCACTGAGCCTTGACTGAGACTGGAGCAAACACTTGCCAAGGGGGTTCAAGTTGGTTCCTCCCCAAGGGGCCTCTCTGCTGCTCCTGTCCTCACCGCAGAGCATCTGGCTTCCCTCTGAGTGAGCAACACGAGAGAGCATCCCAGAAGCTGTCATGCCCTTCCTAACCTAGTCTTGACTTACCCACCCACCGCCATTCCTGCCATATTCCCTTGACAGGCCAGCCCTGGTTCAATGTGGGAAGGGGACCACGCGGGGAGGTGAACCGGGAGGCAAGGACCGCTGGGGGCCAGCAGGGAGGCTGGCTACCACACCTAAGAACCGTCCTGCTGTAGTTTCTCACCTTCTACTGCTTAGCGAGGAGAGGACTTTTTTATGAAATGAAGGTTAACTAGGTACCCTCGTCCTGAGTGTGTCTAAGGCAGATGACTGAGGTGATGTTGAGAGAGGCCAAAGCAGTAGTCACTCTTGGAGAGTCCAAGAAGTGTGAAGGAGCGGAATTTGGTTCCAGAAGGGTAAAGAGGGATGCCCGGTACTAGAAAGAAGGTAGAGAGGCCAGAGGGTTCCAGCCACTCTGATGATTCAAGGCATCCAGATTTAAGATGGAGTAAATTGTAGGTGCAATTCCAAAATTTGTTCCATCCAAAGACACTAAAATTGGACAATAAAAAGAGGTTTTTCATTTCAGTTCTGCAAACATTTGTATATTTCCTCTAGGACAGGAAAATGGGACAGTAAAGGGACAGCAATGGGATAGTAATACAGAGGAGGGGCGCAAACTATGAGTATCTAACTGGGGTATGTACACAGTTGTTTTTAATTCCTATAGTATCCCTGGGAGGTAAGTGTTGTTATTCTCATTTAATGGGAGTAAAATTGAACCCAGAGGATTTATGCTCAGCCACATAACCAGTTAGTAGGGGTCAGAATTGCACTTTACTTTAAAATAGGTCTTCCCGGCGTCTAAAAATCAAACCAAATTAGATCAGATACAGGTAACAGCAGCCAAAGGAAAGCTGAAGGTGGATGAGAATTAGCCACTCTCCAGCATCATCTCTGCCAAGATGTAATGAAAGCGGGTCTCAGACCAAATTCCCCACACGTGTATTTTTATTTTTATTTTTATTTTTATTTTTATTTTTATTTTTATTTTTATTTTTTTAAAGATTTTATTTATTCATTTGAGACACAGGGATACAGAGAGAGAGAGAGAGAGAGAGCATGAGCAGGGAGAGAGGCAGAGGGAGAGGGAGAAGCAGGCTCCCCGCTGAGCAGGGAGCCCGATGCGGGGCTCGATCCCAGGACCCTGGGATCATGACCTGAGCCGAAGGCAGACGCTTAACCATCTGAGCCACCCAGGCGCCCCTCACACGTGTATTTTTAAACCACATTTACTAGCGAGCAGGCCAAAACACTGTATCGGTCCGTCTTGTAAACTTGAAATCCCAGCCCTGTAACTTTTAAGTTCTCCTCCCACCACACTGCAGAAAAAGTGCTCGAGTCAGACCTGACTGTATTCCAGACACAGTATTCTGTTACTCGTGGAGTCAGCATCCGGCACCAAGAATCAGGTGATCCAATGTGGGTCACAGGACCAGGAATCTGGCTTCAGGGAACACACCCAAGGGTGTAGACTGCAAGCTTCATTAGACTTCCACTCCCTGTTCACACAGGGCCACCTGCAAACCTCAAACCCCACAGGTAGTATCTCTTTCTCACATTTAATTTCCTGATTAATAAGCCATGAATTTCACCACTGAAAACCCACTTATGCCATTAACGAATTCATATCTTAATCAGTGGATAGCTGGCATTGCATTTGGTATAGTCTTCCTGATTAGATACGAGCTGATCACCCCTGGAGTGTAAAATTTTTACTATCCCTAGGGTTTTTTGTTTTTTGGTTTTTTTTTTTAAATTTTAGTTATTCATTTGAGAGAGAGAGAGAGAGAGCACACAAGCAGGGGGAGAGAAAGAGGGAGAGAAGCAAGCTCCCTGCTGAGCCAGCCAGGAGCCTGATGTGGGGCTCGATCCCAGGACCTAGAGGTCATGACCTGAGCCGAAGGCAGATGCCCAAACAGCTGAGCCACCCAGGTGCCCCCTACCCCTAGGGTTTAATAAACTAAACATTTATATCATACTGTTTACAGTGAAGTAAACTATGAACATCAAAGCAAAGATCAGACCTGTAAATTCTTAGCCAGAGAGTGGCTGCAGCCCGAGCTGAGCTGAGGACTGACCCCTACTATCACACTGGTATCCAGGACCGTATTTGATGTACAATTACCGTCATACTGCTTCATGTGTTGGATTTGGTTTCTTAATCACATTATGAAATTCTTGGAAAGAGTGGGTCATACATGTACTTTTTTATTTTTCCACAATGGCTATCACAGTGCTAGATACATATAGGTACATGTGGGTGTAGAATAAATACTTTTTAATGATTAAAATCTACAGCAGTATCTTATAAAATATTTGGGCCTGAGATGTCTGTATTTGCTTTGAAATTCTAAAGTGCCTCAGTGGGCTAAAAACCTAATGACATTTAAAACACTGCCCGGCTCACTTGAAATCATTCCATGCAATTTAGGATTGCAATGAGTAATGGAAATGTTATATATATTTTGTATGGTTTTCTTTTTAGGTCAATTCGCAGCCTGGGTTCCAAGATATGTTAAGCTTCATCAGGCGATAAGCTGAAACATAATATCTAAATATAAATGGTAATATTTGGTTTCGCCTCAGAATTTTTTTAATTGAGTTTGTCCTTTTCCACCAAATTTAATCGCATCGATCATTGATCCCTGGGAGACAGAAGTTAGGGCTTGGTTTGTCTTTATTCCAGGTACTGGAATGCTAACAGTTGAAAAGCACTGTAATGTTTGACCCCAAAGAGCATCGATTAAAGGGATTTCATGGGAGGTATATAGGTCCTTCTTTTTAATATGTAATCCCCACACCTGGCCTCAGGCAGCGCTGCGTGTTTGGTTTTGTTAAGCAATAGCCATCAGCCCGGCAGCCGACCTGAAGCCACACCCCAGCCGAGAGGGCTCAGGGCTGGATTTTCCGTTTGCTTTTTAACCATTGCACAACTGTGTGAAGTCCTAAGGACCTGCTGGGATTTTAGCCTTGGGATGTAAGCTTTTGGGGCACCTCTGACACAAAGAAAGGAGAAGAATCAGCAGCACAACCCCAGTATAGGTCTGATGAGGTCAGAAGCCCGGTGAGGTAAGAAAATGCTTCAGAAAAAAACACAAAACCGTTTCTTGCAATTGGTCCGAGAGAGGAAGAAGCCCATATTGATTTACTGCAGCGTTCTCCTACGCAGGAATGCAGCCCATTCGTTTGGGGAAGGAAGAGTTTGAAATGGAATTAGAAAGACTGATCCCATAAATGTACTTTGCGTTCCTTCCAAAGTCACATAAAACCATACAGCAGTACGTATTCAAATTTAAAAATACCGTAGTTGAAGGAACTGTTCTCATGCACAGTTTTAGCCTTAGTGTACGTTATGTAAACTCCACCAGGAGAGAAAAACTTCCTACTTTGTTTCAGTTTTAGTTTGTACGTAGAAATACACACACACGTACACACATTCATTTTAGTATTATTTCAAAAATTCAGTGTAGGTAATCTGGTTCAGTGCTCATGGTTTGAGATTTTACTTCTAACATATTTGGGTTATCATACTTTGAAAATTTTTTTCCATTTAGAATGTTTTCTACCCAGGAACCTAGCTTGAGTTTTTATGAAATGGGACGATTTAACAGCTCTGGAAATCTGGAACTCTCTGAGTTTGAGTAATGCTAAACTTAACAATATGTCACCTGGAGTCTTTATACCTTAAAATGTTTCTAGGCTAAATTCTCTGATTTCCCCAGCACCCATTATCAAACTGTCTTCAATAACATGCCACGTAAATATATTTATTATAGATAAAGAGTAATCTTTTTAATTTAATTCTTTTTTAATATTTCTAGCTTTGAGGCTCACATGTACCCTTCCTGTGTATTTCCTCCCCAACCATATGATCATGTATTATTGGTACCATAAATATATCAGAAGGCAATGCTGACTCCCAGTTGCTCGATTATACCTTCTGTGCTTGAAACGCTTTGTATTTGCCGAAATTGCCTGTGACTTGTCAATCCTATGTGTCCCTGAAATCCAGAATAAAGAATCGAGCTTATAAATGTAGATAAATAACAGGACAAGCGAGATTTTAGAATCTCTGACTTCCTTGAGATTTGATCTGGTTAATAACTATCACAAGTGGGGCTGTTCTTTTTATTCTTGGAAGAAAATAACCGTCTTTTAGAGAGGGGGAAAAAAAATGGAGCCAATTCAACCTGCTCACCCAACCATGTAGAAGACAGGAGGAAGCTGGCCTCTTCATAGGTGTTTTGTCTGTGCCCTGCCCCCCAAACCCTGCCCCCCCCTCCATCGTTAATCTTAAATAGATTTTGAAAGGAGGGAAGAGTGCAGTGTGCTACATCCAACAGCTGCCATTAGGTGTATTGCTCCCCCACTGCCCAAATGTGCCACATGCATTCCATGCACTAAATCCTTTAGTTCAGGGGCACCTGGGCGGCTCAGTCGTTAAGCGTCTGCCTTCAGCTCGGGTCATGATACCAGGGTCCTGGGATCGAGCCCCACGTCGGGCTCCCTGCTCTGCGGGAAGCCTGCTTCTCCCTCTCCCACTCCCCTTGATTGTGTTCCGTCTCTCGCTATGTCTCTCTCTGTCACATAAATAAAAATCTTTTAAAAAAATAAAAAATAAAAATAAAATAAATCCTTTAGTTTGTTGAATACAACCAACCTGTAAGATAGGTATTATCACCCTGAATCCATATATTTAAAAATATGAGCCTTATTATATTTGTACTGTTTCACTTTGCTTTTTAAATGTCTGCTTTAATGGGAAAAAAACCAAAGAGGTAAAGAAAGGATCTAAAGAAGCTGGAGATAAATGTTCTAGGGCACCATACTTTTCGAAGTGTCAAGAACTCTTTAAAAGATTTTATCTTTTATCTAAACAGGATGCTCCCAGACCACTGTCTGTGTTGATTTCACAGGCGACAAAGGAGTCGTCCTAACTTCTAGCCCATGATTCTGACCTAAAATACTGTCAGAAGTTACCCTTTGGGGGCGCCTGGGTGGCTCAGTTGGTTAAGTGTCTGCCTTGTCTGCCTTTGGCTCAGGTCATGATCCCGGGGTCCTGGGATCGAGCCCCGTGCTGGGCTTCCTGCTCGGCGGGGAGCCTGCTTCTCCCTCTCCCTCTGCCCCTCCCTCCTGCTCAGGCTCGGGCTCTTTCTCTCTCTCTCTCTCTCAAATAAATAAAATGTTAAAAAAAAAAAAAAAAAAAGGTTACGCTTTGGGTTCTTTGGGTCCTTGCTAAAACTCTCTGGTTACAAACTTGCCTTCACTTTCTTCGGTATTTCCAGGGAAGCGATGAATGTAGTGATCCTTGGGAGCCAGGTAACAGTCTTCCACAAACTCGAGAAATCTGACCATGACTGGGCTTGTTCTCAAGCTCCCTTTTCCCTCAATCACATTTGAAAATTGCTTCTCTGTTGGAAAGGAAGCAGCTTGCCTGACGGACCCAGGTGTGTCCAGAAAAGGGATCTTTTCTGCCCTCATCTGAACGATCAACACGTAGTCAGTCCGCATCTGCTGTCATTGAAGCAGCGTTCAGGAGCTTCGGGAGCGTTAGCTCTGAGCCATAGAACAGCCCTAAGCACAGTGCTGCCCCCATTCCACAGGTGAGGAAACTGAGTACTGTCTCAAAGGCACATCACTTACTTGAAGGCATTTTCTCTCTCACTAAATGTTAATATTCTCCTGGGAACTTAAGCCAGACATCCCCTTCCGGAGACGGATTAACTCATCGCAGGGGAAGTTGGGTCTTGGGGTGACTGTTAATTGGAGGTTAGTGGTGTGTGGCTGAGGGAAAATTGTCTGAGAAACGCATTTGCCCTTCAGGCTCAGAACCCTGAAACCTTGTGCTGGAGCCAGCCAGGGCTGGCTGTCGGATTTGGGAAGTTCTGTGAGATGGTATTAAAAATTAAATTGTACTAAAGTATAATTAACTTACGTTGAAGACAAAATTAACAAGTACTCAAAACTCATCGCTTCCAAATTATTTTCCTGTTTTCTGTGCTGTTGGGGATATTTATTGGGACTTCTCTTGTGTCTGCATGGTAGAAACACTGCAGAATGGTGTGCAGCTTACATCTCTTTCCAGCTCTGTGTTCGCTGACCTAACATGGTGTCTTGACATCAGCCACTGGAGCATCTACGCCGTGGACAGGAGCAAATACTCTAACTCAGGGCTCAACGTAATGTTCTGTTGCTTGACTACACTTAAGAATATGATAAAGAAAATGTTAACTCAGATGAAATGTGGAACTTTGCTGAGTCTGTAGCTGTGACTTGGGAAAAACACAAAAAATCCTGAAGACGTTTTTCGTCCGATATTCAAAAACTATCCAATTCAGAAAAGAATTTGCTCGTGTCATGAACAGCCCAGTGACATTCCCACACATGTGTTCCTTGTTTCACTTTTGTCTTAACTCATCAACTTAAATCATTCTATCAACTAACATTCATATTAAAACTATAATTGTCAGTTGTAACCCTAGTTTAACTCCTGGTAGAAGAGTCTGGCAAAATCCCGTTAAAGCATTCTGTGAAAGCCAATGGCCTACATAGAATTTGTAATAGAGAGGATTGTTTTATTGTTATTTACAAACTGTGCTGTACACATCCTTTTTTTTTTTTTTTTAATGATAAACATGTTTTCCTATGGAACCAGTTGCTCGCTGCCTGCCAGCACACCACTGCCCGTGGGGACCACTGGTCTGCGAACTTGCCGCTGCCAGAAGCAGAGAGTAAAATTCATGCCTTACCCTGGCACACTGACACCCTGTTGGACATCATTGAAATACTTACACAGCTTTTTACACTGCTGTTAAAAAAGAGACGCTAACACGCATGCCGACTCCTGGTATTGAATGTTCTGCATCTATCTACCACCAAAAGAGAAGACTGTCAGGAATTCTTTAAACTATACCCCAAACCAGGGCACAGATGAGTGTCTCCTGAAATGTCATGCATTTTGTTGCTGAGTGTACACGTACCTTTTTTTGGCTAATGAAGGTTAATAATAGGGTCCGTTTCCAGCTATCTCTGGCTGAAGCAGTAGGATTTTTACCCCCAAAGATGATAAGCTAATATACATTGCATGTTAGTGTATCACGCTAAGGAAACACTAAGGATGGGGAAAAAATGAGAATTTAAGGCGGTCTCATATTTACATAGTTGAGTGAATTAAAAGTAGGTTAAGAGCTTATCAATTTCTGGTTTTGTTTTACTTCTACCCTGTACCACTCTCTAGAAATACTCTAGAGATCTGTGGATTGTCACACATATTTTTATATTCTCGTTACTTAAATCTACTTTAATTGGTTTTGGACCGTTTCCACAAACTGGGTTTCTGCATTACATTCCACGCTATAGAAGGTGGGGCTGTCCTGCCTATTTTAGCTTATAAATAAGCAATTTTTCTTTGACCAAACCATATTTTCTTTGAGCAAACTGTAATATGCAAAATTTTGAGAATTGTCATCCTTTTCACCTTACTATTATGAACATCTAACGTTAATGAAAAGAAATGAACGATGGAAGGTAGGTAGGTAGAAAGGAGAGGAAGGAAGGAAATAAAAAACAACTAGGGACCCTTCCAATATTTCGTGGAAAATTTCTTATATAGGATTAGGAATGCTGGAGTAGAAGGGATAAAAATAACTGGGCAATATAAATACAACTTAGGTTTGAACAGTCATCTTAATGGAGACAGATCCTGTCTCCAGAATTCTTGGTTCCCTTAGAAAAGTAGGCGATTGCCAAGTAATGGTGGAAAATACTTACAGTGCACATTTTGCTGATGATTATTAGGCAGGATTTTTTTTTCTGGTTTTATTAAGAATACATCAGGTTCTTTATTTTCTTGGGACGTCTGTTTTACCTAATTCATCAGAAATGATGCTGAAAAGAAACCCTGACAAAGTTCTCTTGGGATTTTGTTGGTTGTCTCTTGGGATTTTGTTGGTTGAGAGCTTGGATGTTTGTTTTGGTGACATTGAAGGAAGCAAGATGAATAAAGTAGTCCATACAGAAGTAACAATCTTTTTTTTTTTTTAAACTTTTGAATCTCACTGGTCCAAGAAACATACAATTGAAATCCAAGGTCATTGGCTGCAGTCTAGATAGATAGATACAACTAGATATTTGTAATAGATAATAGATAGGTACATACATACATACATAATAGATAATACTCGTCCTAGAGGATGAATGAACCCCACTGGTTCATTCATGACATCATGAAGAATTTAAGTCACAAGAGCCCATGTCCAGGAAGATTCTGGGCATCTGTTCTAGTGTGGCCACAGTAGGGGCCTTGACCAGAGACAGGTGTCTTCTTAGCCTTGAAGCCCTTCTCTGAACTCTGCTTTCTTTCATCTGACCATACTGTCCTGAATCTAATAGGATGAGGCCAGATTTTTAGGGTCAGTCATTTAACAAATATTTATTGAGTACCTTCTACCTTATGGAATTTGCATTCTAGCAAAGAACGGCCATGAAGCTGGTGAAAATCCGTTCCTTTATTCACCTAAAATCAATCGAATGCCTGTTGTATGTCAGGCACTTTTCCACATACTGAGGATTCAACTGTGAAAAATTCAGAGTCTTGTGTGAGAGGTGCAGAGCCTGCAGTGAGAGTTAAAAACCCGAGCATCTAATCCAGCCTGGAGGGATCCAGGACACTTTCCTTTCTGGAAGAGGCTGAGATGGAGTGAGAAGTCGGAGTCAGTCAGGTAATATAAGGAGGGCTTTCCAGGAAAGAAGGAGCTCATATGTAGTCTTAGTAAAAACTCCCACAGTGGACAGGATGCCTGGGTGGCTCAGTCGGTTAGGGGGTCCTGGGATCGAGTCCTGCATGGGGGGGGGGTGTCTCTGCTCAGTGGGGAGCCTGCCGCTCCCCCTGCTTGTGTGCTCATTCTCTCCCTCTCTGACAAATAAATAAATAAAATCTAAAAAAAAAAAAAACCAACTCCCACAGTATAAAAGTATGAGATGTTTTTTAAGTAATTGAGGATTTCTTCTCATTGATCTGGGAGCCACCATTGTTTAGGGGATTTCTGCAGATGGGGTGGGGAGCCGCAGTGATACCAAGAGCAGAACAGGGAAGAACAGGTAGTGGAAAAGGGGTAGGAAATGGATTTCAGTGTCCCTTTTCCCTTCCCTCAGGCTCTTTCCTTAAATACCCTCTCACCTCTGTCCACCTCTGCTTGTTTTCCTGATCTTCTCTCAGGTCTGCCACAGCCAAGGGGTGTTTGGTCAAAAGATCAGTAAATCACTTTGTTTTGATTCCATGTTTACCGTGAACTGAAAATCATTATTTTAGGACAGGTGCTTTTCCTCACAATAGCCTTGAGAAATAGGAAAGGGGCATCATCATCATCGTCAGTGCTTTATGGGTGAGGAAGTTGGTTTCCTCTCCATGAGCGACTTTGCCGAGTCCACAGTTAAACATGGTGGTGCCAAGACGGGAGCCACGTATCCTGGGACTCTGAGTCCCAGGCGGTAGAGTGTGGCAGCTTCAGGATCTGTCAGAGCTCGAATCCTGGTGCTGTCACTTACTGTCCGGATAGTATAAGGCAAGTTCCTTAACCTCTTTAACTTGCTTTTTCCCTTATTATTAAATGGGCTTTAAAATAGTACTACCTCGGGGCACCTGGGTGGCTCAGTCGTTAAGCGTCTTCCTTCGGTTCAGGTCAAGATCCCAGAGTCCTGGGATCGAGCCCCGCATCGGGCTCCCTGTTCAGCGGGAAGCCTGCTTCTCCCTCTCCCACTCCCCTGCTTGTGTTCCCTCTCTCGCTGTGTCTCTGTGTCAAAAAAAATAAATAAAATCTTAAAAAAAAAAAAAGTACTACCTCCTAGGATCCTTATAAGGGTAAAATGAGATAATGTACATAAAATGCTTGACAGATAGTAAGCACTCAATAAATAAGTATTATTATTATTATTCTATTCTAATTACTAGGCACTAATCAGATTCTGACCACATGGTATGGGATAGACTTGGAGTGAGCAGTTGGCACAGTACATTGATGTGGTTCCATTTGGAGTTGGGGACAGAGGGTCCAAAAGTCCCCACAGAGCAGATCATGATGAGACTTTGACCTTGGAGATAGAATTTCACTCACCTGGAAAGGGGTGAGCCCAACCAAAAAGATGCAATTGTATTAGTTATCTATTGCTGTGTAACAGATTGCCCCAAAACTAGCACCTTAAAACAAGAAACGTTTGGTCTCTCACAGTCTTTGTGGGTTGGGAACCCAGGCACCGCTTAACGGGGCATCTCTGGCTCAAGGTCTGTCATGAGGTTGTAGGCAAGCTGTCAGACAGAGCTGTGGTCATCTCCGGGCCGGACTGGAGCTGGAGAATCTGTTTCCAAGCTCCTCAGGTGCCTGTTGGCAGGCCTCCAAAGATCCACGTCCAAGTTCACTCACACGGTTGCTGACATCCTTTGGTTCCGCCTCACGGACTTTGTTTACCTGTAGCCTAGAGTCAGCACTTTTTCTGGAGAGGGCCAGATAATAAATACGTTAGTCTTTGCAGGTCAAACAACGTGTGTGGCAAATATCAGCTCTTTGCTGTGTAGCACAAGGCAGCCCCAGACATCTCGTAAATGAATGGGCGTAGCTGTATTCCAATAAAATTTTATTTACCGACAAGAGGTGGCCTAATCCCTGCTCCAGATCTGTACAAGGACAGCAGCATGGTTTAGCAAAACTAGTCCCGGTGGCCACTTAGCTTCTCGGGGCTTCAGCTCCCAGTCTGTAATACATGTGGGTTAGATTAATATTTTCTCAGGGGCTTCTCGCCCCACAAATGCTGTGATTTTAACTTTCATCTTTATTCATAGCCATTTGTTCTCTCTCTCTCTCTCTCTCTGTCTCTGCTAACACTAATTAGTTTAACCAGAGTGTCAAAATCCTTTACAAATCTCGCTCTAGAATGGAAGACATTTAAGGGACAACTTAACGGACATGTTCAAGTTCCTCCTATTAAAGCATGTAGTCTCGGGGACTCATGGTGTGACAGGACAGCTCTGCAGAGAGTGATGGATTCTGGGCAGCAGGGTTCTTGCCTGCCTACACGAGAAAGAAAAGGCCCAGAAGCTGGAGGACCGGTGGCATCATAATAATAGCTACTGTGATTGATTGCTTACCTGCGCCCATGTAAAGTGTGTCATCCGTGAGATATCAGCTCTTAAGATTTCTTAAAATACAGATACTTAAGGAATCACAAATAGTGGAGTCTCTACAAGAGGTGAGAGGTGACCCCCACCCCCAAGAATGTTCCTTAATATAACTGCTCAGAAATCTGTCCCTGATACTTACTTTTGCATTATACTTAATGGTGAACATACAACCTGGTTTTTCTAGAACTATAGGATCAGATCAAGGTCTCTCAGACATTGAAAGAAGCCTGGATTACTTTTTTGTTATTTTGGAGGCTCTCAATATATTAAAGTACTAAAATAATGACAAAACAGGGTTAGAAAAATTAATATTTTAAATGCTTACATGTACAAATGTGCGATATTGTACACATGCATAGAGGTGATAGAATTTTCCTATTAAAGTATTAGTTCGTAAGGAGCTACAAGTGATCTATTATGGAAAAATGAGACTGAAGTTCAAAGCTGTGTGATGAATATTGTCTTCTTTCAATCCTGTCAGTGTAGATCGGGGCATGTACTTGGAGATACTTGTCAAGAGTCTATATCTGAGACCCTTCATGAATGGGAAGCCCAAGTAAATTGCCCTCCTATATCCCATATTCCCTGCCTATGTCCACAATACTAGGCTTGGTTGCGTTCATCCCGTCATGTGAAAGACTCCAAGGTGTCAATGAAAAAAGCTTAAACTCTAAATCTTTGCCTCACCATGTGCCGGTTGCGAAACCTTATGTGAGTTAGTTAAGTTTGCTATTCATAAAATGGAGCTCGTAATACCTATTTCACAGACTTGCTGGGAAGAAAATGAGGTAGTGGGTGTATCGTATCAAACACGTAATGGATGCTCAAGTGTCGGCATCATTACATTACCTCCGCGTGCACGTGCGCACGGACACACACTTGCACGCATCAGATCCATCCTGAGCCCCAAGTCTGGGTTTTGAAAATCCGTTGATTTCAAACACTGCCTGCCAGGGCCCAGGGAAGAGTGTTGTGGCCACCACTGCCCTGGGCTCCCATTCACGCAGGAACTGACAGCACTAGGCTGAGGTGACGTGGCCCCAGGGCTCTGCCTCCCTCCAGCCTCCCCTGCTCCCTTCACCTGCCCTTCGTAAATGAACACGTGTGAGATGGTTTGCACATCTGAGACAAATCTCTTATGCCACAAATGTGAGACAATTAAGACGGAATAGGACTTTATAAATAGCAAACATAGGGGCGCCTGGGTGGCTCAGTTGGTTGGGCGACTGCCTTCGGCTCGGGTCATGATCCTAGAGTCCTGGGATCGAGTCCCACGTCGGGCTCCCTGCTCAGCAGGGGGTCTGCTTCTCCCTCTGCCCTCTTCCCTCTCGTGCTCTCTGTCTCTCATTCTCTCTCTCAAATAAATAAATAAAATCTTTAAAAAAAAAAAATTAAAAAAAAAATAAATAAATAGCAAACATAGTCTCCAAAGGGCATTGGCGCGCCCACCTACAGATTTACAGGACTGTGAGCCATTCTGGGGCCCTGCGGCTAAGAGGGCCATACCTTCCTGCCCCCCTGGGGGAGAGCTTGTGTGCAGAGAAGGAAGAGATTAACTTAGTAGGAGTCAGACTCCTGGGGTGTGTTGTGTGCAGCGTCTTTAACTGTTGGGGAAAGGAGGATTTCTGCCTGGGACAGGTCATTGCTGGGCTGATTTTTCTTGCTCTTTTCCTGGACTTCTGAATCTGAATAGTAGTGATGCCTTGTGGAGCCAGCATTTCCTGGTTCTGAACGTAGACACAGTTTCCTGGCTGGCCTCTAACCGCTGGGTCCTATGGGGTCATCTTTGCCTCGGATCAGAAGACAGTTTTAAAAAGGAAAGGCAAGGAAAATCAAAATCATCTCACACATTATAATTATGTCATGCTTATAGTCAGCACTGTAGACTTTAAACTTGGAAACTGCAAGGAGGGTGACTTTACCAAAAATGGAAAGTTCCAGAAATGTTAAGTGTTGGAGAAGAATGTTTAATTAACTGGCTGAGGGTCGCTCTCGGAATGATTTGCACCATTTAAAACAATCATTATGGACGTTATGTGTTGTCATGAGAAAGGCTAGAAACAAAATGTTCAGTGAAAACAGGGCGTGAAGTTATTTATATATTGTGTAAAATCAGTCTGTAAATGGACATAAACTAAAATCCTGGGGGAGAAAATGAACACGTAACACAGGGTTAGGTTGCTATGATTATTGCTAACATTTTTTTGCACTCTTCCCAAATTTTGTGTGCTTATATGTCTGTGTGTCATTATATCTATTTTTATATATGTACATTATATGAATATGTATAAATACAAAAGTACATCTCATTTTTTAATGAAAAACTTCTTAAAGCATTTGGAAGGATTGGAGATATTTGTGAGCAGAACAGATGCAAAAGAAAAAAAAAGTTTTTATACTTAAAAATAGTACCTAGAATTTGTACCAAGGACTAAGCTTTACAATCCATCAATAGATGAGTTAATTTTACACTCTATACGTAGATGATTGTGCTTTACTGAGGTAACTCAGGTCTTTTTTCTGTAGAGATTCTAGATATAAATCATGGTTTTGGTGTGGGGTTTTTTTTTTGCTTTTTTGTTTTGGTGTCGTTTTTTGTTGGTTTTTGTTTTCTTTTCGGTTTTTTGGTTTTTTGTTTTTGGTTTAAATGACATTCCTCTTTGATCACTGCTTCACACAAGGAAAAGATATTTCCTTGTGCGAAGTCCTGGTTAACTTCTCATAACCTCAGACAACAAAGGGCCCCTGTGTGAGGACGCAGAAATTCCTCTGGAACACAGGGAAGGCCCCCAGCTGAATTGCATCCAAGGAAGATGTTGCAAAGCTTGCAAAGCTTGTTCGAAGAAAGGAGCCCAGCTGGAGATCTTTTCTTTCTATTCAGATATTGGCCCTGCCTGGGGGTGGGGGTAGGGAAAACCCTTAAAAGAAAACCCGAAAACAGACCTGAACGCACTTACAAATTACCAGGAAAAGTTAATTCTTGCAACCCGTGTTGGTGCCAACTCAGGCTTATCATATTTAGAGTTTAACTCCACTTGGAAAGCAACTTTGTTTTTCTCTTCATGGAAGTTAAAGAAGATAACAGGGATGGACTGTCCCCCACGTAGTAAAAACTCTGAGCAAAGACCCGTCTGCGGCTAAGAGACGGGCTGGCTCAGCTCACCTCAGCTACCTCTACTTGCCACCTCTGCTCTGGGCCCACCAGTGAGTCCAACACGCTGCCCCCGCTTGTTACTATGAACTGAAGGTCTCATCAGGTGGGCCCTTAACATGGCAGTCAGTCCCTCCCCACGGAACTGCGGCCCATCCCTGGTGGGTTTATGTCCCACCATGCTGTCTTTCCAACACCCACAAGCCTTCGCTTCCAGCCCCCTTCCTCACATCCTTCCACTCTCCTAGACCTTGGGAGGATTTTTAGAAGGACATACAGTACATGCCACTGGGTCTGGTATGTCCTGGGCTTTTGATAAATGTCAGTGCCCTTCCTCCTCCTTCTCTTTGCCCTGCTTCGAACAGAAATTCCCCTTCCTATTATAGGTACTTCCTTCCTGGTCAATGATCGATCCTTTAACAAAAGCCAGGAAACAGGGTAGTGATGCGATGAAATGAGGAGAGCCAGCCCTCTTCTCCAATGTGGGGCCCTCCTCAGCAGCCTGCTTAGTGCCTGTTGGAGATTAAGAACAGTGAGAAGAATGGAGGCTGCCATCTTTGTGCTTCTGCCACCCGCTTATCCTGATCCATGCTTTCTTTATGCTCCTCACATCTAAAAAAGCAAAGGCCCAGAGGGGTTGAGAGATGTGCTCGAGGCCACCAATCTAACAAGTAGTGGTGCCAAAGTTCAAACTCGGGAGTTTCTGTGTTCTCCAGAACTTTTCCCTCCTTCTGCCAAGCAAAAGTGTTTTCCCAAAGACTCACAGTCTGGTCACCAGCAGCATTTGCTCCCAACATCTGTGCGTGGTCAAACAGGATCAGGACATGTAAGAAATACCATTTACTAGCTCCCCAAGTGGCTCCAGTTGAAAACTAAACTTCTAACAGAGTAAAAATTCCTTTCCATGTTCAGATAACTTAGCTGGTTAAATATCAAGCTCTGCAAAGCTTTATTTACTAATAGACCCATGGAATGTGATCCCTTCAGGGGTTTAATGTACTTGAAACACTGTAAAAATCACCATTTAAGAACCTCTAGATCAGCACCATCCAATAGAACTTTCTGCCATGAAGAACACGTTTTATGTCTACATTGGCCAATGTAGTAGCTTTTGAGCACTTGAAACATGGCTGGCTGGTGTAACCAAGGAGTTGAACTTCTATTTAATGTATTTAATTTTAAGTAATTTAAGTAGCCACATGTGGCCAGTAGTTACCATATTGGACACACAGTTCTAGAATATTCTGAAACGTTGATTGCTGGTCCCTACATTTTTTCATAATCCTTTGCCTATAATAAGCTCTAGCATATCACTGGGTCATAATTACTTACGTTTTGCCCACCTCACTAGGTTATAAGCTTTATGTCTTATTCAGTTTGCTGTGATCATCTACTAGCACATGGCCTGGCCCACAGTACCAGATGTTGAATAATTGATATAGGCTAAGTAAATGGATATGACTCGACTTTCTCAAAAGCATCGTTTTTACTGCTTGCTACCAGTTTACCCTTTCTTGAGATTTTGCTCTTATGACTAGACTGATTCCCACATCTTCAAATGAAGCCCAGACTGCCCACTTGTGAGCACACTTTTCTTTCTTCCAAGGAAAACCCTCTTTTTTCTGAAAATCACTTTTTTAGCTGATTGTTTGGGTTATTTGCCTCTGTTTCTCTAGATGAATGCTTCTCTTACCATGTCTTGGTTTTCTTTTCATTATCTTCCATTATGGAAGTTGATTCAGCTTCCATCCCCTACCCCACATAAGACATGTTCCCAATCCCCACTGTGTACCTCCTCCAGTTTTAGTTTGGTGAATATCTAGTATCTGTTAGAACTCTGTAAATGCTGTTCACAGCCAATCCAAGTAGAGAATTATAATTCCCTTCCCACCTAGCTTTTTCTCTGGGGTCACAAATGGCTCATTTTTTCATTTGTTCAGTATTCTGCATACTTCACTGATTCAACCCCCAAATTCTTTTCTTATTGTATGTAAGGGGATCCTTAAGTGATTCTATTGATTTCCTCTCTTAAAAGAAAACTGCCCGGAGCCTTCTTGCCTTGTCCAGTCTGAACAAGGTGTCCTTGTGGCTGTGTCCACTGCTGGCATTCTGGGATCTCAGCCACCATCATCCTTGGGGACACGTTTGTCCCTCTCCTGTGTATAATGTCCTGTTTCCTATATCCCTTGCTTTCCCCTCTTGGTTTACTCCTTCATTTGTTTGTTACGTTTTCCAATAGTTTCATTCACAGAAGGGGAAAGAGTGTGAATGGTAAGTTTTTTGAGACCTTTCATATCTGAAAATGTCTTTATCCGACCTTCTCACTTAATTGGTCACTTGGCCTAGTTTAGAATGGGGTGTGTGCGTGTTTAAGGAGTCTAAACCCATTCTGATCGCCAACTCTTTGAATATGATCTGGTTTTCTCTTTCTTAGAAGCCTGCATAGGATTCCAGTTCTGAAATATCACAATGGTGTGTCTTGGTGTTGAGTCTGTGTGTATTGATTGCGGTGGGCACTTGGTGAGTGCTTTCATCTGGAAACTCCTTCAGTTATGTGACATTTTCTCAGATTACTTTGTTGATGAATTCCTCCCCTCCTTTTATTTGTTCTTTCTTTTTGGAGCTCTTATTACTTGGATGTTGGACCTCCTGGACTGGTCCTCTAATTTTCTTTCATCTTTTCTATTTGATTTTCTGTGTCTTTATCTGTTTTGCTACTTTATATGAGATTTCCTCATCTTTTTCTTCCAGACTCTTTATTGAAATATTCATCTTTGTTCTTAATTTTTCATTGAAAATGAAATCATCCTGATTCTAGCCCTCCCCTCTTTGTCCCTACAATCTACTGCCACATCCCGTTGGCTTCCTACGATGCACTTGGCACATGGCAAGTCTACCACCACATGGCAAGTTCCAAATTCTTTAAACACCAGGCAATCCAGAATATTCCCTGTCTTGCACATAGAGCTGTCATTTTATAGGGCACACAACACGGTGTCCCATTCACTGCAGTTTCCTGGTGCCTGGCACACAGGAATTCAATGATTTGTTCACTAAATAATACTCCACCCTTTCCGGTCTCCTCTTTGTCATGTTCCCTCTATCTGAAAGGCCCTCCCACCTCATCTCACCATCGTTACGTTTCCATTTACCACGGTTTCTCTCAAATTTCAGTGAATGCCTGCTTCAGTGCTGCTGGCCCCAGCTATCCAACCCCGCGGGCCTCTTGTTTGCACACCTCTGATAGTGTTATTCGTACCCGGCATAACATTTTAGTGATTTGTAACCTCTTCTGGTCTCCTTGCCCTCCACAACCAGATGGCTAGCTCCCTGAGAGCTTGCCTTTCTCGTGTCTTCCTTACCAAGTGATATTTGAGTTGAATTATGAACACTGTGGTAAAAACTAAGAATAACAGAATCATGGGGCACCTGGGTGGCTCAGTCGTTAAGCATCTGCCTTCGGCTCAGGTCATGATCCCAGGGTCCTGGGATTGAGTCCCGCATCGGGCTCCCTGCTTGGTGGGGAGCCTGCTTCTCCCTCTGACCCTCCCCCTGTTCGTGTTCTCTCTCTCTCAGAAAAATAAAATCTTAAAAAAAAAGAATAACAGAATCATGTGACATTTGGGCAATGTATTCCATTTTAACAAATTATTAAACAATAAGAAATAATGCTGAGTGAAAACACATTGCTGACAAGAAAATGAAAATGAATTACCAAAAGTATATAACCATTCTGATATTGCATGACAAATTTGAGGCAGAATTAATGATTTCAAGAAGTGATTTACTTGGGAATGGGCTAAGAGCATTTCTTGAAAAAGTTGTGTCTATATATAAGTGAATTATTCTAATAATCACAGAGAAGTTGGTAAAAATCTGAATATTAGCTTTACTTTCTCAAATCTTACATATTATTAGTTTCACTAAGCAAAGCTATTTTCTAAATTATGTATTTTATTAAAATATTGTACATGTATTCATTGAAACTTTGATATGTCTCCAGGAAGCAAATTCCTTGAATTATTTTTCTGTTTAGTTGAAACTTCACCCAGGAGAGAAGAGGTGTGTTGTCATGTGATGTTTATTAAATAACAACTGTAGTTTTCCATTATTGAACAATTCCAGTATGCCCAGCACGTGATAGACTGCTTACATGTTGCGCCATTTAAATTTCACTACAACGTTATTTTATAGAAGAAAACACTGAAGTTTGGGTGGATTGTTCATTGATTGCTGGTTGTCAGCAGCTAGGGCTGCAGACCCAGACCTGGCAGGTTTCAAGACACTTGTCTTTCTGGGCCAGGAACTCCTTTCCCCCACATCGCTGCCTAGCAACCCCTCAGGACATGCTGTCTGCTGTCACTGTCAAGATGCAACTTGGCTGGGAACAGGAGGCAACTTGGAGACTCAATTTGCAACTTTTTTATTGTTGCAGGAAGAGAAGTTAAACTTCAAGAGAAACCTAATGGACAATCTCCACAGCAGGTAAGCAATTTTCTTCTTTATGCTTTGGGAAAAGCAATCTTTCCATTTTCCATTAAATTTTCTATTACTTGGTCTTTCACTACAGTTTTTATTGCCCGAAACATTAAAGCCAGTAAACCGAGCAATCCCTGAGGTCTGTCTCTTTCTGGCTTCATTCAGGTTTGAGTAGAATTTCGTTATTTCCTTTTTACTTGTGTTGTTTCGGGATACAATTCTAGAACATGTGAGATGAGCATGACCCAACTAAGTCTTCACACTGAAAGATTTACACTATGAGGAACTGAAACAAGATGGCGGAACATCCTCGCCTTGTTTGAGCTTAGCTAGAAACATGCACGTCAGACAACGCAGACGTTTTGCCACTCGGCCCATGTCCACAAGTGGCTGCAGAAGCACAGTGAGTATTCATTTGGGGATTGCGAATAAATTTTAGCAGGTTAGATGAATTAGAACAAATATGGAATCCACAAATAATGGGGATCAATTAGACCCATAAAGCAAGTAGATTAACACCAGGTACCTAGGAAGCTGTATGTAAGTTTGATATTTTTATCATCATCATCATCATTATTAAATGTTATTAAATATCCTGAGGGCATTGGGCAACTTTGAAAAGTTTTATGGGCAGGGAGAGTGATACGATTAAGATTTGTGTCCTAAAAAGACCACGTGACTTCTCTATGGCCAGTGTATCGGGTGGATGCAGGTGACAGGAGGATAATGTTACGGGCAGAGCAGTAGCCGTGCACATGGAGAGAAGAGGGTGGGTCTAAGAGAGACAGTGTAAGAGGCAGCATTCCTGCCTTCATGTTGCTTTCCCCCTGGAATGTGGTTCAGAACTCCAGCAGCACCATTATCTGCTCACCTTTGCCCACAAGCCTTTCTTAATCTTCCCAAGATTACTCAGGTGCTCCTTACGTAAGACTGGGTGACGCATTTCAATCGTGTTAACACTAGACTAGTCATCTGCTTATACGGGTTTTTTTTTAAAGATTTTATTTATTTATTTGACAGAGGGAGATAACGAGAGCAGGAACACAAGCAGGGGGAGTGGGAGAGGGAGAAGCAGGCTTCCCGCTGAGCAGGGAGCCCGATGCCAGGCTCGATCCCAGGACCCTGGGATCATGACCTGAGCCGAAGGCAGATGCTCAGCCGACTGAGCCACTCAGGCGCCCCATGCTTGTATGTTACTTACACATTTTTCCTTCGCTAGACTGTAAAATTCTTTCCAGATCCCTGAGATTGAATTCAGTACTTGGCATGTAATAGGTGCTCAGAAAATATATGTTGCCTGAATGGGTGGCGAGCCCTTTAACAAACAGCAGAGATCTTCTGTCTCTTTGTGTCCTAAGAACTAGCAGAGTGTGCTGCCCCCAGTTAGGTGCTGAGGGTTAACTGAGGCCTTAGAACCATGTTCAATCTCTTCAAGTGCACAAACTATTTTTACTATACTTCAAAGAAACCTTGGGGATTCAGTTTTGCGTATGGAGAGGTCATCTAAAATACGGGACCATCTGTTTTTTCTTGTCCTCTGACCAGTTCATGCTTCCAGCCTTGAGTCCGGAGCACATTTATAAAATGAGGTGACTGAGTGGGATGTTCTCTAAGATTCTTTGCGGTTTGGGCACTCTAAGATACTGGGACTTACACAAGCTAGTTGATCCAAGCATCTAGCCTTGAGCTATGCTTGCTTTAAAAGCTGTCATTATCTGTACAAGTACAAGACCGGCCGTACCCTACAAACTTCGGTTCACATCACCTCCTCTAAGGCTTCCTCGTCATTTCCAGAACTTAGCTTTTTCTAAATGCTTCACGTTTCTTCCAGACTTCTCCCCACTCCCAAATAAAGCTATTTCCCGAATATGAGGCATACTGTGTGTTGGAGATGCGCCCTGATTCCCATGCACCTCCAGGGAGGATTCGGTCAGAACATCACTCAGAAATTTTGTTCACAGTGTCTAAACACAAATAGCAGCCCGTAGTTCAAGAATCTTCTCACAGACAATGACCATGAACGTGAGAGCAGTCAACATTTAAGAACCTCCTGCTTGCCAGGCACACTCCGCCAGGCCCATCACCATGTTTCAATCATGTGATTTTTTTTTTTTTTTAAGATTTTATTTATTTGAGAGAGTGCGAGAGAGAGTATGAGCAGGGGGAGGAGCAGAAGGAGAGGGAGAGGCAGACTCGGGGGCTCAACCCTGAGATCATGACCTGAGCTGAAGGCAGACGCTTAGCCGACTGAGCCACCCAGGTGCCCCTAAATCACATGATCTTAATAGGGATGCTGCGAGATTACATGTTACTGTGTTCCCCATCCAATGGCTGGCAAACTCAGAAGTTAAATGGCTCACTGGAGATCACCCAGCTTTCAACAGGCCAATCCAGATTTTGACTCCAGAGCCCATTCCCATAATTGCATCACTAGACTGTCATCTGCATACTGGATTTTCAGGTTCTTTCTCCTCTTCTCTTAGACCCCCTTTATGATTTTATACATGTTCTTTGACCGGTCCTTCTGGTAATGTGGCCAGGAAAATGAAAGCAACCATGTGCTAATGCCAAGGGCATCTCTTATGTTTCCAAGCAGATACCCTACTAAAGAAGGGTGATGCTGACCTTCCTATGCAGCTTGAACCAAGGTCAGTAGATGAGCCCAGCAAACTGAGTCGAGATGAGTTTTGTCCGATGATACCATTACCATGGTGGTCAAGAGTATGCCGGAAGGGGGTCCCCTGATCGCACATGAGAAAGACAGAGAACTGCACATGTTAAATGAAAACACATCATCTTCATTTCAGATTTTTAAAATCTTCTCGAATAAACTATACTTCTATTATCTGAAGATGCTCCAAAATGCACTTGTTCAAATTCTTGGAAAGTAAAAGCCATTCAGAAGGTCATGGTCTCCCCGCCCCCCATCTTCAGTAGAGTTTGAATCTTGGTGCCGCGGTGATTATTCCTGAATAGCACACTTGGTTTGGTTTTCAATGGCATGGTCTATTGGCTCATCAGCCAACAAGATTCTACCCAAGGAGCAGAATTTGGGAAAAACATCTAATTCCATATGATTGATGAAAATCTGTTATTTTCAATGAGATTATGTAGATATTAGTTGAGATCTATATATGGTCCCAGTCACTTTCTCCTCAGAGCTGTCTGTGATAATCTGCATTGAGTTCCTCAACATATACTTCAAAAGCACTTTAATAACTACAGGGGGATATCTGGATTACCACCGCTAAGAGTTTTAGATATTTGTCTTAAGCTATTGACTTGGAGCTTCACTGAAGCATTTAGGGGCATATTACAAATCAGCTTCCTGACACTATATTGATGATGGGGAATGGGTCAATATGGCCCAGTGCCTATACTAATAATAGGGAACAACTTCCTTATTTTACCAGCCGTAAAGAACCATCTATAAGCTTATTTATTAATCACCAGCACCCACACCCATCAGTGATGTTGAGTATTTCCGTGAGATTACTAAAAATAGCATGAAGGTCCTTATGCCCTGATTCCTTCTCCAATGGCAGTTTTAGAATACCCCTATGTAGATATAGGAGGGGCTTGAGAGCTTGGGAAGGGAAGATAGGAGACTTGTAAGGAAGTTACATTGTATAGCAAACAGACTGATTTGTGGTGAGAAAGGGAAGAGAACTTGATGGAGGTGATGGAGGGGCTTCAGTCCCTTCCCCAACCACCACTGACATCCCCCATGGCCCGCCCTGTGTCAGGGGCGCAGCAATCAACAACATGTACGGTCGAGAATACCAGCTTTTGCAGAGTCCAATACTGTTGCCGTATATTCTTTAGTAGCGTAGCGAGAAGGCCTTTGACCAGGATACTGTTTGTATTAGGCTCAGAAACAGGAACCTCTCCTTTCAAACAGAGGACAATTAGAGTCAGCGGGTTATGCAGATATTGGCAGAGCTGGGAAACCAACCGTGGGGCAGCACAGAGGTGGTCAAGGCAGGAAGGCAGGAGCACCGCAGGGGGAGGTGCAGAACCGGATGCTGGGGCAGCAGCTGGAGCCGTGGAGGGCTGTGAGGGAGGTACGGCCAGTGCCAGGATGGACGGGATACTGTCCGAGCAGCGAGAGAGACGGGGGAGAAATACCCCGGCTTCTCCCATCTTCCGCCTCTGCTCTTCCGCCAGCACCTTCCATTGCTGGGACCCACCCGGATGCAGAGGACAGGGGCTCCTCCCCGTCGCGCTGCCCAGGACAGGGAGCCAGCAGGAGAGACGGGCAGTGCGCCAGCCCCGTGTCGTAGATTTGTTCCAGTTATTTCCCAACTAGTGAACATTAGGAGGTTCAAGTGGATCCCATATTTCTAGACACTTGGTTATTTTAACTTGTCCATTACAGCCCCCATAGAGATGAATAATAGACCGAATATAATTTAGAAAGTGTTTAAACGCAAATTCTGAAAAACAAAGTTTTTAGAAACTTAAGAAGATTGGAAAACTGCCCCAGTTGGGGATGGAATTGGGAACAGTGATGACGGGGATGAGTTTCTGACCAAAATGAAGAGGCCTGGCCTGCCTTGGTATCCGTACGGCAGTAAAGCACCGGTTCTCGAAGTGTGGGCCTCAAAGCAGCATCAGGCGCTTGTTAGAAAATGCGGGTTATCGGGCCCCACCCAGCCCCAGGTGGAATCCGTGCCTCTGCTGCTGAGTGCCACCAGGATCCCCACGCGCACCCCGGCCTTGATGCAGTAATGAATTACGTCACATCGGCTCCAAAGAAGCCCCCTCTTAGGAGTGTGCGTTCCAGAGAATAAAGGCAGAGCTACTCAAACTTCTCCCCTACAACAGTTCCCACCAAGGGTATGGCTGACCCCAAGCTACTAACAGACTTGAAATTCCTGTATGCCTTCTGTTTAATTCCAATAATTCATGCAAGTTTTTGCCTTTTCAAACACACAATATTTTGAATTTATTTTTAAGCAAAAATAATGAGCTTCTTCCCCCCAAACGTTCAAATTGATCCATGTGTTATTTTGTGGCTTATCTTCACTTCCTAGTTCGTGGCCACATACCCTCATCCAAAAGATGGGCCCCCAAAACCAGCTCACGCATGGGCTAGCCCGCAGGGTCTGGGGGGAGCACAGGGATGGCCATGGGGAGGGACAGCCACATGGACAGCCCAGCAGCATCATATCTAACCTGGGGGGAAGGAACTGTAACTCTATACTCCACAGGTTCCTTCCTCCCCAGCCACTGCCACAGAATTATTGTCCAGACGTACAGGTGGGAGGGAGCAACCCAGACTCTCCGATCTGCGGATCTGATGAGCAGTCACTGCGTCAACAGTGGTCTCTATAGGATTGCGGGAGCCTTTTGACCCCACCATGATGTGGCCAGATTACGGAATAAACCTCCTCATGCAGGGCCAGAGCTGGAGGAGGCCCTGCCATACGGTGGTGCCACGGCCACCGGGACTTAAAGGTGACAGTCCGCTATCTGAAATATTCACCACATCACCTACTCCCTAACTTTGCCACACGGCAAAGCACCTACACTATTTATGCCCTAAACCTTGTCTCCGAGGCCTTTCCCATCCCCAGTCCCTCCCTCCAGTGTAGATCAAACAACCGCCATGTACTGCCATCTGGTGGTCACAGAAGCAAGCACACCTGTAAAATTCTGTCCGAGCCTAAATTAAGAGGATCCAGTTCCCTTTTGCAGAAGCTACTGGATCCCCAACTGCTGTTTGTTGTGTAACCCAATGGACTCAGAAACCAACAGAACCTACCAAGACAGACACCGGGAAATGTTAATAATAATGAAAATTAGAACAACAGCATTAATAATAGTTATACTGTATCACTGTCTAACTTATATCCACTTACTTATCTATAAAACAGTGGTTCACACCTTAAAGGATTGTTGCAAAGTTAAAATGAATGAGTACATGAAAGTTCCTAGAACAGGGGTGCCCGGGTGGCTCAGTCAGTTGGGTGTCTGCCTTCGGCTCGGGTCATGATCCCAGGGTCCTGTAATCGAGCCCACATCGGGCTCCCGGCTCAGCTGGGAGTCTGCTTCTCCCTTTCCCTCTGCCCCTCTCCCTTCTCATGCACGCTCTCTCTCTCTCTGAAATAAATAAAATCTAAAAAAAAAAAAGTTCCTAAAACATTACTTGACGCATAGTAAACACTGAAACGTTAACGACCTATTGTCAGTATTAGTAAGTACTGGCGGTATGCCAGACACTATAGTAAATGCCTTACAAACTTCTAACTCATTTAATTTTCAAAACGATGCCGGCAAGCTGGAACACTTTCATTCCCATGTTGCAGATCTGTCCGCTGAAGCTTGAAGAAGCTGAGAAATTTGCCTCGAGGTCACAAAGCTAGTAAGTGTCGGAGGGAGAACTCAAACCGGCACCTCGGAGCCTAGATTGCTCCTTTATCCACCAGGCTGAGATGCCCGTGTGCTGTGCCGAGTCTTCCCAAACGTTTGTCTAAATCCCATCCCACCCCACACGTATACCCCACCACCACCACCACACACACATTCAAGACGAGAAGCGCTCTCAGGGAGCGCCCGGACGCCATTGTTTCCCCAGACCCTGGTCCGGTGCCTGGTACACGCTAGGGGTTCTTTGGAGAGCCGTGGAATCAGCGGGGACACCGTGTAATGGCTGTGACCATTCACGAAACATCTGTCTTAAGGACAGCTCACCAGCGACCACATCAGAAAAGAAAAAATGGTGTCAGATTTTGAGTAGGAGGAAGGGCCATAGAAATGTTTTTAAGATCCGTCAGAGAGATTGCGATTTGCCAGTCTCGGAACCACAAGGAGAGAAAAATGGAGTGACATTCTCGCTGTTGGAAAAGTCTTGTTTTTCCACATTTAACACAGACAGCAAGGATCCTGTGGCCCCAGCCGCGGTGAAGTTACGGGACCAGGACCTGGCTTGTTGCTCCGAGTTCATGCAGTGGAGGCACTGCAGGAGCAGTGTAGACACCCTCCTCGGGTGAACACCCCGGCAAGGACAGCCTTGGGAAAGACCAAGGAGGCAGCCCTTTAAATAATATGATTTGAGTGGGCCCCAGCGCAGCCGTTCATCAAGAAATACCCATTTCAACCCTGACATTTCATCCTCAGAGACTGACTGATTCCTTGGCTCCTGAGAACTCAACCTCCAGCCCAATAGCCTGCGCCTCCCCCTCCCCCATTCTCGCAGGGTGGTCCCCGAGATCTGAGTCCTCACCCCTCCTAGGGGCTTTGCTGTTACATGCCCTCTCTCCCCCGGGGACTAACTGGAAAGGGGCTGAGGAGACTTCTGCCAAAGAGCCTCACGCATGAGGGAATGAGCCAGAAAACTTGGGGCCTGAGGGAGGACAAGGAGGGGAAGCTTTTTGTATTTGGTCAGGATCTTGGGCTGGGGCGAGTGTGGACCCGGGACCCAAACACACCTCAGCGGTGTATTGGCCATGGTGTAGTTTACAAGCCATTGCGAGAAACCTCGCCCGCACCAGCGTCCTACTGGTGCCTGCCCAGCCTCAGTATTCAAGGGGACAACCGTGTGGAAACCAGGTGGAGGAGGGGGTCATGAGGGAAGTCCCCTTTCTTCACTGAGTCACCTTTTTAGGTTATCAGATTTGGAGGAGAGCTTTGAGGTCATGGACTCCTTTTGCAGATAAAGAAACTGAGGAATCGAGAGACCACAGAGTTTCCCACGTCTGCACTTGGTGAGGGAGCTGTTGCTAACGGGTAACTTGGCCGGGCTGGTTCCCCCCAGACACGGTATAACACTTCGAGTTTGAGGCACAAAACTCCCCCCTGATAATCATGACTGTCATTTCAACCATTGTTCTTCCCAAAATATTTCACAAAACACAAGTTTTGTTGGTTGTTAATAAGTCTTTTATGGGGGAAAAATTCTGTCGTCAAATAATTTGGGTAAATACCGATGTCAGCAAAGTGAAATAGTTCTTTTTATAATCACGAATGTGTTCATCTTTAATCTTTTTTTTTTAAGATTTTATTTGAGAGAGAGAGAGAGAGAATGAGCAGGGAAAGAGAAAGGGAGAGGGAGAAGCAGGCTCCCCGCTGAGCAGGGAGCCCGATATGGGGCTCGATCCCAGGACCCCGGGATCATGACCTGAGCCGAAGGCAGACGCTTAACAACTGAGCCACCCAGGTGCCTTCATCTTTAACCTTTAATCTCTACTGTTCCCAAACCTATCTGACCAGGGACCGCTTTCTGAGGGGAAAAACCTACAAACACCTCTCTGCACATAAATATCCCATCAAACCCAGTTCTGGGTGATGCTAACACATACCATAGCACATCAACTATTGAAGATTTTATTTATTTATTTGAGAGAGAGAGGGAGAGAGAATCTCAAGCAGACTCCACATTGCAGGCAGAGCCCAACTCAAGGTTTGATCTCACAACCCTGAGATCATGACCTGAGCCGAAACCAAGAGCTGGAAGCTTAATGGACTGAGCGGCCCAGGCGCCCCGCACATCAACTATTGAGAATGCATAAAATAGACGCTGATACTAAAGGTCCTCATATAGTCTTTCAGGTTCTCCAAGATCACCCAAGCTTAGCCTCTTCAGGAGAAAAGAAACACACCAAGAGTTTTCAAAGGCTGTCCAGAAAGGAGGAAATGGATTAAGTGGTCTTAGAATTTAGCTTCTTGTCCTTTTCTGTTGTGAATTCAGCACAGTCAGTGAAGTTGGGCAGGCCATCTCATATCTATCCTATAAAGCACCTAGCAATTTCTTCAGCACCTGGCAATTATCATCCTTCATTCCTCTTGAGCCCAGGAGCTCAGTACCCAGAAACCACTCACTAAATATTTGTCAACTTCACTTGCTGCCCAGGTTACATGAAATCCCAGCTGTTTTGTAAACACTGGCGAGTTGGTTTTTCAAAACGGAGCTGGAAATTTAAGCGTTTTATTTTGTGTCTCTCTCCCAAGCATTCCAGCTTCAATCAACTCAGACCACTTCCCCGCTGCAGCCTCTACGGCTCAAGGGCTAGAACGCTCGGCGCCGAATGCCCTTGACCCGGGGAATGGCCCAAGGGAGGGTTTGCCCGCCCATCTCTCTCAGCTCCTGTGCTTGACTCTTTGTTTTGGGCCACTGGGTCGTCCGATCACGGGAAGAGGCAGGCCCTCTGTCGGAATAACCTAGAAAATCTCCTCCTCATCCTTAATTCACTCACAGCTCTCACTCACCCGGCATGCCTTCGTTTGATAGCAAGCGCGAAGGGCCGCGTGTGAGCTGGATGCTGCCGTGAGTCAGGCGTTGCCTGCGAGGAGCTTGGGATGGAAGGGGAAGCAGACCGCGGAGGACACCAAAGCACTCGTCCCCTCGAAGACGGCAGCGGAGGACAGGAGCCGTACCTTCTTGGCCTGTGGCTCTCCGGTGCCTGGGACTGGCTATTGAGGAAAGGTCTTCAGGACGTACTCAGGATAACTAAATCCAGAAAAAATCGGTGGGCTTGGGGAGCTCCCTTCCAAAACCTTATCCCCTGTGCTTCCTTAGCGGGAGTATCTTAATATCAGCGGTTTCCCGTCGGTGGTCCGTCCTAGTCCAGGGATACGCAGAACAAGAGCTGACATTAGGTTGGTGCCTTTTTTTTTTAATTTCCCACTTTTTTTTTCTTTCAACTTTTCATTTTGACATTACATCAGGTTTACTGAAAAGCTGTCAGAAAAGTACAAAAATCTTCATATACCCTCCACTCACAGTCCCCCAAAGTTAACATTTACCACATTTGCTTTATCCTCTCTCTCTCTCTACACATGCACACATGCACACAAATTTTTTTCTAAATCATTTTAATAAATTACAGATACCATGCCCTTTCCTCCTTAATACTTCCCTGTGTGTTTCCTAAGAACAAGGACGTTCTCTTATATACCCCAGTGCATTGATCAAAATCAGGCAATTAACATTGACTTAATACGGTTACCTAATCTATAGGCCTTACTCAGATTTCAACAATTGTGTCAATAATGACCTTTTAGCAAAAAGCGCATGCATTTCATTTGGCCATCATAGCTCCCTAGTCTTCTTTAATCCGGAATGGCTCCTCGCTCTGTCTTTGTTTTTCGCACTAGTACGTTTTTTTTTTCAAGAGTACAGGCCATCTGTTTTGCAGGATACCCCTCCATTTGGGCTTCACAGACATTGCTTCACTCTTCCACCCAGGTTACGTTGTTTCGGCAGGAAAACCAGAGAAGTGAGGCTGAGTTCTCTGGGCGTCCCATCGGGGGCACCTGGAGCTGGTTAGTCTCGCCGAGCGCAGGCAGTGTTCCCTTTGGTTATCGGATGCAGGTGCCCTGTGCCCGGTGTCTCCACTGCCCAGATACTGTTGGAACCTTAAGCGTGTGCTGGGGAGATGCTTGGAGACTAACCATTCTGTTCTCCTCAGACTCTTGCCCACTGGTCTCAGCATCCACTGATGATTCTTGCTTGAATCAGTTACTGTTATGATGGTGATCCTTCTGGTCCCATGATTCCTCGTGTGTGTGTGTGTGTGTGTGTGTGTGTGTGTGTTAGCTGGCTTCCTACCTGTAAGGCAGAACTTTCCCTTTTTAAATTTCCATCAGGGTGGATTCATAGGTCCTCGTTTTATGCAGTGGGTTATAATCCTTTGTATCAGTAGTATATATATTTTGATGCTCTAATTGTCCCAGATGTGGCCAGTAGAAACTTCACAAGCTGGCTGGTTCCTGTCCTTTGCATCTGTCACTCTTTAGGACCGTCACTATTCAAAGGCAGCCCTTGGCAACTGGGTTGAGCCTTTTCCTGTATCTCTTGACTTGCAGATGAATACTCAGCTTCTCTGCCTGGTTAGAAAACTGACTGTCCGTGGTCTTCCCATCTCCCCGCCCCCCCCAAGCCCCCCCCCGCCCCCCCACCGTGGAACAGGATTTTCCAGCAAGGAGACTTGACTAGTAACTGACGGAGTGTTAGCATGTCCATCCTCAAACACAGGACTGTTTAACTTCAACGCAAAACACGGGGCAGAGTCAACCCCCAACACAGGACTCCAGGAGTGGCCGGTCACCTGCGGTGGGTGGACATCCCATCCTAATGGTATTTGCTTTTCCCCTGTGCAAACCAGCTGATGGTTGCAAAGGATTTGCCCTTTGCTTCTCTGTTGCTTTTTTATATTCCAAAGAGAAAGCAAATTCTGATTCTGGTAAGTAATGAAAGGCCCCTGACAACTGAGTTCTCGCCTTCAAGCTAGCCCTTGTCAAGGGGGGTTGGGGGGGCGCTGAGAGAAAGCAGGTAGACTGCCCATTTTGAACTCAGTCTTATTTCAGACGAGCATGTATTCTGCCCCCACCCCCCCCTCGCCCCCCATTTCCATGTGTCACACCAGGCAAGGAATATTCCCTTTTCGATCCTGGACATGGGAGAGCTCCTCACTCAAAGCAAGATGTGGGTGTGGCAAGGCATAGGAAAAGAGAAATCAATTGGATTTGTTACAAGGAATCTTAACAGAAGGAAGACAGTTGTAGATAGGGGCAGACAGGGGTTGGGTGTAAATACACTAGTCCCCACCCTTTCCGTCACTGGTCACACAGCCTTGGACGCAGGAGTTGCCTCAGTGAGGGAAGGAATGCTGCCGGGGAGGGAGAGCCCTGGGCAGGTGAGAGAAGGCTGAGCCCTGACCAGGAAGAGGCTGTGTCCGCAGGCCGGAGAGGCTCAGAGCATTGCCCTCAGGTAGGAGACCAGGTCCGGAGGAAACCCATGTGGTGTGCCCCAAAGGCCAGCCGTCGGGGGAGAAGCCAAGCTAGAAACCTGTTCTTGAAAGGGGAAAGCCATCAAAACATCCTTCACATTCTGTGGCTTTGGAAGAAAAATAGATCCTGTGGTTTTCCTGGGGGAGGAGGAAGGGCACCTCAAAGCCCCAGGTGGCTTGTAAATTCTTAAGAAACAAGGACGAGGTGGCTCTCGAGCTGGCCTCTTCAATCTCAGAGGTGTTGCATTTCGGTGCCCGTGGCCCCCAGGCCCCAGCCCCAGAGGGTGGGGCCTGCAGCCGGGCCAGGCTTCCCCATGGTTGACCTTGGTCAGCCTGAGACCTGATCACCCAAGGTGTGGCTCAAGGCCTGCCCCTTGCTCACCTCCTCCCTTCTTTCCTCTCTCTCCCTTCCCTCCTTCCTTCCTGAAAACCTTCCCCTCCTACACCTCTTGAACTCCCCATCCCCAAATTGACCTCCCTGATATTTTTACAACGATTAATATTTTACGATGGCTTCAATGACATGATGATGACCCACAGTCTGCCCTCTCTCAAAAACTTCAAAGCCTGGTTTCTCCTTTTTTTTTTCTTTTTTGCCGCCTATCCTCCTGACTGATTGTGTTTTTAAATGGAGTCCAAGATAAATAAAAGTACTGCAAGTAGGCAGAGGGGGGCAGAGTTTTAGAGCAGGGTGGGGGGAGGGGGGAGAAAGGGGGGAGCAGGGCTGATGGAGGGGAGGAGGTGCACATGGTATTTGTTATCTATCCTGTTTGTCCAGCTGATTTGTGAATTATTAGCAGAAAATAGGCATAAGTGGAAGCAGAGGCTGGGAACAAAATTCCAGGTTCTGGAAGTGGGGTCATTTAATTGACAGGGCTTTGAAGAAGGAAATGCTTATACACACAAACTACTGGCTAAGCTCCCAATGATCTCTCCCTCCGAGGAACTTCTGTGGCACTTGGGGCTTCTATCTTTCAACCGGTGCCACAGTTGATAGAAGTATACCATTTGGCCCTTATTCCAGAAAGCAAGTATTACTTGGTGTTGTAAATGCGTTTGTTCCTGTGTGTGTGGTGGCAACTAGATTTTATCTTTCTTCGGTGCAAGGCCTCCATCCCTTTTTTTTTTTTTAACATGCTGTGTCCAAACAGGTCCGAGTAATAAGTATGTGCTTCTTATGAATATTAACTCATATAATCACCAACAATTCCTTATGATAGACATATCATTAGTCCCATTTACAGATGGAATAGCTGAGGCCTAAAGTCATACAGCCAGTCAGAAGCTGGGCTTCGAACCATGTAATCCAAGTAAATCTCCCCAACTCCAATCTACGATCACATCTGCAAAGACTTTGGTGGTTTTTTTTTTAAAGATTTTATTTATTTATTTGACAGAGAGAGACACAGCGAGAGAGGGAACACAAGCAGGGGGAGTGGGAGAGGGAGAAGCAGGCTTCCCGCCGAGCAGGGAGCCCAACGTGGGGCTCGAACCCAGGATCCTGGGATCATGACCCGAGCCGAAGGCAGACACTTAACGACTGAGCCACCCAGGCGCCCCAAGACTTTGGGTTTTTTGTGTGTTGTTGTTATTTGTTTGTTTTTTGGTCATAAGCAGTAACATTCACAAGTTCCAGAGATTGGGATGGGGATATCTTTGGGGGGCCATTTTTCAGCACTCCGTAAGAGGTTATTTGTGGCTTACATAGGCCCCGTAACCTACCCGTCTAAAACCTTTTAAAGAGCACCAGTCATGGGGCACCTGGCTGGCTCAGTCGAAGAGCATGTAATTCTAGATCTTGGGGTTGTGAGTTCGAGCCCCACGTTGGGGGTAGAGATTACTAAAAAAAAAATCTTAGAAAAAAAAAAAATGAGAGAGCACTGGTCATTTTTCGTGTGAGTAAAGGCTTGTGAAGCAGTTGTGAAGGGCATCCTGGGAATTCAGCCACAACTGAGAGAAGACAGAAGAGGGGCCAGGGGAGGCAGCGACGCGGCCAGTGATGAATGATCTCTCCCTCTTCTAGCGCGCACATCTTACAGGGACGGAGAGACCGGGGCTGTAGATTCTGTTATTGGTCTGTCTTTTTAAAGGGTGTAGATTTTAGAAATGGGAAGTGATTTAGAGGTTCTTCCACGCCAGCGTTTCGGCTCTTCAGAGGAAAGATCCGAACAACATGATCAGTTCTACATGGAGGGAAGATTTGAGTCAGAGGAAACACGAAACTTGGAAAGGGGCAGGTGGGAGATAAAAGCAGCACAGAGCTGAACCCACCCGCTGCCAGGAGGCCCCAGGGGCCCGTCCTTGAGCTGGAAGAGCGTGGAGCCCTTAGCCCGGAGCCAGGTGTGGCCCAGTCATGGGAAAGGCAGAACAGGTGCAGTTTAGTCCCGGGTAAGCGTGGCATGATGACTGCAGCTGTAACGTCCTTGGGTGTCTACTGTGGAACACGCAGGTCAGCCACCGTACCCAGATGTCCTTTAACACTTGAGTAGCTAATCCCCTGGTAAGGAGTCCTCTGTTCTCTCCTACACCTCCCGCTGCGGCACGGTGGCTGCGCCCTGGTTGGGTTCCCGCGGCCCCAGCACAAGGCGATGAGCTAGGAAATGGCACGGATCCTTTTCCATCGCACCTTTCTCCCCCTTGCATTCTTCAGCGAATGGAGATGATACAGGTACCTCCCAGGGTGGGCGAAAGGGCCTGGCAGAGACCGGTGTGAGTAGATGTTTGAGAGCTCTGAATTCGCGATTTGGTATAAAGGAAGGGGTTCCCAGGAACCATGGCCTCCCCGACGCGCGTGTTGTCCTTTTGCCAAAAATTGTGACTCGACGAACTTGGAGTATCTAAAGAAGAGAAAGCAAACGTAATTTCTCTTCACCTGTCATTCACTGTGTTCTCTCCTTTTTAACTTTCTTTTCCAGATGGTAACAAAAAATAATCCAGATGGGGTGCAGGTGCTGTAAAATGATACAAAGGTAACGTTGAAAAAATAACCTCTGAGTGGAGGAATCTGGGATTCCCGTGGGGGCCCTTCTAAAGACCATGCATGGATTTCATGCATTTATCCCTCTCGGGGCATGACCAGCATTGCTAAGAAATTATGAGTTTGGAACTGCTTTGATATCATTTAAGAGGACATGTGGCCTAGATTTTTAAACTTGTTTTGCTCACCGCTCAGAGCACGTTGGGAACGACATAATGCTCTGAGAGCAGATTTGGTTTAGCTGAATCTCCAGTTCCCCGGAGAGCTTCAGCACAAAGAAAAGCTTGGGTTTCAGGGATGATGCCTGACAGGGCGTTGCTGAAAATAAACCACGCCCATCACATACGTGTTTTTAATTTTGTCCAGATTCTATTTCAGAATAATTTGGATCACATGAATAGAATTCTACACAAACTAAAACCTGACTAATTTGCTTCCTTCGCAAATAACACTTTTTATTATTCTAGTTCTACATCTGTAGCTATATGGCTGTATCCATTTAGTCATATGTATGTGTGTGTATCAGTTCTATTCCATTGTAATCACAATGGGATGGTAGGCTTTATTCAAAAAACATTTATCATAATAAATATTAGAAGTATCATTCATGTTAGTCCAGACTTCGTATTTATTGTTTGAACGACTGCACGATATTCCATTAAGGGGATGTGCTTAACCACTTAGTCCCCTGTTATTGGACATTTGTTTTATTTCCCTGTTTGGTTGTTTGTTGTTTTTTTTTTTAATTTTTTTTTTTAAAGGTTTATTTATTTATTTATTTGAGAGAGAGAGAATGAGAGAGCAAGCACATGAGAGGGGGGAGGGTCAGAGGGAGAAGCAGACTCCCCGCCGAGCAGGGAGCCCGATGTGGGACTCGATCCAGGGGCTCCAGGATCATGACCTGAGCCGAAGGCAGTCGCTTAACCAACTGAGCCACCCAGGCGCCCCTGTTTGGTTGTTTTTAAACTCCATGAATCACTTTGTACTTTACTTTGTTTCTCTCTTGGATCTCTTCTTAGGCTCTATTCCTTTACCCCAACTCTATCTAATTGGTTTAGACACACATATAGGCTTAACGGAATAAGAGCAGAAATTAACAGGAATAGTAGAAGGAGGCAGAGCCTGCAGGAGAAAATATTAGTGATGGAAGCTAGTTATTCATAAAGGTAGTAATGAATAAAGTGAATTCGTGTTTAGCCTGACCCTCATTCTTGTCACCCCCAGCTATCTCTTTGATCCGGTTCAAGTGCCCTCCCCTGGCTATGTCAACGAGGTGAACAGCTGCAAGGTGGATGAAGGTGACGCGGGTAAACTGAAAGGCAAACAGAGCGGCCAGGTCCTGGTGCACAAAAACGAGCTGCAGAGCGAGGGCCTGAAGAGGACGGCCAGCAGAGGCAGAGCCTGCGGCGGGCAGGAGCCCCACTGGCCTCCCCCAGGACCGCCCCCTCAGGGGGACACGGCGGGGGGATACTGTGCGGACAGGGCTGGCAGTGCCATCAACGGCATTGGCCCCGCCCCCGCCCCCCTGCAGCCCACTGGGGATCATGGGCCCCACCGGGGAGACAGGGGCTCCTGCGTCAGGACCGCGCACAGTGTCGCCCCAACTCAACCCTTCCCGGAAGGACAACAGGACAGTGTGCTGCCGGCCTCGCAAGAGACCCAGCTCGTCCGAAATGGGGACTCCAGAGCTTCTTCCAGGGCAGAAGGTCCTGCCTTGCGAGTACAAGACCATGACCTCCAGATACCGGCCCCGGATTACCCTCCCCTTCGGGGCTCCACTGTAGACAAAGCTGATCCGGAAGAAAAGGACTGTCTTTCCAGGAGCCAGACTGACGACGAAGCCCCGGCGGGAATTTCCCCCAGGGTGGGGGAGCACGGTTCGAACATGCCCTTCCCCTTGAAGAGGAGTTGGGATTCATTAAGCGAGGCCATGGCGACAGAAGACCTAAGTGTCTACTCTGAAGCAGAGGATGCTGCTCAGGCCGCGCCCGTGGTCGATTCGAGAACCGGGTGGGAGGATGCACCTGGCTCCGCGGGAGAGCCGGGTGGGGACGCGGAGGACGAGGATGCGGCCGTGGCCGAAGCCCTCGCAGCCTTAGAAGCAGCTACCGCTGGAGAAGACGTGGATGAGGCAGATTAGGGCCCTGAGCAGGTGTCGCTGCGCGCACGTGGGGTACGCATGCTCCGTGGTCGGAGCTGGGGCCCCGCAGCCTGCGCCCCCCGCAGCCTTACAGGTTGTTTGCGTCAGCATCCGCGCTGATGATCGCGGGTGCCCACGCCAGGCCGCTTGTTGTTAAGTGTGGACAGCACCACTGTGTCGACGGGCGATCACTCAGGGCGCCAGATTAAAAATCAGAGTGCGGGTGCCCACGGCACATGCGGGAATCAAACAGCCTGCTCGTCGACCCACAGATCTCCCTCCAGAACATCTGGGACAGATGTTCTCGAGAATGCTCTGAAATCCCAGCGCTTAATCCCCACCCCTCCCACCACCACCAAGGGCACAGAATCACAGAACATTCTGTTTGTAAATTCGTTGTCTTGCTTTTGAGAGCCAGACATTGTACCCAACCTGGAAAAAGTAGCTACCCCCACTGAAAGTGCCTAGTGTGTCCCCAGAGCATGGCTTGCCTTCAGGGACAGTCACCCAGGGAACTAATCACTAACCACTTGTTTGACATGGAGTTAAACTCAGCAGGCTTCAGGATGGAGCAGAAGCCACCAGTAAGCAAATGGTTAGTCATTAGCTGTAATATTAGGACACCTTGACCTTAACTTTTTTACATTATTACTTTTTAATCTCCTCTGGGACTGGGGAGGCTGGCCAAAATAATTCTGAAAACTGCTTGTGTTGTATTTGAGTCTTAAGTTCATGAGATTGGGAAGAGCGAAGAGATAGATGTTTTATGCCACTTAATGTCGATTCTGATTAAAATATAACAACATATGTGTCTGTCTGTTGTAACTCAAAGGTGGTTCTCATTTCCCAGACTGAGTGTCAGTAAGCCTTGATGTTTCTTTCCATTTCGAGAGCTCCACTACTGAGTTACAGGTGAGGAGAACCAGTCCGTTTGCTGAGAATGGCTTTGGCTGTCTGTCCCTGCCGTTCAAACTCATGACACCACGTGCTCCGATTTTACCTAAGGATGAGCCACAGCCCTCTCTGGATGCCAGCCCTCTGATTTATAAAAGCAAGAGCTGCCATTCTGACGTGACTCAGTGGAGAATTTAGAGGATGGTCAAGTCTCTCTGGAAAAATATGAACATGGGAGATGCTCTCATATGGCATTTCATAACACAGGCTCTGAAACCTGGCTGACCTTGGTTTGATATCCAGCTTTGCCACACGACCTCGGGCAAATAATTTTTCCCTTCTATTTGCCCATCCGTTAAGTGAGAATAATAGTATGTATTTATAAAGATTGAATGAGATTATGCAAGTATTTATCACAGTGCCTGGCACACAGTAGGCTCGCAATAAAATGCTAAGTCTTACCAGTTAACAACAAATCCTTGAAGAATGGTTTTATGTTCTCACAACTGAAAACTCTAACACTGTCAATGTCATCACTGCACTTTGGTGATCATTTAAATAAAAAGGTGATTTCTGAGCTTCCCAGCATCTTTAAGGATGGCACCCTTACAAATGCTTACCAGACATACGTTACCCTGGGTTTGTTTGGTGACACGCCAGCTCCACATAAAAGGTCACACCGAGCGCTGAAAATATAAGCTGTTGTCATTGTTAATTGCATAATCGGAGGATTTGCTATTGTACTTAGTACACGGAATGCTTCCTGTTTGAGAGTGGTCCCTTCAAGAGTTTCCCAAAGTGTATCTGTTGGGATTAGGTTCAGCTGCATGTGATAAATGGCTTATATAAAAATAGAGATGTATTGAGAAGAAGTATTAGAAGAAGTCCAGAGTTAGCAGTCCAGGGTGGTAAGAGTTCTATCCTATCAGCGACCCGTGCTCCTATCATCTTGGCTTCCTTCTCAAGATTACTGTGTATTCCAATCATTACATTTGCTTTCCATGCAGGGAAAAGAAGGAAGGAATCTCCCTCCCTTCCATTTATACCTCCTTGGTCAACATCTAGTCACGTGGTCACATTTAGATGCAAGAAAGGCTAAGAAAACTTATTTCTCTGTCTGGATTTTCCAATTGAATTCAGGATTCGCTTACCAAGAAGAGGGAGAATAGACACTGAGTGTTGAGGTGGTCAGCTTGCTGTGTCTGGTACGCCAGGGCCTCAGAACACAAGAGCCTGGGAGAGCCAGTTTGCAAGAGGTTGAAAGATTGTACTCACATTTGGTGTAACAGAAAGGGATTGAACTTTCAGTCCAGTGGAAGGAAGACTGGACAGCTACAAGGTATCCTGACTTCCCGTGGCTGTCTCTACAACAGAAGGATGAAAGAAGAAAATTCAGACAGAAAAGGGGTAAGGTAAGGTGAGGAGTTAGTGCAGACAGGTCTCTTTGCTTGGCACCTGTACATAATTTCCCATTTTGAGACTGCTGCGGATACTTCACCATGTTAACAGTTCTCCTAAGTTTTAAAGGTTCTTTTTGTGCAAATAACTGCTTCAGAAAGGTTAGCAGATGACCAAGATTTTTGAGTGTTTGTTTTTTTTAAGCTGTCATGACGCCTTTTGTCTGCCCCCATATCCAGGCTCTACCAAAGGATGTCCGAATCTTCAGATTGAAAAGAAATTTCAGATTTTAGCTTTATCCACCAGGTTGTCTAGCAACTGACTAAGCATCCTAATCTGTGGAGTGTCTTTCTATAGCCTAGTGCCACCCCGTATCAGAAAAGTGATGATTGGCAATAGTGAACTTTTAAAATATTCTGGACAACTTGAAAGCACAGATGCACTCTGAATGGAAGTCACTGGCTTTGATTAGGAGGGGACATCCTGGTCTTTCATGATCTAAGCAAATTGTGTCATGTGGCTATTTACCACATTAAATCTTGATTTTGATATAAAATTATTTCTATATTGTGTGCGTGTGTGTGCGCGTATGTATACATTTTTTACTGGGGCAAGCTGAACCATCATGTAAATAGAAAAGTAAATGTTCTTCTCTGGTTTCCAAGGCATAGAGTAGCAAATTGTTGTAACTGTCAAACCAGATGTTTAAAGGCACAAAGAGAATTTGATCAGGCTGCTTAGCACACGCCCATTTTGTCCATACTTAGTAACTGCTGGCCAGTCACTGTTTCTCCCTTTCTGCTTCACTCTGCCTCTGACCCAAAGGATCAGACTCTCTCTTCCTGAGTCTTCCGTCAGTATTTCCAAGCAGGAGGCCCTCGGAAGAATGAAGGGGCCACAAGAATCCAAGCATGTGAGCAAAGATCTGACGTCCTTCGTTTTGTCTCTGTGAGGTCACAGGAGTGAGGCCTCCAGTCTTGGACGTGAACTTTATGATGAAAATGTGGAAATCCTTGCTTTCTGGGGGGTTTGTTTTGTTTTTGTTTTAAACTCCAGAGTAAACCTCAGTTATTTTCAAACCCTCTATTTTGGAACTGGTGATAATTAAACAGAGACAAGCTAACATTTTTTTCTCCCGGCAAGCGCTTTCCCTGTTAATGTGTGGGAAAAATAAGTTGCACGTTGATTTACTAAATTGGTAAGTTCCTCCGATGTAGGAGGTTATAGTAGACGGCTATAAGCCATCTGACCTTCAAAGCACCCTCGGCCACTTGAAGAAACAACACTGTAGACACCCCTATCAAATATGCTGATTATGGATGATTCTTACCTGCCACATTAAATCAGTCGGCTGCAGTCGACTACTAGCCATGGTTTTCAGCTAAAGCAACTGTAACAAACCAGTGCCTTGTGCCTCCATCTAGGATAGTGTAGGGCACAAGGCGGGAACTCAATCCATCATTTGTTGAGGGAATGAGGAACAGCTCCCCACAGTACAGTTAGGACACCTCCTGCAGCGGAGAGTCTGGATGCTAATTGGGAGATCGTGGTATGTGGCCATCAGGGTATATAAATGCAGGGCCACGGAAGCACAAGTCTATGTGAATCCAAGAGAAAAGAAATTACATCTATTATTCATGCTTTTCACTCCCGGACTGCCCTGCTCTGTTTGAGCAGTGGTGCTTTAGAGTGGTCCGTGGAAAGGGGTCAGAGAGTAGAATTCGAGGACTCGGTGAAGGTTTGGTCTCTAGACTGAGACCACGGGACTCTGAGGAGCTTAATCTCCAATTGAGACAAAACCCTCAAGAAAACCAAAGTTTGGGACCAAGCAATGGGAAACTTGGCTGACCACATTTTTCTCTCATTTTGAACTCAATCTTTAAAATCCTGAGGGAGTAAGAAAGGAAGGGCGTGTGTTTGTGTAACAAGACTCAGATGTCCCCCGGAGGTTGGCTCTGTAGCCATGCATTCCGAGCTCCAGGTCTCGGGTTATGAGGACACGGCACGTGCCAAGCACTCACACACACACACACACACACACACACACACACCTCTGTAATCTGAAGAAATGGGGGTGGAATCAGTCTGTGCTCCTTGTTCACTGTGTGACCTTGAGTTTACATTTCTTAACTTTCCTGACCCTCACTTTCCCCACCTGTAAAACGGGGATCCTTCCTACCCCCTAAGCTGAAAGCAGATATTCTCAAATTTCAGGGTGCTTGTTTCCAAACAGCAGATTTCTGGGCCTCACCTCCCAGAGATTCGGGTTCCATAGGTCTTGGGTGGGGACCTGGCATCTGCATGGTTGATGTGGGTAATTCTCCAGCCACACATGGAGAAACACCAAGATTATAGACTAGGAATTGCCACATCTTCCTGATCTTGCAGCAGTTACCAATAAAAAAAGTGTGTGCTCTTATCCCTAATAGAAGCACACTTACAATTAAACGTACCTCTTGAACTATGTCATATACCCGACAAAGCAATATTAAGATGGATTAACAATTAAATATCAAAGTTTTAATACTTTCTTCCCATACCCCTTGGTTCTGTGAAACCTACTTTGAAAACCACTGATTTAGAAGCTCAAATGAACTATCTATAAAAGCACTTTGTAAATAGACAAAACTGAAGTAATATTTTTGACAACATATATGTGAGCCATATACACTTAGAATGCACACTTAGCCGTACACAAGCAAATGTGAAAACGTACACCCCAATACCACTCATCCTCATCCTTTGAGCCTGATTTTTAGGAAACTTCTGTATTTTCTGCTTTTAAGGATTTTGGAGTAGTTAATATAAAACTGGAGTAAAACATGACCTAGAGACCACAAGGTAAACAGAATTTTACTCATCTCCCTTATCAAAACTATACATTCCCAACCAATCTGCACAAGACAGTTGGAAGATAGGCCGTTGGGAGTATTTGTTTAGTCGGGATCTAGCTATTTTGAAAGCAAAACCATAACATTTTCTCTTGATGTCAGTCACCAACTTTAAAAAAAATCACAAAAATAATTTCATTTCCAGATCCTACTCATCCTTTCCAGAATAGTCAAAGCTACAGACAATGGTGCATATAAACCTTGGTACTCATATAAAAAAGGACAATTTCATAGGTCAAAGAGGGTTAATGGTCTCTCCCCATTAACGAACGTTCTTTCCTGGTCTTAAATATCGACGCTTAGAAAGGAATCAAAAGTTTTAAATTACCCATTTACAAAGCCATAAGATCATATGCTCTCAGATTTTCATGACATCAGCCATTAGCCAGGAGACAAGCCAAGGACTGTTACGGTATTTAAAATTTTATAGAGGGAAAAATTCCTAACCAGAAAAATTTATCAGCAAAGAAACCATTTCATAATAATTTGCCAAACAATACAATTATTGATATAGAAATCTTATTCAGTGATAATTTATGGGAGCCATCAAGTTATGGGTTTGGGTTTCTTATAGGTGCAAATATAGCTTAACTTTTTTCAAAACCACCATTTGTTATGCATTTCATACAGTCTAAGTTGTGCATATGCATCATCTAAGTCCCACCATGACCCCATGAGTTGGAGGTATGATTATCCCCATTTCACAGATGGGGAAATGGAGGCTCAAAAAGCTATATAATTCATCCATGGTCACACAGATTGAACAACAAACTGGTCCTTGTTAAGGACTACATAATGCAGCTTCCCCATGGAGACAACCATGTTGCCATCAAACGAAAAAATGGCCGAATCAAAATGTGAAATTTCTAAGAAAAGAAAGCATTTGGTCTCCATGATTTTAAGGAACACATCAATCACAGCAATCAAGTGAATCTGAGACCTGAAACTTAAGGGAACTTTAAAATGGTGGAGAGAAATACAATGCAATTTCAGAAAAGTAAAATTATATGTATTGTCAATTGGGAAAGACAGGTTATTTTCTGGTTCTGAGGAAGATTTTAGCAAAGCATCGAAAAATCAGTCAAGGCCTTTATAAAGTCTCTAAGACTGTCTCTTATCAATGATACTTGTGTTTTTAAATGATCATAGGGCCATAAATTTCTTATCCTACAAAGTGTGAGGTGGACCCATGGGCATACATGTCACAGGAACAGCCAGTTACAATGTATGTGGAGGTTCCTTTCCTCAGTTTGGCTTCAGGACAGTGGAAGTGAAGGCTATGCCTCCCTCTGGGCCGTGATGAGACCTACGTGAGAAAAGTGCTTCGCACATACCCAGCACTAGGTGAATACTAAATGTTAAATGTGATTTTACTACCCAGTGAATGTCATCTCCCACCGGACCACCTTTTCTTTATGAGTAACACTCAACACTTCGACTGCTATGACCACTAAGCCTCCTGAGCCACGGTTTTTTTTTACGATTTTATTTTTTTAAGTCATCTTTACACCCAACGTGGAGCTTGAACTTACAGCCCCAACATCAAGAGTTGCATGCTCTACCGCCTGAGCCAGGCAGCTGCCCCAACCACTTCTAATAATTTTAAATCATTTCCAAACTGAGTAAATCCTTTTCTACCTACATCATTAACAATCATCTCAAAAATGCAGTGTGGAGGCACTTCAAATTTAGTGTATTTCTTACTCTTAGGATTATTCTTTATTTTCATTATTTTCCGCATTAGGACACAGTAATTTATGCTTCATTACAAATTTAAGTCATACTGTGTTTGAGGTGAATAGTTATGGCATTAAAACTGACCTATTTCTTTTATCTTTCATTGCCCCAAGTAAGTTTTTATAAAATAAAATGCATTTAAGGCAAGACAGAAACCTTGGGAGGTTTGGTAGGTTCAGTTTGTTATTTCAATAGAGGATTGGTTTGGTTTGGTTTTTGTTTGATTTGGTCAACATTAATTCATTCGTAATCAACAAACCCATAAATTTTGTGATTTGGGTATTGTGTTATGATTCCAAGAACACTTTTTTAAAGATTTATTGATTGATTGATTTGAGAGAGAGCGCACACAGCGGGAGGAGCAGAGGGAGAGTGAGAGACAAAAACCCAAGCAGACTCCACACTGAGCCCGGAGCCCCACTGGGAGCTCAATCCCATGACCCATGAGATGGTGACCTGAGCCAAAACCAAGAGCCAGACCCTTAACCAACTGCGCCACCCAGGCATCCCAATTCTAAGAACATTTAACCCGTAATTTCTCAGCTAGATTCACTTGCAAATAAGAAGAAATCAAGTTCTTTTTTTTTTTTTTTAAGATTTATTTAGTTATTTAGTTATTTCTTCAAGAGAGAGAGGGCTTGCGCACGCACACATGCAAGCAGGAGGAGGGGCAGATGGAGAGGGAGGGAGAGAAACACTCCCCACGGAGGGCGGAGCCCGATGCAGGGCTGACACCACCCCCCTGAGATCATGACCTGAGCCCAGACCAAGAGCTGGATGCTTAACCAGCTGAGCCACCCAGGCGTCGCGAAATCAAGTTCTTTTTAAACTCACTGAGATGACTCTACGACATTCATGTCTTATAGTGAGAGTGATAAGATTAAATGACAACCTGAATAAACACAGAGGGAACAATTACCTTGTTCTCGTCCTTATCTCGTACCCCCGCGGCCATTCAGTATCAGCGCAGAGACTGGTATTTAGCTTAAGGTACCTAACCTGGTGCCAAGAGAATGTCGGGACTAGTAGATATTCTAGCTCCCCTCTTCTCCCCGGTCCTCCTACCCCCAATCCCTGCCCCCACCCCGAGTTCATCTTCAAATGTTAAGCCAAGTGAACGTGACAGAAACATCAAGAACCGACTCTCAAACGGCCACTTGCCTCGTTCTATCGCCTATTTCCCTGCGAGGGACCTGACCCCGGCACGTCCGAGGCAGGGGGCCGAGCGGGCGCTGCCGGTACCGGCCCGGGGCTAAGCGCGTGAGCCGCGCGCGCGCACGGAACCCTCGCAAGCCCCCTAAAAGGCACGCTCTCGTCACTCCAGAGTGGGGGCACTGCCGTCCCAAGAAGGTAAGGTCGCAGATGGCCGCAGGCGCCCAAAGGCCAAATCTGTACTCTTCGGGCAGGTTATCCCAAAGCAAGAAAGAGGGGCGGGCGTGCAAGGGCGCTTCCGGGGAGACGCCGCGGCGTGCTGCCGGCCGCCCGGCTCCCAGGCGCCTCTGGGGCCGACGCCAGGGCCTGCGTGCCCACGTGGCTCTGTGACTCCCCTTCCGTCTCTTCCTGTGAATGAGTGCAGTAGCCCCGGGGTTTTGTGGCCGTCGTCGCCACAGAAACTCAACGCAAACGAGGGAAGACAAACGAGGAATGGCCTTGGCACGTTCCTAAAACTCCGAAGGGCAGCCGGTCCTCAGGGCCCACGGAGCCTGGGGCCTGAAAGCCACCAGGCCTGCCTCTCTTCCCCCCCGCGGAGGTGAACGTGGCGCGCTGGGAAGTCTCTTCCTTTCCTCGCGCCGGTTTCCACACGGCGGGGAACATGGCCGCCCGCGGCCCCTCAGCCTACAGCTTCGGCCACTTCCTCCAGCGCCCGCGGGCGCACATCGCAAAGGGGCTGCATCTGGCCAGGGCACGGGTAGAGGTGTCCCGGGCCCGCTTCGGTCCAGCCCGGCGGCAGCCAGGGCAGCCAGGCCCACGGCTCGGCTCTCAGAGGGAGGCGAAAAATTCCCCAAAGGAGGAGGCCCCCTTCCCAGAAGGGAGGCGTGCGGGCCTCACCGAGCCTCCGCCGCCCCTGCGCACGCTGCCGCCTCCCCCTCAGATCTTTTGCCTCCCCCTGCGCTTCCGCCTCCTCAAAACCTGGACCCTTCCCCAGCCTCTGGCTCTTCCGGGAGGCGTTGGACTCTGTGGTTCACGTCCGAGCAACGCACTCCCGGGCTCAGCGCCAGTCTTGCACAAGGCTGGGTGCCGGGCCACTTCCTGGGCTTCGCTGGCCAGCTGTGGTGCGACACAGGCACGCGGAGCCTTGACCAAGTCACGACGCGGGGCCGCTTCCCATGGCGGCGCCCTCGGTCGGGGCCGGACGTGCAGACGGCGGCAGGCACCACGACCTTGCGTGCTTTTCTACCCCTTGAATAGCCCTGTGAGAGGTCCTTCTATAGATGAGGACCTTGCGGCTCAGAAAGGTTAGGGCACTTTCCGAGTGGCGGAGCCGGGATTCAAACTCAAGAGCAAAGTCACATCACTTCCGTGACGGGACTCGGGGCATGGAACTCCGTCACTCCCACCAGCACGCAAGCTAACACTCGCGGGGACACGAGCTCCCGGGTACGACACTGGTCTCTGATGAGAAAGAAAATAAAGAAATTGGCAGAGTCAGGAAATGGGTGAGGAAAGACCCAAACTTGCACTTTTATGCCCACAAAAGAGCTAATGATAGTCTTTCGCTTTTAAAGGTAGACTTTTGTTCACTCATTCATTCAGCAGATAATCATGAACGCCTTCTGCCCGCCAGGCCCTGAAAAAAGACCGACAGACGATCCTAGAAGCCACGCTCCCTGCAGTTCTCCCATTCGGCCAGCAGAGGGGGCGAGTGCCAGCTCTGTGCAAGGCAGAAAACCCAGCAGGTCCGGACACCTGCTGATCTGGGTGGCCCAGCTGGGCTGGCCCAGAATGCCAGGGACAAAGCAGTCCCAGGCGTCCTTTCAGGTCTTTGGAGAGACAGTTAGGGGCCCCCGGGAAGATCTAAGACCAGTCCTGAAGAACGGGTCTGGGAAGATGAGGAATGTGCAAAGGAAGCCCTCGGTAGAAACCTATTCCACCGACAAAAAAAGGGTCAGAGGATCCAGAAACTGGCAAGGACCTCAGGTGCAAAACAGTCCCCTTTGACCACAGCCAAGCCCTCGCTGACCAGGACTGAATCGTGGGACCCCACTTCCTAGCCTCTAACATTCTGCTGTCCTCAGTGGGAGAGAAGGAAGGGTTCTTCACCTTTCTGTTATACCAGATTAGGGTGGAAGATGCCTAAGATACCAAGAGTGAGTTGAGAAGGAAGTGCAGGAGCATACAAGCCATGGACAGTCGGCAAATTCACTCGGGACCTGTCGGGACCGGGAGAGAGCTGAACGAATTATTCAAGCTGACGTTGCAAGGGTGGTGCTCTGCCTCCCTGTAGAACAGAATGGCTGCAGGCACAACACGTCCACTGCTCGTTGCTCCCCTAAAAGCTGAGAGAGACGTGAAAGCCAAGTGACTCGGCCCCACCCACTCTGCAGGGCACTTGTGCTAGAGGATCAAAAGGCTGCCCAATTAGGGGTGCGTGGGTGGCTCAATCAGTTAAGACTGTGACTCGATTTCGGCTTGGGTCATGGTCTCAAGCTTGTGGATTTGAGTCCTGCGTCAGGCTCCGCGCTCAGCACAGAATCTGCTTCAGTTTCTCTCTCTCTCCTTCTGCCTCTCCCCTCACCATGCTCTCTCTCAAATAAATTAAAAAAAAAAAAACTGACCAATTAAGAATAAACCCCATCACGCCGTGACCCCTTCTGACTAAAATGAGGAATTTGGGGGGAATTTCTAACATTCTCCCTATTGCATACATTCTGGATTTCTTGGTTTTCATGAACTGAAATGATAGTCAGCTTTTCCACTTCCTTAACATAAGCCCTTACTGATCATCTTATTTTCAAGGCAACAACAACAAAATCCCAGGAAAATTTAAAACCCAGATCCAAGGAGGTACCAGAGCGAACTTTGCTGTGTATAAATTTTGAACATTCTAACCGGGACATAAAGGAAAGATGGCATGCAGACAATGACAAATGACTCATCGTTAAAACTGAATCACATCACCACGCTGAGGGGTGGGGAACAAAGGAGCTGACCTAAGCCCTGGGCACCCAGGGTTTTTGCTGGCTGCTGTAAGGCGAAACAACTAGATGAACTGTACACACACACTGTGCTCTAGCTGATACATTTGTTTCTCCCAGGGCTCTGTATTCAAACTTTATATGTATGCCAGGATTGAACTACGTAAAAATATTTTAGACAGTAAGAACCAGGTTTTCTCCCTGGAGACCAAAGTTATAAACGAGGAACGCAGGAAGTTTAGAATGAGCTCTATGGAGCTAGACCCCAGTCAGAGTACCAGTCCCAGCTCAGGTTTGTTCTAAAGACAGAGAAAGGAACGAAGTGTGTATACACACGGGGTAGTAGTGTGTGTGTGTGTGTGTGTGTGTGTGTGTGTATGCATAGAAGCCTAGAAGCAGTGAGGTCCCTGCTTCCATGAGCACACCTACTATCCTGAACTTGGTTTCTAAACCCAATTCTACAGTAAAGAGGAACAAAGGCTCCTTGGTTAGTGGTCAGTTCTAGGGCTGAGGCAAGAAAAATGCAAGATGACAAGATGAGCCTGGAGCATCTTGAGTTCCACAAAGTGAGAATGAGCCAAAGGGTAAAAGAAAAAGGAAGAGATGAAGAGAGGAAGGGAGGGAGGGAGGAAGGAAGGAAAGAAGGGAGAATAAAGAGCATGGAGCCCTATCAAAAGGACACAGACACTAACCTGAAAGAGCGCCCCACCACCACCACCATAGTCATAACTGTTGCAGGCAAGATCCACCAGTGGATGGTGTCGTGGGTTCAACTGTGTTCCCTAAAAAGAGGTATTGAAGTCCTGACTCCTGGTTCCTGTGAATGGGATCTTATTTGAAATTGGGGTCTGTGCAAATGTAATGAAGTTAAAATGAAGCATCCTCAGGGGAAGAGCAGACAAAGGCACACACACAGGAAAGACAGCCATGGAAAGACAGGCAGAGATTCCGGGAGCGAAGTGGCCACAAAGCAAGGGACGCCAAGGACGGCCAGCAGCGGCCAGGAGCTCAGAGAGAGGCATGGAACACATTCTCCCTCAGGGGCTTCAGAAGGAATCAACCCTGAAGACACCTCAATCGCAGCCTTCTGGCCTCCTAAACCATGGAAGAATACATTTCTGTGGTTGGGGGCCAACCAGTTGGTGGTAATTTGTTACATAACCCTAAGAAACTAATACAGATGGTAAAATTAATAAGTGAAAACTTAAGCAGAAACAGGATATTGGCCTAATCTCAAAGGATCTCCTCTCAAATGTTCACTGCAAAGGAAAAGACCAAAGTGAAAGCTGGTGGCCACGGCCTCGACCAAATGATCAAGGCTAACATCACTGGTGACAGGCATGGACATGACGTTCCCGTTACGGGAAGGGCACATGGCCTCTGCGGATCCTTTCCATAACACAAATCCCCCATCAAATCAGGAGAAATAGCCGGCAGACTGAAGCTGACGGGCATTCTACAAAATTACAGAAGGCTACACTGTAAATTATGGGATCATGAACCCCAAGAAAAAGAGGAGGGACCATCACAGCTCAGAGACCAGACAACTAACTGCAATGGGCGATCCTAGGTCATGATCAGCACAACGGGTGGGATCCGAACAAAGAGGTGGCTTGCTTAACTGGTAGTATGGTACCGGGGCTTCATTTCTTAGTTTCGATCGTTGGTCTGCCGTGATGCGAGATGTTAACACGAAGGGAACTGAGGTGAAGGGCACACAAAAACTCTCTGTACCGATTCTGTAACTCTTCTGCACATTCAAAGTGATCTCCAAATTCTAAAAATAATTATCAGGGGGTGGGGAGTGGTGTTACTGAGGGGAGGGGGGAGGAAGTGGGGATTGACATCCAGTGGGGATCACTGGTCAATTCAGACCTAAGAGATGAGGCACGGTAACATGAGGCTCAATATGAATCGTGCCACCACAATCACATTTTCAGTAGACAAGGCACCAACAGGGTGAATCGTTCAAAAAACAGCACAGTGTGTTTAACGTTTTTATTTTTAACTCTGCTTTGGTAGTACAAAAGTTGTGAAAGTACAAACCAGACAGTTAAAAATACTATTGACACTCAAAATGGTGAAAAATTTCCTTTACAAATTTTTACATCAAGGTTGCAGCCAACTCACTCATTCTACCAGAAGACAGCCCATCATTAGTGTTTCGTATAGTAAGTTGGTTGTGGACCCCCAGTCCTTCCACAGAAGGAAGAAAAACACAAGCCCTGTAAACATCAGCTGCTTTGGGAACACTTAAGAATTCTTATTAGTAAAAAGCTTATGTGTTAAAACATTGAATGCTTAACTTTTGGCATGTTTGGAAGCCAGCCAGACAAAAACTGCTCAAGTATTAGAAAATATTTAAAACGTACTCTTGGTATAAACACAATTTTAAATATTTTTCAGTATTCTCTTGCCTGTTGTATTGCTATAAAAAAGTGCTCTGACCTGAATAAAATTAAAAAATAATTAAAGCTGAAGGAATATCTTACATTTTGTCCCTCACCATTTGAGGGCATTATACTTTTCAAGCCAAAAATGATGCCTTTTTTTTTTTTAAACTAAAACTATTGGTCTAGACTGCACATATAGTATTTACACTAATACACACCCCCAAAATTCTTCTATTGCTCCTTTCTGGACTTTAGCGGAATTTCTCTCCATACCGACTTCCCCTAGTCCTCTGTGTAGATGTATGGACACACATGTACAGCTCTTACCAGTTGTCAGAAAAAATTCACGTGCAATTGAACCTACCATTCATTTCAAAGGTTGGAAATTTGTGGTTTGATGCCAGAAACAGAACGGAATGAGTAAACTGACAGTAAATACTTGAAACGACATTTTTATGGAAATCCTCTTTGGGGGTGAAATGAGAAAGATGCTCTTTCTCTCTGAGATAACATCAGTGCCCCCAGGCACCACACCCACACTGACACGGGGGCACCTGTAACTGGACGCTCCTGGCCCCCCGCCCCCGCCGGTCAGAAATTCGCCACTATCTCTGCCTCTGGTTCTTGCGGGGGTTTCGTACACTGTATAGCTAAACAAATAAATACATAAAAGTGGGGTTTTCCAGCCTTCCAGGGGAAATGCGACCCTCCAGAATCTTTTCAATAATGAGCCTCGGTTACAGGATATGAAATAGGAAGTGCCCTCGGAAAACATGCCAGAGGAAGGTACAGGCCCATTTTACGTCGGAAGTTGGGTGTATTTGTTTTGTTTTGGCCTTGGGTTGTCAAAACAGGCGTTTTGTTGTTTTGATTTTAGTCATTTTAAACTACTGTCCCCCTTTATTCAATGGACAAAGTAAGAACTGCTTAGCGCAAGTTTAAAAAAAACATACTCTCAATATTTTATCAGTGACCAAGGAGTGGCATGGTGGCGGCGAGTTAATGTTGACTTCTTGGTCCAAGATTCAAAAGTCTGGCATCTGGTTCCATCTGACTCCATGACCAATTATTCAGGGCTAGACCAGACTATCTGCAAGGACCTTTCACCCCCACTGAAGTTTCATCTTTATCTTCTGTAACAGTTAAACTGCAAGAGGATCTTCTTGCAACCAGTTGCAAAATGAGACCTACGGGTTGGGAGAACAGAGGCGCGTGTGCGCACAGATGTGGATGCGTGCACGTGCGCGTGCATGCATGCGCACTCACAGTCACTCACACATCAACACCCCCGAGCATCAGCTCAGAGTGCACACGAATAGTTCCACTGCACAGAGGGATTGTGCTGGAAAAACTGCAAGGTGTACCAAGGCCAGGGAATGGGGATTGGGAGGTACGGTGGTTGGGGCAAATTGAAAAAATGAGCTCTTTTCTTCACTGGAAATGTAATAAATTTTCCATCAGACTTTTTAACCCAAAACCTGTTTCCAAGCAAACTGAATTCTATATCCAGCATAGCACAAATATTCCCTTTTAGCTTTTATCCCCATGTCTGCAGACTCCGCAATAGAAACTGTATAAAAATTTTTAAAAATCCCCCAGGCAACTTCTTATCTTGTAAGTCTTCAGTGTCTTAGAACTCTTCAAATCAAGTCACCCCTGCAAGAGAAAACACAAAGGTAAAGCTTTCCAGAAGGTAAACATCATATCACATATTCACCTGCATGGATATTTAAAAACACAGAGGAATTGTAATCTTTCCTCACCCCATCTCACCCCACCCCCCTGTTTTCCTTCCCCATCCCCCATTTCTTCTAGAATTCAGTCTAAAGAAATGCAAGTACCACAATTTCAAAAGGACCTCATTATCAAGGTTTTATAAACCAAGAAAGAAGAGAATTCGAGAGCCACAGTGGACTAAGGGTATCAGTCCGTTTCAACAGGAGTTTCTCAAGTGACCGACTAGTTGAGCGCTCTGCCCTGAGTCATGTATCCCTTCTTCCCGGGAACGTGTTCTTTAACTCCTCGGCCACATTCTGCCAAGTAAGGAGCAGTAGGGTGAACATGCTCAGGCACAATGAAAGCTCTATGTGTCAGATGAGGCATCCTTCCCCAGCCACACCAGACAGAGTTAACTCTGGGTCTCTACGGCCTCTTGGCTGGGGCCTCAGGGGCCAATAGCAGGAGCGCAGTGACGAGATGCCTGATCTTAGGTGTTCCTTGTAACTCAAGGGCGGTGTTGTGGTTTTCAGTTCTAACAGCCGGCCCCTGTCACTGTCTACATTCTCCTTACAAATGAAGGCCCCGGGTAAACTTGGAAAACAGTTTTTTATTTTCCAAAGCTGTTTTCGATTGTTGTTGTTTCTACAAATGTCTCATCTAAGGGACAGACGGCTGTGTACCCGATTACGGTCCTGTCTGGAAGCCGGGGATCACTCAGGACAGGACTGAGATTCTAGCGCTGCCTCTGTGTGGAAGCATGCACGACACGCAGGCCACCCTGCACCAGGTTAAGGAAGGAAGCATTTTCCCGTCTGCCGACAAACGCTAAACAAACCCGCATGAAGCCAACTTGCAGGAATACAAGAGCAAAAAGTCAACAGAGATATCTTGATTTACATGTTACTTTGTATTTATTTTACAGCTCCTTCTTCAGGATCTAGAGTGTGATATTATCCTTTTCTGTCATTCTGTCATTTAGAATATTGATCATAGTTATGAGAGAGAGACAGAGAGGAAGAGAAAGAAATTGAGAGAGAGAGAGAGAGATTACCTAAACTAGAAGGTTTGGGTAAAGGATCCTTAACCCCTTCGCTAAAAAGGAAATAAAACATTGTCCCCTAAAACAGCAAGCATGCAGTTTTTAATTATGAATGGAGACAATAATTCTCTGCCCTGCCTTGCTACAGCCTAGCGCGGCCGAAGCTCAGATTTGTGCTGTAGAGCCGAGCACAAGCAAGTCTGGGAAGAGTTTCATTTGAGAGTTGATGAGTATGAAAGATGCTAGCAGGGGGAAAAGGGAGGAAAGCCAGAGGTGGAGAAATAGAAAAATGGTCCTGAAAGACAAAACAGTAAAAAAAGAAGAGCGAATTTTCAAAGCCAAACTTCAAACTAGGCCATTATCTACAAAAGAGGTGTTCAACTATTTTTATATCTCCTCCTTTTATCATCTGCTCCCTTAGACCTAGATTTTTTTGCATCAAGGAAAACAGGAAGGTCAAGGGCGAGGAATGTCAGGCCTAGAATGTAATGTTCCATCACAGTCAGTTTTTGATCCAACGGAGAACTTCCCATTTAAAGTTCTTTGCACAGATTTAACCGACTTTAAAGAGCGGGCAAGACAGAGGGCTGGGCTAGGGAAGAATCTGGAGCAAGAGGCCTGGATTCTAATCCAGACCCCATGACTAGCTGTTGAACCTTTGCCCGCTCTGGAGCATTTCCTCAAAGGGGTGTTGGTGGTTTTACAAAAAATGATCTATGTACGATGCTTAACATGGGGCTAGCAGTCAGTACGCTCCCAAAGCTGAGTCATTTTGATCGTTCCCCTCATCCAACTGCCCTAAACCATCATGCTGGCTGCAACAGCTGCCTTCCGAGGCGGATTAAAACTGCACTATGTGCAGTTTGAGAGAGGAAGTGAGAAATACAAGTTTACAGATTTAAGTTAACCTTTCTAAAAACCCTATTAAAGCCACGCAGCACCGGAGGTGCAGTTCTGGGCTCTCCTCCTTCAAAAACAAGTGCTTATCAAAAGGCAGCACTTTACCAGCATAGCTGCTACCCATTTCCAGGTAAATACCTCTTTTATCAGAATGACAATCCAGGGGAAAGAAGACACCACATAGTCTGTGGCTTGTAAATTTCCAGCTGTGACCTTAAGGCTGGGGCTGGGTTCACAGGTGCATTTCCACGTTGTTAAATTTCTCCTCATCGCGTCCGACAGTTGTGAACATACCCACATTGATAAACAAACACAGACTTTTAAATGGTATTTAACACACCACATTAATATTAAAAGGTGCCTTCCTTAAGGCCTTACAGCAGTCAGAAACCATGTGTGGCCTAGCATAAATGCCAGGGCAGGCCAGCAGCAGTGGGTGGGCTGGGAGAAAATCCTCCACCCACCCCTCATTCTCAGTTCCCATCACTATGGGATCCACCATATCGAACAAGTCGAAACTCTCTCTCTGGGGAAATTTGGTGATTACGGTCTTACACATGAATGCTCAAGCTGAAAGAAATTAAGCAAAACTTCCTTACATTTTTTTTTTAATTTTTTTATTGTTATGTTAATCCCCATACATTACATCATTAGTTTTAGATATAGTGTTCCATGATTCATTGTTTGTGCATAACACCCAGTGCTCCATTCAGTATGTGCACTCTTTAATACCCATCACCAGGCTAACCCATCCTCCCACCCCCCTCCCCTCTAGAACCCTCAGTTTGTTTTTCAGAGTCCATCGTCTCTCATGGTTCTTCTCCCCCTCCGATTTCCCCCCCTTCATTCTTCCCCTCCTGCTACATTCTTCTTCTTCTTTTTTTCTTTCTTAACATATTTTGCATTATTTGTTTCAGAGGTACAGATCTGAGATTCAACAGTCTTGCACAATTCACAGCGCTTACCAGA